>NC_080027.1:87419712-87727829 GCF_030020395.1 Manis pentadactyla
AGAGACACAAATCACAGAGGCTTACACCTGTGTGCTTGGCCCACTGGCTCTGAAACTGGAGACAGACCCTGCAGCCAAAAAGCAGGGAACAGCTCTTTCCTCCCACCAGGCACCAGCGCTGCTAGCCTGCAACCCCCAACATCACTCCAGGGGCTGAGCAGCTCCAGAGACTAGTGCTTCAGGGGACGAGAGGGAACCTCATAAAAATATGAAATGTCAAAAGAGCCTGGTTCAGACCTATATCTCACAAACCCCAGAAAAAGGGCCAAATGATGCTGAACTCACCAATCATCCTGAAAGAGAGTTCAAAATAAAAATCATAAATGTAAGACTGGAGGTACTGGAGGAAGGGATGGGTCTCACTGGAGGAACCCAACTCAAGCCAAGTAAGGAAGAGAATGGTAAATGTCACTCAAATGATTCAATGGAAGGTCACTAGCCACAGGTCCCACCTAAAATATGCATCACAGTACTCTCTCCCAAGCAACACAGCATGACCAATCATCAGTGATTATGACACCCACACTGGCCATTAGCTCTGTTCACAATACCCTCAGGGCTCTCCCAGCTCCCTTGATAAACCTGTTGCCCCTCCTGCTGGGCACGACTTCCCTGGGCCATAGATACATGGACCAGTGAATCTTGCCGGGGGTTGCACTAATAAATTTTTTTCTGCCTCCTTTGTTGCCGCTTGCACAGTCTAGTTTAGTCTACCTTACAATAAACATGCTCATGGAGGTACAGAGAAATATTCAAAAACTCAGGAACAAATTTAAGATAGAGATTCAATCATTAAGAAATTCTATATCTGAAATGAAACAGACAAGGAAGGGATTTAAAAGCAGGCTGGATGTAGTAGAAGAGATGGTAAATGGAATAGAAATTAGAGAAGAGGAATATAAAGAAGCTGAGGCCCAGAGAGAAAAAAGGATCTCTTAGAATGAAAGAATATTGAGAGAGCTCTGTGACCAATCCAAATGGAACAATATTCACATTATAGGAGTACCAGAAGAAGAGAGAAAAAGGAATAGAAAGTGTCATTGAGAAGGTAATTGCTGAAAACGTCCCCAATCCGGGGAAGGTGATAGTCTCTCAAGCCATGGAGATACACAGATCTCCCAAAACAAGGGACCCAAGGAAGACACCATCAAGACATACAATAATTAAATTGGCAAAGATCAAGGATAAGGACAGACTTTTAAAAGCAACTAGAGAGAGAAAAAAGATCACATACAAAGTAAAACCCATCAGGCTATCATCAGATTTTTCAACAGAAACCTTACGGGACAGAAGGGAGTGGCATGATATATTTAATGCAATGAAGCAGAAGGACCTTGAACCAAGAATACTCTACCCAGCAATCAGAAATGAGAAAGGAAAAATCACTACACACAGCACAGAAATACAAAGAATTATTAGAGAATACAATGAAAAATTATAAGGCAACAAACTGGGTAACCTAGAAGAAATGGACAACTTTCTAGAAAAATACAACCTTATAAGGCTGACCCAGGAGGAGACAGAAATTCTGAATAGACCAATTACCAGCAAGGAAATTGAACTGGCAATCAAAAAACTACCTAAGAACAAAACCCCTGGACCAGATGGTTTCACTGCTGAATTTTATCAAACATTTCATGAAGACCTGATACCCATCCTCCTCAAAGTTTTCTAAAAAGTAGAAGAGGAGGCAATACTCCCATACTCATTCTACCAGGCCAACATCACTCTAATACCAAAACCAGGCAAAGAAACCACAAAAAAAGAAAATTACAGACCAATATCCCTGATGAACATACATGCAAAAATGCGCAACAAAATATTAGCAAACTGAATACAAAAATACATCAAAAAGATTGTTCATCATGATCAAGTGGGATTCGTCCCAGGGATGCAAGGATGGTACAACACTCAAAAATCCATCAACATCATCCACCACATCAACAAAAAGAAGCACAGAAACCACATGATCATCACCATAGACGCTGAAAAAGCATTTGACAAAATTCAACATCCATTCATGATAAAAACTTTCAACAAAATGGGTATAGACGGCAAGTACCACAACATACTAAAGGCCATATGTGACAAACCCACAGCCAACATCATACTCAACAGCGAGAAGCTGAAAGCTTTTCCTTTAAGATTGGGAACAAGACACGGATGCCCACTCTCCCCACTGTTATTCAACATAGTACTGGAGGTCCTAGCCATGGCTATCAGACAACACAAAGATATAAAAGGCATCCGGAATTGCAAGGAAGAAGTCAAACTGTCCCTGTTTGCAGATAACATATTATACATAAAAAACCATAAAGAATCCACTCCAAAACTATTAGATTTAACATCTGAAATCAGCAAAGTTGTAGGATACAAAATTAATACACAGAAATCTGTTGCTTTCCTATACACTAACAATGAACTAGCAGAAAGAGAAACCAGGAAAACAATTCCATTCACAATTGCATCAAAAAGAATAAAATACCTAGGAATAAACCTAACCAAGGAAGAGAAAGACCTATGCTCTGAAAACTACCAAACACTCATGAGAGAAATTAAAGAAGATACCAATAAATGGAAACACATCCTGTGTTCATGTATAAGAAGAATTAATATTGTCAAAATGGCCATCCTGCCTAAAGCAATCTACAGATTCAATGCAATCCCTATGAAAATACCAACAACATTCTTCAATGAATTAGAGCAAATAGTTCTAAAATTCATATGGAACCACAAAAGACCTCAAATAGCCACAGAAATCCAGAGAAAGAAGGATAAAGTTGGGGGGAATTACACACCTTGACTTCAAGCTCTACTACAAAGCCACAGTAATCAAGACAATTTGGTACTGACACAAAAACAGACCTACAGACCAACGGAACAGACTAGAGAGCCCAGATATAAACCCAAGCATATGTGGTCAATTAATACATGATTAAGGAGCCATGGATATACAATGGGGAAATAGCCTCTTCAACAACTGGTGTTGGCAAAACTGGACAGCTACATGTAAGAGAATGAAATTGGATTATTGTCTAAGCCCATACACAAAAATAAATTCCAAATGGATCAAAGATATGAGTGTAAGTCATGAAACCATAAAACTCTTAGAAGAAAATATAGGCAAAAACCTCTTGGACATAAACATGAGCAAATTCTTCATGAACATATCTCCCCAGGCCAGGGAAACAAAAGCTAAAATGAACAAGTGGGACTATATCAAGCTGAAAAGCTTCTGTACAGCAAAGGACACCATCAGTAGAACAAAAAGACATCTTACAGTTATGGGAGAATATATTCATAAATGACATATCCAATAAGGGGTTGACATCTAAATCATATAAAGAGCTTATGCACCTCAACAAGCAAAAAGCAAATAATCCAATTAAAAAATGGGCAGAGGATATGAACAGACACTTGTCCAAAGAAGAAATTCAGGTCATTCAGGTCACCAACAGGTACATGAAAAAATGCTCCACATCACTAATCATCAGAGAAATGCAAATTAAAGCCACAATGAGATATCACCTCATGCCAGTTAAGATAGCCACCACCCAAAAGACAAACAACAACAAATGTTGGTGAGGATGTGGAGAAAGGGGAACCCTGCTACACTGCTGGTGGGAGTGTAAATTAGTTCAACCATTGTGGAAAGCAGTATGGAAGTTCACAAAGCTCAAAATAGACTTACCATTTGACCCAGGAATTCCTCCCCTAGGAATTTACCCTAAGAATGCAGCAGCCCAGTTTGAAAAAGACATATGCACCCCTATGTTTATCATAGCACTATTTACAATAGTGAAGAAATGGAAGCAACCTAAGTGTCCATCAGTAGATGAATGGATAAAGAAGATGTGGTACACATGCACAATGGAATATTATTCAGCCATAACAAGAAAACAAATCCTACCATTTGCAACAACATGGATGGAGCTAGAGGGTGCTCTAGATGGAAACTTTGAGGAGCTTCAGGTGACCCATCCCTCTGGCTGGCTACTGACCTCTGAGGCTCCACACTGTGACACACAGACTGCTGTGCCTTCCTCCTGGCCTGCCAGCACAGGCTTGCAAACCAGCAGTCACTGCAGTGGTGACAGGCGAGCCAGAGGGAGGCACCACCTACAACAGCTAGAGATGCAAAGTACAGAGGCTTACACCTGTGTGCTCTGCTCACTGGCTCTCATACTGGAGACAGGCACTGTGGCCGAGAAGCAGGGAACAGCTCTTTCCTCCCACCAGTCACCAGCGCCATTCCCCTGAGACCCCCAACCTCACTCCAGGGGCTGAGCAGATCCAGAGACTAGAGCTTCTGGGCACTAGAGGGAACCACATAGAAATATGAAACATCAAAGGAATCTGGTTCAGACCAAAATCTCACAAACCCCAGAAAAAGGGCCAAATGAAACTGAACTCATCAATCTTCCTGAAAGAGAGCTCAAAATAAAAATCATAAACATGCTCATGGAGGTACAGAAAAATATTCAAGAACTCAGGAATGAACTTAAGATGGAGATTCAATCATTAAGAAATTCCATATCTGAAATGAACCATACAATGGAGAGAGTTAAAAGCAGATTATATGTAGTAGAACAGATGGTAAATGGAAGAGAAATTAGAGAAGAGGGATACAAATAAACTGAGGCACAGAGAGAAAAAAGGATCTCTAAGAAAGAATATTGAGAGAACTGTGTGACCACTCCAAATGGAACAATATTCACATTATAGGGATACCAGAAGGAGAGAGAAAAGGGGATAGAAAGTGTCATTGAGAAGGTGATTACTAAAAACTTCCATAATCTGGGGAAGGATATAGTCACTCAGGCCATGGAGGAGCACAGATCTTCCAACACAAGGGACCCAAGGAAGACAACATCAAGACATATAATTAAAATGGCAAAGACCAAGGATAGAGACAGACTTTTAAAAGCAGCTACAGAGAGAAAAAAGATCACATACAAAGGAAAACCCATCAGGCTATCATCAGATTTCTCATCAGAAACTTTACAGGCCACAAGGGAGTGGCATGATATGTTTACTGCAATGAAAAACAAGGCCTCAAACCAAGAATACTCTTCCCAGCAAGGTTATTATTTAAATTTGAAGGAGGGATTAAAGTTCCAGATGAGCAAAAGCTGAGAGAATATGCCTCCCACAAACCACTTTTACAGTGCATTTTGGAGGGACTGCTATAGATGGAAGTATTCCTCAAGCTAAATGGCTGTCATCAGGGGATATAAAACCACAGAAAAATAGAAAAATTAATTACTAAGGAAATGCAAAATCAAATCAACTACCCCAAAAGTCAATCAAGGGATAGACAAGGAGAACAGAATATGACATTTAATATATAAAGAATGAAGGAGTAAGAAAAATGAGAGAGAAAAAAAAAGAAGAACCTTTACATTGTGTTTGTTATAGCATACTAAGTGATTTAAATTAGACTGTTAGATAGTAACCCTTGAACCTTTGGTTACCACAAATCTAAAGACAGCAATGGCAATAAGTACATACCTACAGATTATCAACCTAAATGGAAATGGTCTGAATGTACCAACCAAAAGTATAGAGTCACTTAATGGATTAAAAAACAAGACCCATCTATATGCTGCCTAGAAGAGACTCACTTCAAACCCACAGACATATATACAGAGTAAAAGTGAGAGGATGGAAAATATTTCATACAACTAATATGGAGAAAAAACAGGAGTTTCAATACTTGTACCAGACAAAATAGACTTCAAAACAAAGAAAGTAACAAGAGACAAAGAAGGACATTACATAATGACAAAGGGGATCAGTCCAAAAAGAGGATATAAACATTCTAAATATCTAATGCACCCAACACAGGAGAACCTACATAGTGAAACAAATGCTAACAGAACCAGAGGGGGAAATAGAATGCAATGCATTCATTCTAGGAGACTTCAACACTCCACTCACTCCAGAGGACAGATCAACCAGACAGAAAATAAGCAAACAGACAGAGGCACTTAACAACGTATTGGAACAGATGGACCTAACAGACATCTCCAGAACACTCCATCCAAAAGAAACAGGATACACATTCTTCTCAAGTGCACATAGAACATTTTCAAGAATAGATGGTATACTAGGCCACAAAAAAAGCCTCAGAAAATACAAAAAGATTGAAAATGTACCAACCAGCTTCTCAGATTACAAAGGTATATAACAAGAAATAAATTACACAAAGAAAACAAAAAAGCCCACAAACACCTGGAGGCTTAATAACTGCTCCTAAATAATCAATGGATCAATGACCACATAAAAACAGAGATCAGGCAATATATGGAGATAAATGAAAACAATAAGTCAACACCACAAAATCTGTGGGACACAGCAAAGGCCATGCTAAGAGGTAAGTATACTGGTATACAGGACTACTTCAGTAAAGAAGAACAATCTCATGTGAACAGTCTAAGCTCACAATTAACAGAACTAGAAAAGCAAGAACAAATGAGGCCCAAAGTCAGTACAGGAAGGGACATAATAAAGTTACAGCAGAAATAAATAAAATCAAGAAGAATAAAACAATAGAGAGAATCAATGAAAGCAGGAGCTGGTTCTTCAAAAAAATAAACAAAATAAATAAACCCCTAGCAAGACTTATCAAGAAAAATAAAGAGTCTACACACACATTAACAGAATCAGAAATGAGAAAGGAAAAATCACAGTGGACACCACAGAAATACAAAGAATTATAAGAGAATACTATCAAAACCTACATGCTAAAAAACTGGACAATCTAGAAGAAATGGATAACTTTCTAGAAAAATACAACCTTCCAAGACTGACCCAGGAAGAAACAGAAAATCTGAACGGACCAATTACCAGCAATGAAATTGGACTGGTAATCAGAAAACTACCTAAGAATAAAACCCTTCAACCAGATGGCTTCACTGCTGAAATTTTTCTTTTAATGAGGAATGTTTGCTGTACGTTTTATTTATTTATTTATTTATTTTTAATTTTTATTAAGGTACACTTGATACACACTCTTATGAAGGTTTGACATGAAAAAACAATATGGTTACTACATTTACCCATATTATCAAGTCCACACCCATACCCCAATACAGTCACTGTCCATCAGTGCAGCAAGACACCGCAGATTCACTATGTGCCTTCTCTGTGCTACAGTGTTCTCCCTGTGATCCCCCACACCATGTGTACAAAACATAATACCCCTCAATCCCCTGCTCCCTCCCTCCCCACCCACCCTCCCACATCCCTCCCTTTGGAAACCACTAGTTCATTCTTGGAGTCTGCTGCCATTTTGTTCCTTCAGTTTTGCTTCATCGTTATTCTCCACAAATGAGGGAAATCATTTGGCATTTGTCTTTCTCTGCCTGGCTTATTTCACTGAGCATAATGTCCTCCGGCTTCATCCATGTTGTTCCAAAAAGTAGGATTTGTTTCTTTCATATGGCTGAATAGTATTACATTGCATATATGTACCACATCTTTATCCATTCATCTAGTGATGGACACTTAGGTTGCTTCCATATCTTGGCTATTGTAAAATGTGCTGCGATAAACATAGGCGTGCATATGTCTTTTTGAATCTGAGAAGTTGTATTCTTTGGTTAAATTCCAAGGAGTGGGATTCCCGGGTCAAATGGTATTTATATTTTTAGTTTTTTGAGGAACCTCCATATTGCTTTCCACAATGGTTGAACAAGCTTACATTCCCACCAGCAGTGTAAGAGGGTTCCCCTTTCTCCACATCCTCACCAGCATTTGTTGTTAGTTTTTTCCATGCTGGCCATCCTTACTGGTGTGAGGTGATATCTCTTTGTGATTTTAATTTGCATTTCCCTGATGATTAGTGATGTGGAGCATCTTTTCATGTGTCTGTTGAGCCCTAATTTCTTTTATTATTATTATTATTATTATTATTATTATTATTATTATTATTATTTGGTATCACTAATCTACAGTTACATGAAGAACATTATATTTACTAGACTCCCCCATCACCAAGACCCCCCACAAACCCCAATACAGTCACTGTCCATCAGCATAGTAAGATGCTGTAAAATCACTACTTGTCTTCTCGGTGTTGCACAGCACTCCCCATGCCCCCCACAGACACATTATACATGCTAATTGTAATGCTCCCTTTCTTTTTCCCCACCCTTATCCCTCTCTTCCAAGCCATCCACCCCAGTCCCTTTCCCTTTAGTAACTATTAGTCCATTCTTGGGATCTGTGATTCTGCTGCTGTTTTGTTCCTTCAGTATTTCTTTGTTCTTATACACCACATATGAGTGAACTCATTTGGTACTTGTCTTTCTCTGCCTGACTTATTTCACTGAGCATAATACCCTCTAGCTCCATCCATGTTGTTGCAAATGGTAGGATTTGTTTTCTTCTTATGGCTGAATAATATTCCATTGTGCATATGTACCACATCTATTTTTTTTAGATAATTATCTTTTATTGAAGAGTAGTTGACGCACAGTATTACATTACATTAGTTTCAAGTGTACAACACATTGATAAAACATTTATATACATAATTCTAGGTTCCAGCTATCACCCTACCAAGCTGTTGCAATATCTTGACTATATTCCTTATGCTATACATTACATCCCGGTTACTTATTTATTTTACCATTGGAAGTCTGTCCTTTTTATTTTTTCTTGTGAGGGCATCTCTCATATTTATTGATCAAATGGTTGTTAACGACAATAAAATTCTGTATAGGGGAGTCAATGCTCAATGCACAATCATTAATCCACCCCAAGCCAAATTTTCATCAGTGTCCAATCTTCTGAGGCATAACAAACAAGTTCTTACATGGAGAACAAATTCTTACATAATGAATAAGTTACATAGTGAACAGTACAAGGGCAGTCATCACAGAAACTTTCGGTTTTGCTCATGCATTATGAACTATAAACAGTTCAAATATGAATACTCATTTGGTTTTTATACTTGATTTATATGTGGATACCACATTTCTCTCTTTATTATTATTATTTTTAATAAAATGCTGAAGTGGTAGGTAGATACAAGATAAAGGTAGAAAACATAGTTTAGTGTTGTAAGAGAGCAAATGTAGATGATCAGGTGTGTGCCTGTAGACTATGTGTTAATCCAAGCTAGACCAGGGCAATAAAACATCCACGTATGCAGAAGATTTCTCTCAGAACGGGGGGGTGAGGTTCTAAGCCCCTCACCTCTGTTGATCCCCAATTTCTCACCTGATGACCCCCCTGCGACTGTGCCTGTCTTAGGTTGTTCCTCCCTTGAGGAATCTTACCCGTCTCTGGCTAACCAGTCATCTTCCGGGGCCATACAGGGAAATGTAAAGTTGGTAAGTGAGAGAGAAGCCTTATTGTTTGAAATGGTTAGCTTTTTATTTCTTTGCATATTTATGCCCTGTAGCTTCTATGCCCAGCATTTGTCTTGAGGTATCTTTACCACTTGGAAGAATTATGATACTCGGTAAATTTGATATGAGGCACGAATTCTATTTAAGGGTTGTAATTAGGACGGAAGAAGAAAAGCTATAGAAGTAGCAGGCGGAAGAAAACATGGGAAGATTGATTATTTCTTTGACATATCTTCTAGTAGAGTAACTTCAGCATGGATAGGTTTTAAGCTACTACTTAAATTGCACACACACATTAACATAATAGGAGTATAGTTACATAACCAAAGCATACCTGTAATTACCAGCCATCTCCAGTGAAACCAAGAAAACCAGTTAGGCACCTTAGGCATTTGTGAAAACTTATCTATGATATGGTGGATATTGTCCAACTGAACTTGAACAGTCTAAGAGAAATCAGACAAATTAAAACAACCCATTCCTGGGGAATGTTCACATGCCATTTCTTTTAACAGTAAATAGTCTGTAGTTGTAAGATTTTGGAGCGCTACAATTTGCACTTCTCCTAATTCTTGGTTGAGTTCCAACAGTATAGATCCAGTCAAATTTGTTGTTTTACTGTATGCACAGGCCAGCTTAGATATCTCCTTCATTCCCATGGCAAGTCCAGGAGCTGGTGGGATGAGTGCATCTACAGCTGTAGCAGTGCGTGGATCTTTGTTGGGGTTTTTTGATGATCATCTTCTGGCATGAGTCTTCCAGAGAGTGCTGATGTTGGAAGTTCTCTTTCATATCGTATCTTAGTTCATTTTCGGGGTAGCCCAATTAGGCTTTGATCTTCTGTATATACGCAAACAGACCCTTTGCCTACACTTTTATATGCCCTTTATACCCTTGTGCAGAACTCATTGGAGGTCTCCACACAGGAACTGCTTTTTTTTTTTTATCATTAATCTACACTTACATGACGAATATTATGTTTACTAGGCTCTCCCCTATACCAGGTCTCCCCTATAAACCCCTTTACAGTCACTGTCCATCAGCATAGCAAAATGTTGTAGAATCACTACTTGCCTTCTCTGTGTTGTACAGCCCTCCCTTTTCTCCTACCCCCCCATGTATGTTAATCTTAATACCCCCCTACTTCTCCACCCCCGTTATCCCTCCCTACCCACCCATCCTCCCCAGTCCCTTTCCCTTTGGTACCTGTTAGTCCATTCTTGAGTTCTGTGATTCTGCTGCTGTTTTGTTCCTTCAGTTTTTCCTTTGTTCTTATACTCCACAGATAAGTGAAATCATTTGGTATTTCTCTTTCTCCACTTGGCTTGTTTCACTGAGCATAATACCCTCCTGCTCCATCCATGTTGCTGCAAATGATTGGATTTGCCCTTTTCTTATGGCTGAGTAGTATTCCATTGTGTATATGTACCACATCTTCTTTATCCATTCATCTATCGATGGACATTTAGGTTGCTTCCAATTCTTGGCTATTGTAAATGGTGCTGCGATAAACATAGGGGTGCACTGATCTTTCTCATACTTGATTGCTGCATTCTTAGGGTAAATTCCTAGGAGTGCAATTCCTGGGCCAAATGGTAAGTCTATTTTGAGCATTTTGATGTATGTACCTCCATACTGCTTTCCACAATGGTTGAACTAACTTACATTCCCACCAGCAGTGTAGGAGGGTTCCCCTTTCTCCACAGCCTCGCCAACATTTGTTGTTGTTTGTCTTTTGGATGGCAGCCATCCTTACTGGTGTGAGGTGATACCTCATTGTAGTTTTAATTTGCATTTCTCTGATAATTAGCGATGTGGAGCATCTTTTCATGTGTCTGTTGGCCATCTGTATTTCTTTTTTGGAGAACTGTCTATTCAGTTCCTCTGCCCATTTTTTAATTGGGTTATTTGTTTTTTGTTTGTTGAGGCGTGTGAGCTCTTTATATATTCTCGACGTTAAGCCTTTATTGGATGTGTCATTTTCAAATATATTCTCCCATACTGTAGGGATCCTTTTTGTTCTATTGATGGTGTCTTTTGCTGTACAGAAGCTTTTCAGCTTAATATAGTCCCACTTACTCATTTTTGCTGTTGTTTTCCTTGCCCGGGGAGATATATTCAAGAAGAGGTCACCCATGTTTATGTCTAAGAGGTTTTTGCCTATGTTTTCTTCCAAAGTTTAATGGTTTCATGACTTACATTCAGGTCTTTGATCCATTTTGAGTTTACTTTTGTATATGGGGTTAGACAATGGTCCAGTTTCATTCTCCTACATGTAGCTGTCCAGTTTTGCCAGCACCATCTGTTGAAGAGACTGTCATTTCGCCATTGTATTTCCATGGCTCCTTTATCAAATATTAATTGACCATATATGTCTGGGTTAATGTCTGGATTCTCTAGTCTGTTCCAGTGGTCTGTGGCTCTGCTCTTGTGCCAGTACCAAATTGTCTTGATTACTATGGCTTTATAGTAGAGCTTGAAGTTGGGGAGTGAGATCCCCCCTACTTTATTCTTCTTTCTCAGGATTGCTTTGGCTATTCGGGGTCTTTGGTGTTTCCATATGAATTTTTGAATTATTTGTTCCAGTTCATTGAAGAATGTTGCTGGTAGTTTCATAGGGATTGCATCAAATCTGTATATTGCTTTGGGCAGGATGGCCATTTTGACGATATTAATTCTTCCTAGCCATGAGCATGGGATGAGTTTCCATCTGTTAGTGTCCCCTTTAATTTCTCTTAAGAGTGACTTGTAGTTTTCAGAGTATAAGTCTTTCACTTCTTTGGTTTGGTTTATTCCTAGGTATTTTAATTTTTTTGTTGCATTTGTGAATGTAGTTGTTTTCCTGATTTCTCTTTCTGTTAGTTCATTGTTAGTATATAGGAAAGCCACAGATTTCTGTGTATTGATTTTGTATCCTGCAACTTTGTTGTATTCCGATATTAGTTCTAGTAGTTTTGGAATGGAGTCTTTAGGGTTTTTTATGTACAATATCATGTCATCTGCAAATAGTGACAGTTTAACTTCTTCTTTTCCAACCTGGATTCCTTGTATTTCTTTGTTTTTCTAATTGCCATGGCTAGGACCTCCAGTACTATGTTGAATAACAGTGAGGAGAGTGGGCATCCTTGTCTTGTTCGCGATCTTAAAGGAAAAGCTTTCAGCTTTTCACTGTTTAGTATGATTTTGGCTGTGGGTTTTTCATACATGGCCTTTATTATGTTGGTATACATGCCCTCTATAAACATTTTGTTGAGATTTTTCATCATGAATGGATGTTGAATTTTGTCGAATGCTTTTTCAGCATCTATGGAGATGATCATGTGGTTTTTGTCTTTCTTTTTGTTGATGTGGTGGATGATGTTGATGGATTTTTCTAATGTTGTACCATCCTTGCATCCCTCAGATGAATCCCACTTGGTCATGGTGTATGATCATCTTGATGTATCTTTGAATGTAGTTTGCTAATAATTTGTTGAGTATTTTTGCATCTACGTTCATCAGGGATATTGGTCTGTAATTTTCTTTTTTGTTGGGGTCTTTGCCTGGTTTTGATGTTAGGGTGATGTTGGCTTCATAGAATGAGTTTGGGAGTATTCCTTCCTCTTCTATTTTTTGGAAAACTTTAAGGAGAATGGGTATTATGTCTCCTCTGTATGTCTGATAAAATTCCAAGGTAAATCCATCTGGCCTGGAGGTTTTGTTCTTGGGTAGTTTTTTGATTACTGCTTCACTTTTGTTGCTGGTAATTGGTCTGTTTTGATTTTCTGTGTCTTCTTTGGACAGTCTTGGAAGGTTGTATTTTTCTAGGAAGTTGTCCATTTCTTCTAGGTTTTCTAGCTTCTTAGCATGTAGTTTTTCAAAGTCTTCTCTAATAATTCCTTGTATTTCTGTGGGGGCCGTCGTGATTTTTCCTTTCTTGTTTCTGATTCTGTTGATGTGTGTTGATTCTCTTTTTCTCTTAATAAGTCTGGCTAGAGGCTAATCTATTTTGTTTACTTTCTCGAAGAACCAGCTCTTGGTTTCATTGATTTTTTCTATTGTTTTATTCTTTTCAATTTTATTTATTTCTTCTCTGATCTTTATTATGTTCCTCCTTTTGCTGACTTAGGCCTCATTTGTTCTTCTTTTTTCAAATTCGATAACTGTGATTTTAGACTATTCATTTGGGATTGTTCCTCCTTCTTTAAGTATGCCTAGATTACTATATACTTTCCTCTTAAGACTGCTTTCACTGCATCCCACAGAAGTTGGGGCTTTGTGTTGTTGTCATTTGTTTCCATATATTGCTTGATCTCTATTTTACTTTGGTCATTCATCCACTGATTATTTAGGAGCATGTTGTTAAACCTCTATGTGTTTGTGAGCCTTTTTGCTACCTTTGTACAATTTATTTCTAGCTTTATACCTTTGTGGTCTGAAAAGTTGGTTGGTAGAATTTCAATCGTTTGGAATCTACTGAGGCTCTTTTTGTGGCCTAGTATGTGGTCTATTCTGGAGAATGTTCCATGTGCACTTGAAAAGAATGTGTATCCTGTTGCTTTTGGATATAGAGTTCTATAGATATCTATTAGGTCTATCTGTTCTAGTGTGTTGTTCAGTGCCTCTATGTCCTTACTCATTTTCTGTCTGGTGCATCTATCCTTTGGAGTGAGTGGTGTGTTGAAGTCTCCTAAAATTAATGCATTGCATTGTGTTTCCTCCTATAGTTCTGTTAGTATTTGTTTCACATATGTTGGTGCTCCTGTGTTGGGTGCATATATATTTATAATGGTTATAACCTCTTATTGGCCTGAGCCCTTTATCATTGTGTAATGTCCTTCTTTATCTCTTGTTACTTTCTTTGTTTTGAAGTCTATTTTGTCTGATACTAGTACTGCAACACCTCCTTTTTTCTCCCTGTTGTTTGCATGAAACATCTTTTCCCATCCCCTGACTTTTAGTCTGTGCATGTCTTTGGGTTTGAGGTGAGTCTCTTGTAAGAAGCATATAGATGGGTCTTGCTTTTTTATCCAATCTATTACTCTGTGTCTTTTGATCGGTGCATTCAGACCATTTACATTTAGGGTGATTGTTGAAAGATATGTACTTATTGCCATTTCAGGCTTTAGATTCATTGTTACCAAAGGTTCAAGGTTAATTTCCTTACTATCTAAGAGTCTAACTTAACTCACTTAATATGCTGTTACAAACACAATCTTAAGATTATTTTTTTCTCCTTTTTGTTCCTCCTCAATTCTTTATATGTTAGGTATCATATTCTGTATTCTTTGTCTATCCCTTGATTGATGTTGGGGATATTTATTTTATTTTTGTATTTGCTTAGTAATTAGCTGTTCTACTTTCTTTACTGTGGTTTTATTTCCTCTGGTGACAGCTATTACACCTTAGGAACACTTCTATCTATAGCAGTCCCTCTAAAATGTAATGTAGAGATGGTTTATGGGAGGTAAACTCTCTCAGCTTTTGCTTATCTGGAAATTGTTTAATCCCTCCTTCAAATTTAAATGATAACCTTGCTGGGTAAAGTAATCTTGTTTCCAGGCCCTTCTGCTTCGTGGCATTAAATACGACATGCCACTCCCTTCTGACCTGTAAGGTTTCTGCTGAGAAGTCTGATGTTAGCCTGATCAGCTTTCCTTTGTATGTGATCTTACTTCTGCCTCTGGCTGCTTTTAACAGTCTGTCCTTATCCTTGATCTTTCCCGTTTTAATTACTATGTGTCTTGGTGTTGTCTTCCTTGGGTCCCTTGTGTGGGGAGATCTATGGATCTCCATGACCTGAGAGACTATCTCCTTCCCCAAATTGGGGAAGTTTTCAGCAACTACCTCCTCAAAGACACTTTCTATCCCTTTCTCTCTCTTCTTCTTCTTCTGGTATCCCTATAATGCGAATATTGTTCTGCTTGGATTGGTCACACAGTTCTCTCAATATTCTTTCATTTTTAGAGATCCTTTTTTCTCTCTGTGCCTCAGCTTCTTTGTATTCCTCTTCTCTAGTTTCTATTTCATTTATTGTCTCCTCCATCATATCCAACCTTTTAATACCCTCGATTGTGCTCTTCAATGCTTTGATCTCCAACCTGAATTCATTCCTGAGTTCTTGGATGTCTTTCTGTATCTCCATTAGCATGTTGATGATTTTTATTTTTTAACTCCCTTTCAGGAAGAGTCACAAGTTCCATGTCATTTAAATCTTTCTTGGGAGTTTTATTAATAATTTTACTCTGGGCCAGGTTTCTTTGGCCTTTCATATTTGTATATGGCACCCTCTCATGTCCAGAAGCTCAACTCTGGAGTTGCTCAGCCCCTGAAGCAACGTTGGGGGTTGCAAGGGAGCAGTATTGGTGCCTGGGGGGAGGAAAGAGCTCTTTCCTGCTTCCCAGCTGCTATGCCTGTCTCCACTGCCCCAACCAGTTTGTCAAGCACACAGGTATAAGCTGTTGTTCCAGAGCAGCTGGATATGGATCTCTGCTTTCCACAAGTGGCTGGAATCTCAGTCTCTCCAGGAATTCTGTTTTAGCTTTCCAACCCCATAATCACATGAGTATCATGAAAGCACCATGAAACGTAGGTTTGTGCTCCCAGAGCAGATCTCCAGAGCTAGATATTCAGCAGTCCCAGACCTTCCACTACCCCCTGTTCCATTTCTCTTACTCCCGCCAGTGAGCTGGGGTGGGGGAAGGGCTTGGGTCCCACCGGGCCATGGCTCTGGTACGTTACCCTGTTCCGTGAGGTCTCCTCTTTTCTCCAGGTGTGTGCAGTCTGGTGCAGTCCTCTTTCCTGTTGCTCTCTCAGGATTAGTTGCACCAACTATATTTTGTAATTGAATGTGGTTTTAGGAGGAAGCCTCTGTCTCTCCTCTCATGCCGCCATCTTTAATCCCTTCCTTCACTGCTGAATTTTATCAAACATTTCATGAAGACCGAATACCCATCCTCCTCAAAGTTTTCCAAAAAGTAGAGAGAATACTCCCAAACTCATTCTACAAGGCCAGCATCACTCTAATAATAAAACAAGGCAAAGACACCACAAAAAAAGAAAATTACAGACTAATTCATATCCCTGATGAACATAGATGCAAAAATGCCCAACAAGATATTAGCAAACCAAATTCAAAATACATAAAAAACATCACCAATTATGACCAAATAGGATTTATTCCAGGGCTGCAAGGATGGTACAACATTAAAAAATCCATCAACATCATCCACCACATCAACAAAAAAGGACAAAAACCACATGGTCATCTCCATAGATGCTGAAAAAGCATTTGACAAAATTCAACATCCATTCATGATAAAGGGTCTCAACAAAATGGGTATAGAGGGCAAGTGCCTCAACATAATAAGGGCCATATATGACAAACCCACAGCCAACATCATATTTAACAGCAAGAAGCTGTAAGCTTTTCCTTTAAGATCGGGAACAAGACAAGGATGCTCACTCTTCCCACTTTTATTCAACGTAGTTCTGGAAGTCCTAGCCACAGCAATCAGGCAACACAAAGAAATAAAAGGCTTCCACACTGGTAAGGAAGAAGTTAAAGTGTCCCTGATTGCAGATGACATGATACCATACATAAAAAACCCTAAAGAATCCACTCCAAACTACTAGAACTAATATCTGAATTCAGCAAAGTTGCAGTATACAAAATTAATACACAGAAATTCTGTTGCATTCCTAAACACTAATTATGAACTAGCAGAAAGAGAAATCAGGAAAACAATTCCATTCACAATTGCATCAAAAAGAATAAAATAATTGGACTAAACCTAACCAAGGAAGTGAAAGACCTATACCCTGAAAACTATAAGACACTCATGAGAGAAATTAAAGAAGATACCAATAAATGGAAACTCATCCCATGCTCATGGATAGGAAGAATTAATATTGTCAAAATGGCCATCCTGCCTAAAGCAATCTACAGATTCAATGCAATCCCTATCAAAATACCAACAGCATTCTTCAACAAATTAGAGCAAATAGTTCTAAAATTCATATGGAACCTCAAAAGACCCTGAATAGCCAAAGCAATCCTGAGAAGGAAGAATAAAGGTGGGGGTATTACACTCCCCAACTTCAAGCTCTCCTACAAAGCCACAGTAATCAGGACAATTTGGTACTGGCACAAGAACAGAGCCACAGACCAGTGGAACAGAATAGAGACTCCAGACATTAACACAAACATATATGGTCAATTAATATATGATAAAAAAGAGCCATGGATATACAATGGAGAAATGACAGACTCTTCAACAACTGGTATTGGCAAAACTGGACAGCTCCATGCAAGAGAATGAAACTGGATTATTGTCTAACCCCATAAACAAAAGTAAACTGAAAATATATCAATGTCCTGAATGTAAGTCATGAAACCATAAAACTCTTAGAAGACAACATAGAGAAAAATCTCTTGAATATAAACCTGAGCAACTTTTTCTTGAATGCATCTCCTTGGGCAAGGGGAACAAATGGGACTACATCATACTAAAAAGCTTCAGTACAGCAAAGGACACCATCAACAGAAGAGGCATCCTACAGTATGGGAGAATATATTTTTAAATGACATATCCAACAAGGGGTGAACATCCAAAATATATAAAGAACTTACATGGCTCAACACCCAAAATGAAAATAACCCTATTAAAAAATGGACAGAGGATATGAACAGACACTTCTCCAAAGAAGAAATTTAGATGGCCAACAGGCACATGAAAAGATTCTCCACATCGCTAATTAGGGAAATGCAAATTGAAACCACAATGACATATCACCTCACACCAGTTAGAATGGCCAACATAGAAAGAATAGGAACAGCAAATGCTGGTGAGGATGTGGAGAAAGGGGAACCCTCCTACACTTCTGGTTGGGAATGTAAACTAGTTCAACCATTGTGGAAAGCAGTATGGAGGTTCCTCAAAAAACTCAAACTAGAAATACCATTTGACCCAGGAATTCCACTCCTAGGAATTTACCCTAAGAATGCAGCAGCCCAGTTTGAAAAAGACAGATGCACCCCTATGTTTATTGCAGCACTTCACAATAACCAAGAAATGGAAGCAACCTAAGTGTCCATCAGTAGATGAATGGATAAAGAAGAGTTGGTACATATCCACAATGGAATATTATTCAGCCATAAGAATAAAACAAATCCTACCATTTTCAACAACATCGATGGAGCTAGAGGGTATTATACTCAGTGAAATAAGCCAGGCAGAGAAAGACAAGTATCAAATGATTTCATTATCTGTGGAGTATAAGAACAAAGCAAAAACTGAAGGAACAAAACAGCAGCAGACTCACAGAACCCAAGAACGGACTAACAGTTGCCAAAGGGCAAGGGACTTGGAGGGTGTGTGGGAAGGAAGGGAGAAGGGGAATAAGGGGCATTATGATTAGCACACATAATATAGGGGGTGCACGGGGAAGGCAATACCACAAAGAATACAGGTAGTGACTCTATAGCATCTTACTAGGCTGATGGGCAGTGACTATAATGGGGTATGTTGTGGGGACTTGATAATAGGGGGAATCTAGTAACCACAGTGTCGCTGATGTGATTGTATATTAATGATACCAAAATTTTTAAAAATTCAAAAGCAGAAGAATTAGGATTTTTTATTCTCTTTTTATAAAAGGCAGCTACTTCAAGGCACTGCAAGTTTGAAATTTCAAATCATCCTGTCTACAAGATTTAGTACTTGACTGTGGCCTTTTTGGTTTCTTACTGACATCCTAATGAAGCAAGGAATTTCTTCAGTGCTCAACATACTACTCTGTGGAGAAAGTCTCCTTATCTTGTTTAGAGAAGGCCTTCAAACATCTGTTCCAGAGGCCCAAGAAAGATCCACCACTTGGAATGTAGAACAATGACAACAAAGATTGTTTTATTTGAACCAGATTCCTCAAACTTTTAAGGCCATTTATCTGTGACATACTACCTCCACTGCCTGACAGTGTAAGTCTGGCCCATCAGTAATATTGTATGACAATATCTAATTAGGTATGTGTTTAAAATTATGAACAAATTGTACTACCTGTTACTAACTGAAACCTTGCATTATAAAATTGTTTTTGATATCTTTTCCCCTGAGGTTGGACAACTGTATTATGTCAAACCATTGGTCTAATAGGTCTTCCTATTCATTCTTCCTCTTCTCTTCCTTTAACACTTAAAAAAAAAAGTATTCTAGCTTATAATTCCGAAACCTCTAAGAGCTCATCTGATAATCTACATCTATCACTATTTGAAGTTGACCTCTGGATTCTATAACACACTTTGTCACAGACCTACTTTGTAACTTTGAGCAAATTATTTATCTTCAGCACTTAACTTTCCACACCAATTTTCATTGAGCATGAAACCAAGATAATATATCATCTCCAGAAAAAATAATTAGTGAGTGAGTGAGTCTGTTTCCTTATTTATATCTGGCTGGGAAAATGCCTTCTTATTCTTCCCTCTGAAGTCTCCCTTTTGGTCCCTGGCTCAAATGAAGAATTGTTTTTCTTGGCAGCATCCATGGCTGCCAAGAGAAACTTTACAATACTGCCTTTGAAGTGGTGAAGCAAAGCCTTTACCTGGGTGCTTGGAAGATCTGGAACCCAGGAGAATCCTAGGAGTCTCTACCTATACCCTCTTCCGAAGGTTCTTTTCCTAACGTTGTGTTCATGCTTACATAAATATGCAGAGGAAACATCTTTCCTACAAAAAAATTTTCTGTCCCCCCCTACACAGTAAGGGGAATCTGGTGATGGGGAATTAAGAAGTGGATATAATATTGGCAAATATTTTGAGCCTGTCAGATAAAAGTGATAAGTACAGTCTTGTTTATATTGCCTTATTATACTGCTTTGTTGGAGAATGTGTTTTCTTTGGTCACCTTCCAGTGTAAAAGATTAGCCTTTTCCTGAATGGAGGATTGTTTCTTTAACTAGTTATGTTGGTAGAACAAGACAGACAAGCGCTGCTGAAATTAACAAATCAAGATTGGAGAGTGGAGATGCTCATTTTTGCTCACTGCTCTCTCCAATTCATGGACAACTGCTGCAACCAATATGAACTGGGTTTTGAGGGGCTCTCTTTCTCTCCTCATCTAATCGAAGTTGGAGTATATTCAGTTTAGTTCCTTTCCTCTGATGTCCAAGACTTTAAAAGATTTGCTACTCCCCATTTGTTCCTGTTTTACGGGATTCAGTAGAAAATAGTTTTTCATTTAAATACCTGTTTTATAACAGAAGAGTCAAGTTTTAGATTTCCATGCATTGTATCTTAGAGTTTGTGTTTTAGTCCAGAATAGTTAGTTTCATTTTCTTTGAGGCAAAGTGTGAAGTGTTTGTTTTGTTTTATTGCTCTCTCTCAAATTTGTTTCCGGTTTACAGCAAAAGAAGCAGCTAGCATAAACTCTGTATCAGAAACTAGTTGATCCAAATGTATATACTTTGATCTTCATCTTAATGTGTTTGGTTGATCTTGGGTGTATCTTTTGACTCTGGGCATTCTAAATTAAATGTAAAACCTTGAATCCATCTTTAGTTCATCTTCATCTCTTCAAATGAAAATGAAATGGGCTTGTATTGCAGTGTGAAGGACTGAGGTCACACATGGGGGCAAATATATTAGAGATATTATTCAATGTCATACTAGATTCCTAAACAATTGGGCAGAATAGCCCTCCCTGAAGTTCTTTGTTTTGTCTTTAATAGACTAGAGTTTGCCTAAGAGGAATGGATTACATACAGCTCTACTTAAAGGCATGAGATGAACAAGTTAATCTTTTGAAGTCACTTACTCATCAGAACAAATAAACTGTATTTTAACACTGATTTAATTGGGAGAATTAACTGACCCCAAGAATAGTTTGCAGAGAAGAGTGCTTTTAGATAGTATTTTAATTTGGTTTGCAACCACTAGTTCCCCCTTATTTATGCTGAGTTTCAAGTATGGGTAGTTCTAAGATGGTGGTCACTTTCCATGACTGCCAAATAAAATATGAACTTCTCGTGTTACTTGAAGACTCTTTGCGGGAGGTCTTGATTTGGGTCTTTGCATCTCCTGAGGAATACCTGATGGTTTAATATGCCTCATCCAAACCCTACAAAGTTGCTGTTATTCATCTTAGAAAAGAGAAAACTTGCATCCCACCCTGTACAGTGTTCTCTGCTACCTGAGCCATTGTGCTTGAGACAGTAATCTTCAGGACAATAACTTGGGTTCTCCTCTCTCTCCATCAGCCAATTTTTATGTTAGCATCATCTTTTGCTTTTCTGATGTCAGATGGAGAAAAGAGGTTGGCAGAGGCAAACAACCATTATAAACTGTTCTGTAGCAGAGTACCATGATCCTAGATTAAAACAGGAACCAAAAGATATAAGGTCTAGAAATCTTTGGAGTAACCTTGTATGACAGGTAAGATATTTAAATGAAGAAACATCAATCCAGAGAGACAGGATTAAAGATGGCAGTGTGAGAGGAGAGACAGATGCTTCCTCCTAAAACTGGATACAATTAGAAAATTTAATTGGCACAACTAATCCTGAGAGAGCAACTGGAAAGAGGACGGTCTCAGACTGCACACACCTGAAGAAAAGAGCATGCCTCACCAAACAGGGTACCAGTACCGCTCCCCTGCGACTCCCGACATTGCTTCAGGGGCTGAGCAGCTCCAGAATAGAGCTTCTGTACACTAGAGGTCGACATATACAAACATGAAATGCCAAAGGAACCTTGTCCAGAGTAAAATTATTAATACAACTCCCGAGAAAGATTTAAATGATATGGACCTTGTGACTCTTCCTGAAAGGGAGTTCAAAATAAAAATCATCAACATTCTAATGGAGGTAAGGAAAGACATCCAAGAACTAAGGAATGAATTCAGGTAGGAGATCCAATCGCTGAAGAGCACAATGGAGGGTATTAAAAGCAGGCTGGATACGATGGAGGAGACAATAAATGAAATAGAAACTAGAGAAGAGGAATACAAAGAAGCTGAGGCACAGAGAGAAAAAAGGATCTCTAAAAATGAAAGAATATTGAGAAAACTTTGTGACCAATCCAAGCAGAACAATATTCACATTACAGGGATACCAGAAGAAGAAGAAGAGAGAGAAAGGGATAGAAAGTGTCTTTGAGGAGGTAGTTGCTGAAAACTTCCCCAGTTTGGGGAAGGAGATAGTCTCTCAGGCCATGGAGATCCACAGATCTCCCAACACAAGGGACCCAAGGAAGACAACACCAAGACACATAGTAATTAAAATGGGAAAGATCAAGGATAAGGACAGACTGTTAAAAGCAGCCAGAGGCAGAAATAAGATCACATACAAAGGAAAGCCAATCAGGCTAACATCAGACTTCTCAGCAGAAACCTTACAGGTCAGAAGGGAGTGGCATGATGTATTTAATGCCATGAAGCAGAAGGGCCTGGAACCAAGATTACTTTATACAGCAAGATTACCATTTAAATTTGAAGGACGGATTAAACAATTTCCAGATAAGCAAAAGCTGAGAGAGTTTACCTCCCACAAACCATCTCTGCAGTCTATTTTGGAGGGACTGCTATACATGGAAGTCTTCCTAGGGTTGGATAGCTGTCATCAGCGGTAGTAAAACCAAGGTAGGGAGGGTGGAGCAGCTAATTGCAAGGCAAATGCAAAACTAAATTGATGGTCCCCAAAATCAATCAAGGGATAGACAAAAAGTACAGAATTTGATACCTAGCAAATAAAGAATGAAGGAGGAAGAAAAAGGAGGAGAAATAGAAAAGAACCTTTAGATTGTGTTTGTAACAGCATACTAAGTGAGTTAAGTTAGACTCTTAGATAGTAAGGAAAGTAACCTGGAACCTTTGGTAACCACGAATCTAAAGACAGAAATCGCAATAAGTACAAACCTATCGATAATCACCATAAATGTAAATGGACTGAATGCACCAATCAAAAGACATAGAGTCACTGAATGGATAAAAAAACAAGACCCATCTATATGCTGCTTACAAGAAACTCACCTCAAACCCAAAGATATGCACAAACTAAAAGTCAAGGGATGGAAAAAGATATTTCATGCAAACAATAGGAAGAAAAAAGCAGGAGTCACAGTACTAGTATCAGACAAAATAGACTTCAAAACAAAGAAAGCAACAAGAGATAAAGAAGGATGTTACATAATGATAAAGGGCTCAGTCCAACAAGAGAATATAACCATTATAAATATCTATGCACTCAAAACAGGAGCACCAACTATGTGAAACAAATACTAACAGAATTAAAGGAGGAAATAGAATGCAATGCATTCATTTTAGGAGACTTCAACACACCACTCACTCCAAAGGATACATCCACCACACAGAAAATGAGTAAGGACACAGAGGCACTGAACAACACACTAGAAAAGATGGACCTAATAGACATCTATAGAACTCTATATCCAAAAGCAGCATGATACACATTCTTCTAAAGTGCACATGGAACATTTTCCAGAATAGACCACATACTAGGCCACAAAAAGAGCCTCAGTAGATTCCAAACGATTGAAATTCTACCAACCAACTTTTCAGACCACAAAGGCATAAAACTAAAAACAAACTATACAAAGGAAGCAAAAAGGCTCACAAACACATGGAGGTTTAACAACATGCTCCTAAATGATCAGTGGATCAATGACCAAAGTAAAATAGAGATCAAGCAATATATGGAAACAAATGACAACATAAAGCCCCAACTTCTGTGGGATGCAGTGAAAGCAGTCTTAAGAGGAAAGTATATAGTAATCCAGGCATACTTAAAGAAGGAGGAACAATCCCAAAAGAATAGTCTAAAATCACAGTCATTGAAATTGGAAAAAGAAGAACAAATGAGGCCTAAAGTCAGCAGAAAGATGGACATAATAAAGATCAGAGAAGAAATAAACAAAATTGAGAAGAATAAAACAATAGAAAAAATCAATGAAACCAAGAGCTGGTTCTTCGAGAAAGTAAACAAAATAGATTAGCCTCTAGCCAGACTTATTAAGAGAAAAAGAGAATCAACACACATCAACAGAATCAGAAACAAGAAAGGAAAAATCACGACGGCCCCCACAGAAATACAAGGAATTATTAGAGAAGACTTTGAAAAACTACATGCTAAGAAGCTAGAAAACCTAGAAGAAATGGACAACTTCCTAGAAAAATACAACCTTCCAAGACTGTCCAAAGAAGACACAGAAAATCAAAACAGACCAATTACCAGCAACAAAAGTGAAGCAGTAATCAAAAAACTACCCAAGAACAAAACCTCCGGGCCAGATGGATTTACCTCGGAATTTTATCAGACATACAGAGGAGACATAATACCCATTCTCCTTAAAGTTTTCCAAAAAATAGAAGAGGAAGGAATACTCCCAAACTCATTCTATGAAGCCAACATCACCCTAACATCAAAACCAGGCAAAGACCCCAACAAAAAAGAAAATTACAGACCAATATCCCTGATGAACGTAGATGCAAAAATACTCAACAAATTATTAGCAAACTACATTCAAAGATACATCAAGATGATCATACACCATGACCAAGTGGGATTCATCTGAGGGATGCAAGGATGGTACAACATTAGAAAAATCCATCAACATCATCCACCACATCAACAAAAAGAAAGACAAAAACCACATGATCATCTCCATAGATGCTGAAAAAGCATTCGACAAAATTCAACATCGATTCATGGTAAAAACTCTCAGCAAAATGGGTATAGAGAGCAAGTACCTCAACATAACAAAGGCCATATATACAATAAACCCACAACCAACATCATACTTAACTGCGAGAAGCTGAAAGCTTTTCCTCTGAGATCGGGAACAAGACAGGGATGCCCACTCTCGCCACTGTTATTCAACATAGTACTGGAGGTCCTAGCCACAGCAATTAGACAAAACAAAGAAATACAAGGAATCCAGATTGGTAAAGAAGAAGTTAAACTGTCACTATTTGCAGATGACATGATATTGTACGTAAAAAAACTCTAACGACTCCACTCCAAAACTACTAGAACTGATATCAGACTACAGCAAAGTTTCAGGATACAGAATTAACACACAGAAATCTGTGGCTTTCCTATACACTGACAATGAACCAGTAGAAAGAGAAATCAGGAAAACAATTCCATTCACAGTTGCATCAAAAAGAATAAAATACCTAGGAATAAACCTAACCAAAGAAGTGAAAGAGCTATACCCTGAAAACTATAAGACACTCTTAAGAGAAGTTAAAGAGGACACTAACAAATGGAAACTCATCCCATGCTCTTGGCTAGGAAGAATTAATATAGTCAAAATGGCCATCCTGCCCAAAGCAATATACAGATTTGATGCAATCCCTATCAAATTACCAACAACATTCTTCAACGAACTGGAACAAATAGTTCAAATATTCATATGGAAACACCAAAGACCCCGAATAGCTTAAGCAATCCTGAGAAAGAAGAATAAAGTGAGAGGGGTGGATCTCACTCCCCAACTTCAAGCTCTACTACAAAGCCATAGTAATCAAGACAGTTTGGTACTGGCACAAGAACAGAGCCACCGACCAGTGAAACAGATTAGAGACTCTAGACATTAACCCCAACATATATGGTCAATTAATATTCCATAAAGGAGCCATGGACATACAATGGGGAAATGACAGTCTCTTCAACAGATGGTGCTGGCAAAACTGGACAGCTACATGTAAGAGAATGAAACTGGATCACTGTCTAACCCCATACACAAAAGTAAATTCAAAATGGATCAAAGACCTGAATGTAAGTCATGAAACCATAAAACTCTTAGAAAAAAACATAGGCAAAAATCCCTTGGATGTGAACATTAGTGACTTCTTCATGAACATATCTCCCCGGGCAAGGAAAACAAAAGCAAAAATGAAGAAGTGGGACTATGTCAAGCTGAAAATCTTCTGTACAGCAAAGGACACCATCAATAGAACAAAAAGGTACCCTACAGTATGGGAGAATATTTTCATAAATGACAGATCCAATAAAGGCTTGACATCCAAAATATATAAAGAGCTCATGCTTCTCAACAAACAAAAAGCAAATAATCCAATTTAAAAATGGGCAGAGGAGCTGAACAGACACTTCTCCAAAGAAGAAATTCAGTTGGCCAACAGACACATGAAAAGATGCTCCACATCACTAGTTATCAGAGAAATGAAAATTAAAACCACAATGAGATATCACCTCACACCAGTAAGGATGGCCACCATCCAAAAGACAAACAACAACAAATGTTGGTGAGGTTGTGGAGAAAGGGGAACCCTCCTACACTGCTGGTGGGAATGTAAATTAGTTCAACCATTGTGGAAAGCAGTATGGAGGTTCCCCAAAATGCTCAAAATAGACTTACCATCTGACCCAGGAATTCCACTTCTAGGAATTTACCCCAAGGATGCAGCACTCCAGGTTGAAAAGGACACCCCTATGTTTATCGCAGCCCTATTTACAATAGCCAAGAAATGGAAGCAACCTAAGTGTCCATCAGTAGAAGAATGGATAGAGAAGATGTGGTACATATACACAATGGAATATTATTCAGTCATAAGAAGGAAACAAATCCTACAATTTGCAACAACATGGATGGAGCTAAAGAGTATTATGCTCATTGAAATAAGCTAAGCAGAGAAAGACAAGTATCAAATGATTTCACTCATCTGTGGAGTATAAGAACAAAGGAAAAACTGAAGGAACAAAACAGCAGCAGAATCACAGAACCCAAGAATGGACTAACAGTTACCAAAGGTAAAGAGACTGGGGAGAATGGGAGGGTAGGGAGGGCTAAGGGTGGAGAAGAAGAAAGGGGGTATTATGATTAGCATGTATAATGTGGGGTGTGGGGGAAAGGGGAATACTGCAACACAGAGAAGATAGGTAGTGATTTTACAACATCTTACTATGCTGATGGACAGTGACTGTAATGGGGTTTGTGGGGGGATTTGGGGTAGGGGAGAGCCTAGTAAACATAATGTCCTTCAAAAAAAAAGAAACTTAAATCCCTGTGCCCTAAATTAAACTACCTTATCTTTCAATGCCATAATTCCTCTGTTTCTAAAAGGGGAATAATGATACTAATTACTATCTTCCTCTGGAGTTTGGGAAAAATTTAGGGGGATAATGAAGTCATTTCTCCTCTTACAAGGGATTACATTGTTGATTTTTAGAAGAGTGAACTATTTTAGGGTCTCTGAGGACCTGACAATCTATTATCTCTTCCACCATTCAAATAGAACTACTGTAAAAAGCTAACCCACTGCCAAAATGTAAGCCATTTATTTTATGAGTAGATCAGATCCCATATGAAGAAAAAGGATTTTTTTATCTCTTCTTTTGAAGAGCTGTCACTAGATAGCCACAGAAATAACCTTCCTTTTTTCCTTTTTTAAAATCAGAGAGGAAGTGTAATTGTGTCTGATGGTTTACTTTGGGAGAATGTTACGTTCAATCCTGGAACACATTAAATCAGATGACAGAGTTTTAAAATGTTTCTAGAACATGTGCTCTCAATGGGAACAATATTACTTTCAGGGGAATAAATACTGGTTCTTTGAGAGGCAAAAAAAAAATCAGGTATTATGATTAAAGATGATGGCATGAGTATAGAGACAGAGGCTTCCTCCTAAACCTGGATACAATTAGAAAATTAAATTGGTGCAACTAATCCTGAGAGAGCAACAGGAAAGAGGACATGTCAGACTGCACACACCTGGAGAAAAGAGCAGACCTCAGCGAAAGGGGTAACGTACCAGAGCTGTGGCTCCATGGGACCCGAGCCCCTCCCCCACCCCAGTTCACCGGCGGGAGGAAGAGAAACGAAGCAGGGAGGGAGTGGAAGGCTTGGGACTGCTGAATACCTAGCTCCGGAGATCTGCGCTGGGAGCACAAACCTACATTTTCACGGTGCTTTCATGAGACACGCATGACTACCAGGTTGGAAAGTTAATACAGATAGAGTTCCTGGGGAGACTGGGATTCTGGCCACTTCTGGAAAGCAGGGATCCATATCTGGCTGCTCTGGGACAAAAACTTATACCTGTGTGCCCGGCCCATTGCCTCAGGCAGTGGAGACAGGCACAACAGCCGGGAGGCAGGGAACAGCTCTTTCCTACCCCCAGTACCGCTCCCCTGTGACCCCTGACATTGCTTCAGGGGCTCAGCGACACCAGAATAGAGCTTCTGGACACTAGAGGGCGTCATATACAAACATGAAACGCAAATGGAACCTTCTCCAGAGTAAAATTCCTAATACAACTCCTGAGAAAGATTTAAATGATATGGACCTCATGACTCTTCCTGAAAGGGAGTTCAAAATAAAAATAATCAACATCCTAACTGAGGTATGGAAAAACATCCAAGAACTCAGGAATGAATTCAAGTCAGAGATCCAGTTGTTAAAGAATACGATGGAGGGTATTAAAAGCAGTTTGGATACAGTGAAGGAGACAATAAATGAAATAGAAACTAGAGAAGAGGAATACAAAGAAGCTGAGGCACAGAGAGAAAAAAGGATCTCTAAAAATGAAAGAATATTGAGAGAACTGTGTGACCAATCCAAGCAGAACAATATTCGCATTATAGGGATACCAGAAGAGGAAGAGAGAGAAAAAGGGATAGAAAGCATCTTTGAGGAGGTAGTTGCTGAAAACGTCCCCAATCTGGGGAAGGAGATAGCCTCTCAGGCCATGGAGATCCACAGATCTCCCAACACAAGGGACCCAAGGAAGACAACACCAAGACACATAGTAATTAAAATGGGAAAGATCAAGGATAAGGACAGACTGTTAAAAGCAGCCAGAGGCAGAAATAAGATCACATACAAAGGAAAGCCAATATCAGGCTAACAGCAGACTTCTCAGCAGAAACCTTACAGGTCAGAAGGGAGTGGCATGATGTATTTAATGCCATGAAGCAGAAGGGCCTGGAACCAAGATTACTTTATCCAACGAGATTATCATTTAAATTTGAAGGAGGGATTAAACAATTTCCAGATAAGCAAAAGCTGAGAGAGTTTACCTCCCACAAACCATCTCTGCAGTCTATTTTGGAGGGACTGCTATACATGGAAGTCTTCCTAGGGTTGGATAGCTGTCACCAGAGGTAGTAAAGTCCTGGTACGGAGGGTGGAGCAGCTGATTGTGAGGCAAATGCAAAATTAAATTGACTATCCCCAAAGCCAATCAAGGGATAGAGAAAAAGTATAGAATCTGATACCTAGCAAATAAAGAATGAAGGAGGAAGAAAAAGGAGGAGAAATAGAAAAGAACCTTTAGATTGTGTTTGTAACAGCATACTAAGTGAGTTAAGTTAGACTCTTAGATAGTAAGGAAAGTAACCTGGAACCTTTGGTAACCATGAATCTAAAGCCTGAAATCACAATAAGTACATACCTATCGATGATCACCCTAAATGTAAATGGACTGAATGCACCAATCAAAAGACATAGAGTCACTGAATGGATTAAAAAACAAGACCCATCTATATGCTGCTTATAAGAGACTCACCTCAAACCCAAAGACATGCACAGACTAAAAGTCAAGGGATGGAAAAATATATTTCATGCAAACAATAGGGAGAAAAAAGCAGGAGTCACAGTACTAGTATCAGACAAAATAGACTTCAAAACAAAGAAAGCAACAAGAGATAAAGAAGGATGTTACATAATGATAAAGGGCTCAGTCCAACAAGAGGATATAACCATTATAAATATATATGCACCCAACACAGGAGCACCAGCATATGTGAAACAAATATTAACAGAACTAAAGGAGGAAATAGACTGCAATGCATTCATTTTAGGAGACTTCAGCACACCATTCACTCCAAAGGACAGATCCACTGGACAGAAAATAAGTAAGGACACAGAGGCACTGAACAACACACTAGAACAGATGGACCTAATAGACATCTATAGAACTCTACATCCAAAAGCAACAGCATACACATTCTTCTCAAGTGCACATGGAACATTCTCCAGAATAGACCACATACTAGGCCACAAAAAGAGCCTCAGTAAATTCAAAAAGATTGAAATCCTACCAACCAACTGTTCAGACCACAAAGGTATAAAACTAGAAATAAATTGTACCAAGAAAGCAAAAAGGCTCACAAACACATGGAGGCTTAACAACACACTTCTAAATAGTCAATGGATCAACGACCAAATTAAAATGGGGATCCAGCAATGTATGGAAATAAATGACAACAACAACACAAAGCCCAACTTCTGTGGGATGCAGCAAAAGCAGTCTTAAGAGGAAAGTATATAGTAATCCAGGCATACTTAAAGAAGGAAGAACAAAACCAAATGAATAGTCTAATGTCACAGTTATCAAAATTGGAAAAAGAAGGATATGAGGCCTAAAGTCAGCAGAAGGAGGGACATAATAAAAATCAGAGAAGAAATAAACAAAATTGAGAAGAGTAAAACAATAGAAAAAAATCAATGAAACCAAGAGCTGGTTCTTTGAGAAAATAAACAAAATAGATAAGCCTCTAGCCAGACTTATTAAAAGAATAAGAGAATCAACACACATCAACAGAATCAGAAATGAGAAAGGAAACATTATGACGGACCCAACAGAAATACAAAGAATTATTAGAGACTACTATGAAAACCTATATGCTAAGAAGCTGGAAAACCTAGAAGAAATGGACAACTTCCTAGAAAAATACAACCTTCCAAGACTGACCAAGGAAGAAACACAAAATCTAAACAAACCAATTACCAGCAGAGAAATTGAAGTGGTAATCAAAAAACTACCCAAGAAAAAAACCCATGGGCCAGATGGATTTACCTCGGAATTTTATCAGACATACAGAGAAGATATAATACCCATTCTCCTTAAAGTTTTCCAAAAAATAGAAGAGGAGGGAATACTCCCAAACTCATTCTATGAAGCCAACATCACCCTAATAACAAAACCAGGCAAAGACCCCAACAAAAAAGAAAATTACAGACCAATATCCCTGATGAACGTAGATGCAAAAATCCTCAATAAAATATTAGCAAACCGAATTCAAAAATTTATCAAAAGGATCATACACCACAACCAAGTGGGATTCATCCCAGGGATGCAAGGATGGTACAACATTCGAAAATCCATCAACATCATCCACCACATCAACAAAAAGAAAGACAAAAACCACATGATCATCTCCATAGATACCAAAAAAGCATTCGACAAAATTCAACATCCATTCATGATAAAAACTCTCAGCAAAATGGGTATAGAGAGCAAGTACCTCAACATAATAAAGGCCATATACAATAAACCCACAACCAACATCATACTTAACTGCGAGAAGCTGAAAGCTTTTCCTCTGAGATCGGGAACAAGACAGGGATGTTCACTCTCCCCACTGTTATTCAACATAGTACTGGAGGTCCTAGCCACGGCAGTTAGACAAAACAAAGAAATACAAGGAATCCAGATTGGTAAAGAAGAAGTTAAACTGTCACTATTTGCAGATGACATGATATTGTACATAAAAAATCCTAAAGACTCCACTCCAAAACTACTAGAACTGATATCATAATACAGCAAAGTTTCAGGATACAAAATTAACACACAGAAATCTGTGGCTTTCCTATACACTAAAAGGGAGCCAATAGAAAGAGAAATCAGGAAAACAATTCCATTCACAGTTGCATCAAAAAGAATAAAATACCTAGGAATAAACCTAACCAAAGAAGTGAAAGAGCTATACCCTGAAAACTATAAGACACTCTTAAGAGAAGTTAGAGAGGACACTAACAAATGGAAACTCATCCCATGCTCTTGGCTAGGAAGAATTAATATAGTCAAAATGGCCATCCTGCCCAAAGCAATATACAGATTTGATGCAATCCCTATCAAATTACCAACAACATTCTTCAACGAACTGGAACAAATAGTTCAAAAATTCATATGGAAACACCAAAGACCCCGAATAGCCAAAGCAATCCTGAGAAAGAAGAATAAAGTGAGAGGGGTGGATCTCACTCCCCAACTTCAAACTCTACTACAAAGCCATAGTAATCAAGACAATTTGGTACTGGCACAAGAACAGAGCCACAGACCAGTGAAACAGATTAGAGACTCCAGACATTAACCCAAACATATATGGTCAATTAATATTCCATAAAGGAGCCATGGACATACAATGAGAAAATGACAGTCTCTTCAACAGATGGTGCTGGCAAAACTGGACAGCTACATGTAAGAGAATGAAACTGGGTCACTGTCTAACCCCATACACAAAAGTAAATTCAAAATGGATCAAAGACCTGAATGTAAGTCATGAAACCATAAAACTCCTAGAAGAAAACATAGGCAAAAATCTCTTGGATTTGAACATTAGCGACTTCTTCATGAACATATCTCCCCGGGCAAGGAAAACAAAAGCAAAAATGAGCAAGTGGTACTATGTCAAGCTGAAAATCTTCTGTACAGCAAAGGACACCATCAATAGAACAAAAAAGGTACCCTACAGTATGGGAGAATATTTTCATAAATGACAGATCCAATAAAGGCTTGACATCCAAAGTATATAAAGAGCTCATGCTTCTCAACAAACAAAAAGCAAATAATCCAATTAAAAAATGGGCATAGGAGCTGAACAGACACTTCTCCAAAGAAGAAATTCAGATGGCCAACAGACACATGAAAAGATGCTCCACATCACTAGTTATCAGAGAAATGAAAATTAAAACCACAATGAGATATCACCTCACACCAGTAAGGATGGCCACCATCCAAAAGACAAACAACAACAAATGTTGGCGAGGTTGTGGAGAAAGGGGAACCCTCCTACACTGCTGGTGGGAATGTAAATTAGTTCAACCATTGTGGAAAGCAGTATGGAGGTTCCTCAAAATGCTCAAAATTGACTTACCATTTGACCCAGGAATTCCACTTCTAGGAATTTACCCTAAGAATGCAGCACTCCAGGTTGAAAAAGACAGATGTACCCCTATGTTTATTGCAGCACTATTTACAATAGCCAAGAAATGGAAGCAACCTAAGTGTCCATCAGTAGAAGAATGGATAGAGAAGATGTGGTACATATACACAATGGAATATTATTCAGCCATAAGAAGAAAACAAATCCTACCATTTGCAACAACATGGATGGAGCTAGAGGGTATTATGCTCAGTGAAATAAGCCAAGCAGAAAAAAACAAATACCAAATGATTTCACTCATCTGTGGAGTATAAGAACAAAGGAAAAACTGAAGGAACAAAACAGCAGCAGAATCACAGAACCCAAGAATGGACTAACAGTTACCAAAGAGAAAGAGACTGGGGAGAATGGGAGGGTAGGGAGGGCTAAGGGTGGGGAAGAAGAAAGGGGGTATTATGATTAGCATGTATAATGGGGGGGTGGGATAAAGGGGAGGGCTTTGCAACACAGAGAAGGCAAGTAGTGATTCTACAACATCTTACTATGCTGATGGACAGTGACTGTAATGGGGTTTGTGGGGGGTACTTGGAGTTGGGGAGAGCCTAGTAAACATAAAATTCTTCAAAATAATATAAATAAATGAATAAATAAATAAATCAGGTATTGCAATGCTTTGTAGCCTTCCACTACAAGGAAAAAGATATGTAGTATATGTATGGTATTAAAATTTCACAGGGACTTGGTGAAGGGGGTAGCCTAGTAAACATAATGTTCTTCATGTAATTGTAGATTAATGATACAATTTCACAGGGGGTGGACACTTGGAAAAAAATGTCCAAAAGGCCTGGAGAGGTCAATAATGAAAAAAAAGTTGAGAAATACTGTTGTAGTCTAGAAAAAGCATATAGTTGTCAATTACTCTTCTAGACATGTCTGTCCCTAACCATAGGTGAGCTACAGATTGTCAAAGTGAATGCAGATTGCTGTTGATTCCTTTAGTCCAACAGGAACTTCATAGAAAACTTCAAAGAGATGAAATTCATACCCTTAAGGGATAATGATCTCAGACAAACAATTGAAACAAAAAAATCTACTCTTTATACCTAGTACTTTGCACTCAAATAAATGTTAAATCTTTAAGGTTAGAGATTCCTTTTTTCTCCTGCCCCTTTAGTCCTTCAGAAAAGCACATCAAGAGTAGAAACGATCTTCAAAATACTTCACAGAAAAAGCCAGATTGGGAGAAAGGAGAGGGTGTGGACCCCAGAGTCAGGAAAGAAATGAATGATTGTCTATAGAAGTGTAAAGTGCAAAGCAGAAAAGACAAGAAATACAGTGGGAATTGACATTTAAGTATTTAAGAAATTTTAAGTTAGATGTTGCTGCTGATATTAATAAACATTTATATACCCAAAGCATTTTACCTTCCTTACCCCTCATATGTCTTACTATATAGTTCTTTTATACCTTTTAAATAGATGGAATGACCCCAACTGACTTGCTGCATACTGTGAAATCTGGGGGGGGCCTTGTGTTTTGTTAGGCTTAGCAGCCTGAAACAATAGAATGAGCATATTTCTTTAAATTAAAGTATCAATGATATACAATCTTATAAAGGTTTCACATGAACAACATTCTGGTTACAGCATTTACCCGCATTATCAAGTCCCCGCCACACACACCCCATTGCAGTCACTGTCCATCAGCATAGTAAGATGCTATAGAGTCACTACTTGAAATAAGCATATTTAAAAAACATATTTTCCCCAGTCTCTGACTCCTCCTTACTTAATCTTCCTATTCTTTGACATATGTAACTGTAACTTAGCAGAAGGAGAAACAGTGATTATTCCTTTCTGCTTACCCATTTCACAGTGATGCTCTGGACAGTGAGTACTCTATCTCAAAGCCAAGCATTTGCTAAGCTTTAGTTGCTGTGGGCATTTAGCTGCCATATAGAAAAATACCCCAATCCTGTTTATTGATTTCCTGGATTGTAGAAGAAAATGACATGAATTGGTAAGAGACCTTCAAGGCCCCTTATGGAGCCCCTCTTCTCCACCCCCTGATCCCATTTGCAAAATCTAACATATTGTCCCTTCCATAGTTCCACAGCCCTGCCCTTCCACTTCTCTTTGTTATGCACTGGATGGGTGTAACCAAACCCCAGCCACACTGTGGCCCCAGCAGCTGGGCTTCTCTCTCCTCAGCACATTGCAGACATTCCTTTCACATCATTTTGTCCTTTCTGCGGCATTCCCTCCATTGGCATCATTCCCTCTGTACAAACTTATGTTTCAAGGGACAGAAGTTTGCCAAGGAGATGCTGGCAAAGAAGGTCCAGTTCTCTCCTTTCTATCTGAAGAGCCCAGTGTCACTCATTAGCATATGAGAAGAATGGCTGTAAATAAACAGCAAATGAGGTTAATGAGCTGCAGCTTATCAATATTAATGAAGTCCACCTCACAGCCTTGGAGAGAGGTGCTGATAGCTTTAATCACAAGAAGCAGTTTCTTAAGGCCCCCTGTTACAGGACAGGAAGAGTTTGATTCAGCTTTCTGGAATGTTTGTCATTTTGCAACCCCAGGAATGCTGCAGAGAAAGGCTGTCTGATACCAGATCTGTGTTTGTATGGCCCCTCTTGTGTTCAGATTACATCTATTTGTCTCAACAGGTGGAAGCCTAGAGAAGAAGGCTGTATCTGATAAGCTAGACCCTAGGGTGGGAAAACTCCAGGTCAGTCTGCAGTTCCTAAACCAAAAATGAGGTCCCTGGAATACTAGGATTACCCTTTCATCAGTAACCCTGTGGAACTCAAACTCTTGCTTCCAATGCACTGACAGAGGATCTGGAGACCTTCAAAGTTCAGCCTAATAAAGAAGAAACTCCCAATTCATGTAGCTCATATGCCAATTGCCAGTTAGGTCCCTTCACAAAGCCATGTTTGATTCCTGTGCCTATATTTAGAAGATTTGAATAGTAATATGTACATCTATCATTTCTTGAGCACTTACCAGTCCCAGGCACTACATTAAGCATTTTTGAAATGTTATATAATCCTCACACTAATCCCACGAGAGTAATTCCCATCTCACAGGTGAGGAAATTGAAGCTTGATGATGTATGCATCATGTCTAAGATCACACATGTAGCAAGTGGCAGTACAAGGCCCATGCTTTTAATCACTGCACTCTGTGGCATCCCAGTCATGTCAAGTATGTGAGCTTTTGTGCTGTATTCTTTTGTAAGATGCATGCCCTTTCTTCTCCAGTTCAAGAAACCAAACACTAAGTAGTTCTCTGAAAGTAGGATCAGAAGACTTTAGAATTAATTTTTTTAATCAAAGCACTTCTTTGAAATTATTTTCAGAAAGAAAACTTTCACTAGATGTGTTTTCCTTTGTATATAAATTTGTGGTCAGTGGGATATGTGCTTTAAAGTTGTGTGTGTGTGTGTGTGTGTGTGTGTGTGTGTGTGTGTGTGTGTGTGTGTGTGTGTAGCAGCAATACTGATTTACCCACCTCATCAGGCCAGTTCCTTTTATGATTAAGCAAACACCTTGGGTGAGGTCAGTGACTATGGAGCACAAAGAAGCCGCCTGGCTCTTATGATTTGAGCCTATGATCCTAGCCTCAATTACACTGTTTCAACAATTGAACCCTAGTTTATTCCTTGAAGTTCATACTATAAGCTTCTTTATCTATGATTTCCTTGGGGTTTGGAAGGAGAACCTGATGCTTCATCAAGTAGTTATCACAAAAGCTACACTTGACTGTTCATTTAAAGAACAATTCATAGTGAAAGGATCTGAGAGTGAAACAGCCCCTTATCCTTTTTCTCCTTTCCTCCTTGAAAGCTCAGGGACTTTACTTGGTAATTTTTACTTAGGCAAAATGCCCAGGAATCTTTCCATAGAATGGCACCCAAAGCCCACTCATGCAGGAGCCCTTCCTGCCACCAAGGTAACCAAGACTGGGAAGCAATTGAAACTGGGCCTTCCTTTCCCAGGCCTGTGGCTGTCAACTTGGCTCAGAAAGAGGCAGACTGATGACTTTGTCTCCTCACCCAGTCACACTACCACACAGTTCTCATTTGAGCCTGAAGTCACATGGTTATGCTGCTTATGGCCAAACACGGATGTGCTGTTTTCAGTTCTTTGCACTCTGGGTTTGGCCTGGGCGTCCTTAGTTGAAACCATCAGGGCCCCCAAACCCTGAAGCTTTTCCAGGAACAAATTGCATGCAGTGGTGGAGAGGAGGAGCTGAGCAGTGTAGTAGTGGAGCAGCAGGCTGTGTGCAGCCGGGATGTGTGCAAGAACCAAGGGGTTAGTTCATGCAGCTTTTTTTACTCAGGCACACCAGAAAACGCAGATTAATAGGCTGTTTATTCTTCAGCATGTTCCTTGAATCAATGGCTCTGGATGGTTTTATTGAAGGGTGTTTGTGAGAGCGCCTGGAACACTCCTCCCAGGCTCCCCTCACTGAGGAGGAACGCTTAAGTCTTTCATTTCCTGGGCAGCAGCCCTCACACTCATTGCTCACTGTAGTATAAAGGTCTGCAGAACCTTTATTCTACCTTTATGAGGGCCCGTTACCTACAGCACCTTGGGCTGTTAGAACCTAATTATTTAATGTTCTTGTCTTTGAGCTACCTGAACCTAGTGAATGCAGTCTACTCTATGGCAGAGAGTTTTTTTAATTTGGGTTTTGGGGATTCTTTTTGGTGTGGGTTTGGGGATTTTTGTTTGTTTGGGCTTTTTTGCTCCTTTTGGCACCAGTTCTCTGTTTGGGCAGTATTGTCATCTGTTTTTCATGGCCATTTAAAGGATTTTGCCAAGAAGAAAAACATCCACCTGAACCCTATTTTGTGTAGCAAGTGAAGATTTTTTTTCTTTTGGCTATCAGAAGATTCCTCTGAATAGTTATGAAGTTTCTTCAGACTTTGAAATTCAGAGTATATTGGCTCATAAAAGAGTTACTTCCTCCACAACCACCCACTGCAGTAGAGACTTAAACTAGAGAAGGTCAAAAAATTAGGAGGGAAACTGCTTCTTCACTCCCCATCCCAACTCTGTTTCAGCAGCAGCATGCTGTCATGTGAATGATGCTGTACCCTGTTTCCTCTGACAGTTATACTTTTCCTGTGGCCTGCAAAATATTGTACTTCAGACCTTCCACAACTTTTGTGGGCACACACACACACACAAATGGAACCACACCCATCACGGGTGTGCCTTTAACACAGAGGCATCCAGTATATTACAAAGGTGCTCAGAGCTCACTAATCACTATAGACAGTGCAAACACTCAGCGCATTATGGGCACCTCTATATATTAAACAAACCCAGTACAAATCACAAGTGATAGTTTTAAATCTGGCACAACCCTTAGTTACCACAGCCAGAGGCCAGAAAATGAAGCTGGGTCATCTATCTCAGATTAGAATTCTAGAAACCATCTGGCATCCTGTAGCCCAAGGTCCCTCCAGGGAGGTGCACCTTGGAGCAATGGGAGTCCTCTCATCCAGAAGATACTGTCCCCTCACTTCCCTCCAAAACCAGCACAGCTGTGTGGATGAGAACAATTTGCCACAAATACACTGAGACCAAGATATATATACACACCCTGGCATTTCGCCTGATTCCTTCCATGAAGTCTATCTGTTTATCCAGTTCCAAATCCCAGAAGGCAGTCACCAAAAAGTAAATAGTGAGAAGGGACAGGATTTTTTTCTTCCTTTCTAGATAAACATGTTCCAATGAACAAAACAGACTTTGCAAACACATTCCATCTAGTAAATCTTACCTAACAGCTGTGTGAGAAGGGCTTGGAGAAGAGAGATGGGTCTTGGGACTTGATTAGGAGAATTAGAAAGTTCTGAAATCCACAAGGCAGGGGCAATTCAGTACTATCCACTTTTTGTTACTGGAAATTTGCTTATTTCCTTCATTTTAAACCTGGGGTCTGTGGTAGGCTTACCAAAGATAAAGATCTGGCTGCAGATACCAGCTTCTTCAGTTGAAAAACCAATCTATCAAAACTTTAGAGGTTATGTCCTGAGTTTCTGAGGGTCCCCTCTAACCCTCCCCCTCCCTCTGACCCTGCTCTCATCCCCTCCAGCTGTAAAGCTCCTCTGGAGTCAGTCAGTGGAATATTACCCTAGAGCAGCCCATCCAACCTGTCTCTGCTTCATATCTACTTTTTTGGCTAGGAAAATGAGGAACTGAGTGTAGATCAAGAACTTGGATTCTGAAGATCAGGGACAAGCACAAGAAATTGACCTTTTGCCTCAGAGGTGGCTGGATATTTGTGCCTCAGAGGTGGCTGGATATCTCTGTTCGATGTCAAATTGGCCCACTCTATCATTCAGGAGTTGTTTTTTAAAAATGTTCTCTCCACTTCTCATTTGTGGGTCAGATGCTTTGGATAATCCAGTAGAATTCTCTCTGCTTCACTGTTAGTTGCTGCCAGACACAGAGCTAAATCCTATCAGTTGGTGACTTAAAATGATGATGTGTGAAACAGTGCTGCGATTTGGACATCCTGCATGCATTCACACAGACTGCTTTGCCAATTAACCATAGCAGTGAAATGCAGCAACAAAGGGGAAAACTTCAGTTTCTACAGCTTGTGTATTATCTTGCTCTGGGATCAGAGTACCTATTTTATGCTTCTACCCTCCCCATGTGTCTCCAGTAATCAGTAAGCCTTGAAGTTGTTTCATTCAATTTTATTCCTTTCCCAGGTCTCATACAGCAGTTTCTTTAACAGATTATAACATGGCAGTGACAGAGAAATAGCATTTGTGTGCAAAATAGGGAAGTGGAAAACAAAGCAGCCTTGCTGCTATTTCTCATTTCCTGGCCTTTGCATTTGCTGTTCCTTCCTTCCCCAGATTGCATGTCTGACTCCTCATCTGTTTAGGTCTCAGCTCAGATGACACCTTCTCAAAGTAGCCACACTTGGCCACCTCATCTACTGTCTCACCCTCAGTCACTTCATACCACACAACCCTGTTTTACTTATATTGCTCTCATCACTTTCTCCAGATATCTTATTGTCTACTTGTTTGTTGTCTCTCCACCCCCATACACATACTAGAATGTAATTCCATGAAAATAGGGATTTTTGTCCATCTTATATCCATTGGTATTTCCACAGAATCTAGGGTAGCCCCTGGAACACAGTTGGCACTTAATATTTACTAACTGAATAACCAGGTAGAAATGTAGTAATTAAGAATTCCCAAAGCAAAATATATGGTTACTATCTGGAGGTGGTAAAAGCAGACAAATATTTTGAGGAATGAAATTAAAATACAAGGTTCCTCATGTTGGTTTTCATAATAGTTTTAATTATAAATTGAATGTATTGAATCAAAGATCACATAAACTGAGTTGCCCTTTATTTCTTCTGATTCAGACTAAACTGTTCCCTATTGAGTAGGTTAAGTCAGGGTCATGGAGACCAAGTATTGCACTTTTCCTTGCCAAGCTGGCATAACTGAGGCCACAAAGGATGCCTACTTCTAGATTTCCACTGGACAGTGCCTGGCTTTGCTTTCCCTAGGGCAGGTGACAGAAGAAACTGGCACAACAGTTTAAAGCAGTTTAAAGCCCAGCCTGGGTATCTTCATCCAGCCTTTATTACATTTTTGCCTGCCTCCAGTTCTCAAAGAGACCACATTCCTCTTCCCAGTTCAAGGGCCCTGCCGTTCTTCCCATTGAGAAAACCTTGGAGAGTTGGTGGGTGTGGCTTGGCTCCATCCCGCCCACTCCTGAGACAGTATGACTGAGAGATCAGCTCCCATCAGCCCGTCAGACACTGGGCACTCACCTCCTCAGGAGTCCTTTGCCCACGTGAGCAGTATTAGCTTCTCAGAAGTTATCCCTTCTCTTGTTGGGTCAAGATCAATGCCTAGGGTGGAGAGAGAAAGATTAAAGAGCCTCCACCAGGAAAGGGGATAGTTTTGCCTGAGTCTCTAATTTGTTTTTCCCCGTACAAGCGCATTCATGCTGCTGGGCTCCCGGCTTCCTCCCCGGGGGCCAGTGGTCATGATTCTCACGGCTCTGTGGTCTCATTGGTATCAGAATGTGTTTGACTGTTGTCGGTGATGCTTCCACACTCCACTGCTTTGTTTCTCACTTTGCTAACAGCTCTTCTGTTGGTTTCAGCCTTCAGCCAAGCTTACCACATCCATACCCCACTCTTTCTCTGACTTTTACTGATGCTATATTGACTTTGTATGTCTGTTAGTTCTTTTTTCTGAGCACCTGTGGAGAATTAACCGTCTCTACTGCTAGTGATCATGCAAGCCTTTGATCTTTGTGATTTCTATACTTTTGGAAGTGTTGAAGGACTCTATAACCCCACCAAAGTACATAAAAGGTGCTATAATCCCTGCAGCCTGACCTTCCAGACTAGCTCTGCTTAGAGGCCCGAAGATATTAATGTAAGTACAGATGTAGATACCTTCCATTAATATTTACTATGTACCATATACTGTTTTAAGCACTTAGCGTGACTCTTATTTCATCCTTACTTGTAGATCTAAAAGGCCATTCATGAACTGGCCCCAGTTACTTCTCTAACCTCATCTCTTACTCCTTTCCTCCTCATTTCTCTTAGCTCCAACTACACTAGCCTCTCTGCTGTCTTCCATATCCAATAGGCATCCTCCCTTCATAAGCTCTTTGCAGTGGCTGTTCCTCCTGCCTGGAATGTGCTTCCCTCAGATGTCTGCCTAGGTTACTTCTTAACCTCCTTCAAATCTTTCGCTAAGTGTTCCCTTCTCTATTAAAGTTATCTAGGCTACTCTATAAAATTGTACCATCACTACCACTCCACACTCCCTATCTGACTTGCTCTATTCTATTTTTTTCCATTATACTTACCACTAATTTACTATATAGTTCCCTTTTTTATTTTGCTTATTATTATCTGTCTTCTCCAATATAAGGTAAGCTTCATGAAGGCAAGCATCTTGTCTGTTCCCTAATGTATCTTAAGCACATAAAAAACAATATCTAGCATATAGTAGATGTTCCATAATTCCTGGTGAATGAATGAACTTCATCCCTTAAAAAACCCTTAAAAAAGATAGGTGTTTCTGTTCCCCCTTTTAAAGATGATGGAATTAAAACTCAAAGACTTTACGTAACTAACTTGCTCCAGATCACTAAGAGAGCATTCTGATTCTGATTCCATAGGTCTGAAATAGAGATGATCCATAAGTCTTACTTAGAGATACATTGGGATATACTATATTGATTTTAAGAATTTTTGATCTACATAGAGAGGCAGTCCATCGAACATTTTTTGAGTGACTAATATGTATCAGTCCCTGTAGCATATAAAAGCAAGTGATATAGAGTCCTTATTCTCAAGACTGAGTCTGTCAGTGGTTATGGGACAGACACATATATCATAATTAGACCCTCAATAAATCCTAGAGTAGTTAATTAATATGTAACGATTTTGTATGGTAATTAAATTTATCGTGTTGATCACTTGGTAATATATATAAATGTTGACTATGTTGTATGCTCAAATCTGATATAAAATTGTATGTCAACTACAGTTTAACTTTATAAATAAATAAATAAATAATGGAATGCTTAAAAGCACATGCTTTGGATTCAGGCAGATTGTTGGTTCAAATCCTGAATGTACTACCTGCTAGCTATGTAACTGGACAAATTACTTAACCTCCCTGTGTCTGCCAATAAAATGACAACAACAATATTTACCCAATAGAACTATTATGAGGGATTAAATGAGGTAGTGGCTATACAGCAATCAGGAAAGTAGTAGCTTAAAAACAGATAATACCAGGACACACTGTATATAAAGTGATAAATAAATGTCTTAGAGACAGGAAATATGGAAAATAAACTCAGAAGAATTTTACAATTTTATGGCCTATTGTTTTATAAAGTTTGGGTACCAAGTCCTTTTGTTGTTTTCAATATAATTTACATGGAAATCTTTTCAAGATATATTTAAATATACATGTAATACCCTCCCTGCATTCGTAAATATAACAAGTTATCTTGGCACTTAAGTATCATCTTTATAAACATAAATTATTTTATTATGCTCGAAAACACTGTTACCTTCAGAGCTTAATGAAGTATACCCTAAATGCATCTATATTGTATTTTAAATACTTTTTCCTGCTTCTCTGTTTCTATCATACTGTTAATGCCTAATTTCTCACTGCTGTCCTTGCACCTGCCTTTTATAGTTCCTTTTCCCCTCCTTGTTTACTTTGTCTAGGCTTAGAAATTAGGTGGCTAAGCTTATTAAAACTGTGAATATAGTCAGAGCATATCTAGGGATCCTGTAAATTAACCACATAAGCTTTAGCATATGAACTTTGTGACATCTGTTTTGACTACTTAGAGACTTATTGGCATTTAGATATTTGAGATTGCCAATTAGTTAAGTTTTAAATGCATTAGGAATTGAGTAGGGTTCAGACACCCAGAAAAACCATTTTCATTTTTCTCAGCATTGGAAGTTAGTCCATCTTGTGGTTCCAAAACTTAAAAAGTCTTGGAAATCACAGTACCATGGATCTGGCCCTCTGCTCTCAAGTAGATGATTATTGTATTCATTTTACAGAAGAAACTAAGGCTTAGAAGAAACTAAACTAAGGTTTAGAAGAAACTAAAGAGTAGTTTACTCAAGTGAGGTAATCCGGCAAAGCCGAGGCAGGATTCCAGATGTCCTGAGGCTTCCCTTCTGCTGAGACACACTGTTCCCAGGAGGAAACAATCATTTCAGGCTGTAGAAAGGATAGTAAACCATCTACAAATATGACTTAAGATTATAAAAATGGATAGGTGGAGTCAAGGTGGTGGCGTGAGTAGAGCAGTGGAAATCTCCTCCCAGAACCACATATATCTATGAAAATATAACAAAGACAACTCTTCCTAGAATAAAGACCAGAGGACATAGGACAACATCCAGACCACATCCACACCTGCAAGAACCCAGCACCTCATGAAGGGGGTAAAATACAAGCTCTGGCCAGGCGGGACCCGAGCGCCCCTCCCCGCAGCTCCTGGCGGGAGAAGAGGAGGCAGAGCGGGAGGGAGAGGGAGCCCAGGACTGCTGAACACCCAGCCCCAGCCATCCGGACCAGAGCGCAGACACAGTGCGTGCACAGGGCCCTAGATACTAGGGAAACAGGGCAGCAGGAACAGTAAGTGGGTACCGGAGGCCTGGCGCCCGAGGACATAAGAAAAGCAAGAGGCCATATTTTTTTTTTTTCTGTTTTCTTTTGGCGAGCACTTTTTGGAAGTCTTAAAGGGATACGGACCCCAATACTAGGGAAACAGGGCAGCAAGACCGGTGAGCAGATGCCTGAGGCTGGCGCAGGAGAATAAAGAAAAACGAGAAGCCATTTTTTACCTTTTTTTTTTTTTAATTAAAAAAAAATTTTTTTTTTTTGTGGTCATTGTTTTGTTTTGGCAGGTGCTTTTTGGAAGACTTAAAGGGGCAGGACGGAACACATAATCCAGACATAGGGAATCTGGGGATCTCTGGGCACCCTAATCCCCTTACAGAGATAAATAGCCTCCCGGCAGCTCCTGCTCCAACGCGAATCCACCACTTTGGAGCAGCAGCCCGAGCCAGGCCACACCCACAGCAACAGCGGAGATAAACTCCATAGCAGCTGGACAGGAAGCAGAAGCCCTGTCTGCATGCAGCTACCCAGCACAAGCCACTAGAGGTCGCTGTTCTCCCAGGAGAGGAAGGCCACAAACCAACAACAAGGGAAGTTCTTCCAGCCGTCACTCATCTCAGCTCTGCAAATTATTCCTATCACCATGAAAAGGCAAAACTACAGGCAGACAAAGATCACAGAGACAACACCAGAGAAGGAGACAGACCTAACCAGTCTTCCTGACAAAGTATTCAAAATAAAAATCATAAACCTGCTGACAGAGATGCACAGAAATATGCAAGAGATATGGGATGAAGTCCAGAGGGAGATCACAGATGCCAGAAAGGAGATTACAGAAATGAAACAAACTCTGGAAGGGTTTATAAACAGAATGAATAGGACTCAAGAGGCCATTGATGGAATTGAAACCAGAGAACAGGAACGCATAGAAGCTGACATAGAGAGAGATAAAAGGATCTACAGGAAAGAAACAATATTAAGAGAACTGTGTGACCAATCCAAAAGGAACAATATCCGTATTATAGGGGTACCAGAAGAAGAAGAGAGAGGAAAAGGTATGGAAAGCATCCTGGAAGAAACAATTGCTGAAAACTTCCCCAAACTGGGGGAGGAAATAATCGAACAGACCATGGAAATACACAGAATCCTCAACAGAAAGGATCCAAGGAGGACAACACCAAGACACATAATAATTAAAATGGCAAAGATCAAGGACAAGGAAAGAGTTTTAAAGGCAGCAAGAGAGAAAAAGGTCACCTATAAAGGAAAACCCATCAGGCTAACATCAGACTTCTCGACAGAAACCCTACAGGCCAGAAGAGAATGGCATGATATATTTAATGCAATGAAACAGAAGGGCCTTGAACCAAGGATACTGTATCCAGCACGATTATCATTTAAATATGATGGTGGGAATAAACAATTCCCAGACAAGCAAAAGTTGAGGGAATTTGCTTCCCACAAACCACCTCTACAGGACATCTTACAGGGACTGCTCTAGATGGGAGCACTCCTAGAAAGAGCACAGAACAAAACACCCAACATACGAAGAATGGAGGAGGAGGAATAAGAAGGGAGAGAAGAAAAGACTCTCCAGACAGTGTATATAACAGCTCAATAAGCGAGTTAAGTAAGGCAGTAAGACACTAAAGAGGCGAAACTTGAACCTTTGGTAACCACAAATTTAAAGCCTGCAATGGCAATAAGTACATATCTTTCAATAGTCACCCTAAATGTAAATGGACTGATTGCACCAATCAAAAGACACAGAGTAATAGAATGGATAAAAAGGCAAGACCCATCTATATGCTGCTTACAAGAAACTTACCTCAAACCCAAAGATATGTACAGACTAAAAGTCAAGGGATGGAAAAACATATTTCAGGCAAACAACAGCGAGAAGAAAGCAGGGGTTGCAGCACTAATATCAGACAAAATAGACTTCAAAACAAAGAAAATAAAAAGAGATAAAGAAGGACACTACATAATGATACAGGGCTCACTCCAACAAGAGGATATAACCATTCTAAATATATATGCACCCAACACAGGAGCACCAGCATATGTGAAACAAATACTAACAGAACTAAAGGGGGAAATAGACTGCAATGCATTCATTCTAGGAGACTTCAACACACCACTCACCCCAAAGGATAGATCCACCGGGCAGAAAACAAGTAAGGACACGGAAGCACTGAACAACACAGTAGAGCAGATGGACCTAATAGACATCTATAGAACTCTACATCCAAAAGCAACAGGATATACATTCTTCTCAAGTGCACATGGAACATCCTCCAGAATAGACCACATACTAGCCCACAAAAAGAGCCTCAGCAAAATCCAAAATATTGAAATTCTTCCAACCAACTTTTCAGACCACAAAGGTATAAAACTAGAAATAAATTCTACAAAGAAAACAAAAAGGCTCACAAACACATGGAGGCTTAACAACATGCTCCTAAATAATCAATGGATCAACGAACAAATTAAAATAAAGATCAAGGAATATATAGAAACAAATGACAACAATAACACAAAGACCCAACTTCTGTGGGATGCAGCGAAAGCAGTCTTAAGAGGAAAGTATATAGCAATCGAGGCACACTTGAAGAAGCAAGAACAATCCCAAATGAATAGTCTAACATCACAATTATCGAAATTGGAAAAAGAAGAACAAATGAGGCCTAAAGTCAGCAGAAGGACAGACATAATAAAGATCAGAGAAAAAATAAACAAAATTGAGAAGAATAAAACAATAGCAAAAATCAATTAAACCAAAAGCTGGTTCTTTGAGAAAATAAACAAAATAGATAAGCCTCTAGCCAAACTTATTAAGAGAAAAAGAGAATCAACACACATCAACAGAATCACAAATGAGAATGGAAAAATCACGACAGACTCCACAGAAATACAAAGAATTATTAAAGACTACTATGAAAATCTATATACCAACAAGCTGGAAAACCTAGAAGAAATGGACAACTTCCTAGAAAAATACAACCTTCCAAGACTGACCAAGGAAGAAACACAAAAGTTAAACAAACCAATTACGAGCAAAGAAATTGAAATGGTAATCAAAAAACTACCCAAAAACAAAACACCCAGACTGGACAGATTTACCTCGGAATTTTATCAGACACACAGAGAAGACATAATACCCATTCTCCTTAAAGTTTTCCAAAACACAGAAGAGGAGGGAATACTCCCAAACTCATTCTATGAAGCCAACATCACCCTAATACCAAAACCAGGCAAAGACCCGGCCAAAAAAGAAAATTACAGACCAATATCCCTGATGAATGTAGATGCAAAAATATTTAATAAAATATTAGCAAACCGAATACAAAAGTATATCAAAAGGATCATACACCATGACCAAGTGGGATTCATCCCAGGGATGCAAGGATGGTACAACATTCGAAAATCCATCAACTTCATCCACCACATCAACAAAAAGAAAGACAAAAACCACATGATCATCTCCATAGATGCTGAAAAAGCATTTGACAAAATTCAGCATCCATTCATGATAAAAACTCTCAGCAAAATGGGAATAGAGGGCAAGTACCTCAACATAATAAAGGCCATATATATTAACCCACAGCCAACATTATACTGAACAGTGAGAAGCTGAAAGCTTTTCCTCTGAGATCGGGAACTAGACAGGGATGCCCACTCTCCCCACTGCTATTTAACATAGTAGGGGAGGTCCTAGCCGTGGCAGTCAGACAAAACAAAGAAATACAAGGAATCCAGATTGGTAAAGAAGAAGTTAAACTGTCACTATTTGCAGATGACATGATATTGTACATAAAAAACCCTAAAGACTCCACCCCAAAACTACTAGAACTGATATCAGAATACAGCAAAGTTGCAGGATACAAAATTAACATGGAGAAATCTGTAGCTTTCCTATACACTAACAATGAACTAATAGAAAGAGAAATCAGGAAAACAATTCCATTCACAATTGCATCAAAAAGAATAAAATACCTAGGAATAAATCTAACCAAAGAAGTGAATGACCTATACTCTGAAAACTACAAGTCACTCTTAAGATAAATTAAAGGGGACACTAACAAATGGAAACTCATCCCATGCTCATGGCTAGGAAGAATTAATATCATCAAAATGGCCATCCTGCCCAAAGCAATATACAGATTTGATGCAATCCCTTTCAAATTACCAGCAACCTTCTTCAATGAACTGGAACAAATAATTCAAAAATTCATATGGAAACACCAAAGACCCTGAATAGCCAAAGCAATCCTGAGAAAGAAGAATAAAGTAGGGGAGATCTCACTCCCCAATTTCAAGCTCTACTATAAAGCCATAGTAATCAAGACAATTTGGTACTGGCACAAGAACAGAGCCACAGACCACTGGAACTTGGAGATTAGAATCTGGAGATTAGAGACTCCAGTCATTAACCCAAACATATATGGTCAAATAATATTTGATAAAGGAGCCATGGAAATACAATGGCGAAATAACAGTCTCTTCAACAGATGGTGCTGGCAAAACTGGACAGCTACATGTAGGAGAATGAAACTGGACCATTGTCTAACCCCATATACAAAAGTAAATTCAAAATGGATCAAAGACCTGAATGTAAGCCATGAAACCATTAAACTCGTGGAAAAAAACATAGGCAAAAACCTCTTAGACATAAACATGAGCAACCTCTTCTTGAACATATCTCCCCGGGCAAGGAAAACAACAGCAAAAATGAACATGTGGGACTATATTAAGCTGAAAAGCTTCTGTACAGCAAAAGACACCATCAATAGAACAAAAAGGAACCCTACAGTATGGGAGAATATATTTGTAAATGACACATCCAATAAAGGTTTGACGTCCAAAATATATAAAGAGCTCACACGCCTCAACAAACAAAAATCAAATAATCCAATTAAAAAATGGGCAGAGGAACTGAACAGACAGTTCTCCAAAAAAGAAATACAGATGGCCAACAGACACATGAAAAGATGCTCCACATCACTAATTATCAGAGAAATGCAAATTAAAACTACAATGAGGTATCACCTCACACCAGTAAGGATGGCTGCCATCCAAAAGACAAACAACAACAAATGTTGGCGAGGCTGTGGAGAAAGGGGAACCCTCCTACACTGCTGGTGGGAATGTAAACTAGTTCAACCATTGTGGAAAGCATTATGGAGGTTCATCAAAATGCTCAAAACAGACTTACCATTTGACCCAGGAATTGCACTCCTAGGAATTTACCCTAAGAACGCAGCAATCAAGTTTGAGAAAGACCAATGCACCCCTATGTTTATCGCAGCACTATTTACAATAGCCAAGAATTGGAAACAACCTAAATGTCTATCGGTAGATGAATGGATAAAGAAGATGTGGTACATATACACAATGGAATACTACTCAGCCTTAAGAAGAGGGCAAATCCTACCATTTGCAGCAACATGGATGGAGCTGGAGGGTATTATGCTCAGTGAAATAAGCCAAGTGGAGAAAGAGAAATACCAAATGGTTTCACTCATCTGTGGAGTATAAGAACAAAGGAAAAACTGAAGGAACAAAACAGCAGCAGAATCACAGAACCCAAGAATGGACTAACAGGTACCAAAGGGAAAGGGACTGGGGAGGATGGGTGGGTAGGGAGGAATAAGGGAGGTGGAGGAAGAAGGGGAGTATTAAGGTCAGCATGCATGGGGGGGTGGGAGAAAGGGGAGGGCTGTACAACACAGAGAAGACAAGTAGTGATTCTACAACATTTAGCTATGCTGATGGACAGTGACTGTAAAGGGGTTTCTAGCGGGGACCTGGTATAAGGGAGAGCCTAGTAAACATAATATTCTTCATGTAAGTGTAGATTAAAGATAACAAAAAAAAAGAAAGGAAAGGGGGATTACTCCATGATAGGATAAAACTAACTGTAAATCAACGATTAATGCATGCTTTAAATATCCTTAACTTTGATCACTTAAAGGATGTCAGATGATTGGCTATGGAGGTACACTTTTCTGATAATATTCTTTTCTCTTAAAAAAAAAAAGCAGTTCCTGTGTGGTGACCTCCAATGAGTTCCACACAATGGTATAAAGGGCAGATCAAAGTGTTGGCAAAGGGTCTGTTTGTATTTATACAGAGGATCAAAGCCTAATTTGGCTACCCAGAAAATGAACTACGATACGATATGAAGAAGAACTTCCAACATCAGCACTCTCTGGAAGAGTCATACCAGAAGATGATCATCAAAAAACCTCAACAAAGATCCAGGCGATGCTGCAGTTGTAGCTGCATTCATCCCACCGGTTCCTGGACTTGCCATTGGAATGAAGAAGGAGATATCTAAGCTGGCCTGTGCATACAGTAAAACAACAAATTTGACTGGATCTATACTGTTGGAACTCAACCAAGAATTAGGAGAAGTGCAAGTTGTAGCGCTCCAAAATCTTACAACTACAGACTATCTACTGTTAAAAGAACATATGGGATGTGAACAGTTCCCAGGAATGGGCTGTTTTAATTTGTCTGATTTCTCTCAGACTGTTCAAGTTCAGTTGGACAATATCCATCATATCATAGACAAATTTTCACAAATGCCTAGGGTGCCTAACTGGTTTTCTTGGCCTCACTGGAGATGGCTGGTAATTATAGATCTGCTTTGGTTATGTAGCTCTGTATTCCTGTTATGTTAATGTGTGTGTGCAATTTAATTAGTAGTTTAAAACCTATACATGCTTAAATTACTCTACAAGAAGATAGATCAAAGAAATAATCAATCTCCCCATGTTTTCTTCCATCTGCTACCTCTATAGCTTTTCTTCTTCCTTCCTAATTACAACCCTTAAATAGAATTCGTGCCTCATATCGAATTTTCTGAGTATCATAATTCCTCCAAGTGCTAAAGATACCTCAAGACAAATGCTGGGCATAGAAGCCACAGGGCATAAATCTGCAAAGAAGTAAAAAGCTAACCTTTTCAAACAATATGGCTTCTCTCTCACTTACCAACTTTACATCTCCCTGTATGGCCCCGGAAGATGACTGGTTAGCCAGAGACGGGTAAGATTCTTCAAGGGAGGAACAACCTAAGACAGGCACAGTCGCAGGGGGGTCATCAGGTGATAAATTGGGTATCAACAGAGGTGAGGCTTAGAACCTCTTCCCCCTGTTTTGAGAGAAATCTTCTGCATCTGTGGATGTTTTATTGCCCTTGTCTAGCTTGGATTAACACATAGTCTACAGGCACACACCTGATCATCTACATTTGCTCTCTTACAACACTAAACTAAGTTTTCTACCTTTATCTTACATCTACCTACCACTTCAGCATTTTATTAAAAAAAATAATAATAATAATAATAATAGTAATAAAGGGAGAAATGTGGAATCCACATATAAATAAGTATAAAAATCAAACTAATATTCATATTTGACCTGATTGTTTATGGTTCATAATGCGTGATCAAAACCGAAAGTTTCTGTGATGACTGTTCTTGCACTGTTCACCATGTAAGAACTTATTCATTATACTTTAAAAGATTGGAGACTGTTGAGAATTAGGCTTGGGGTTGATTAATGATTGTGCATTGAGTCCCCTATACAGAATTTTATTGTTGTTAACAACCATTTGATCAATAAATATAAGATATGCCCTCTCAAAAAAATATATATATATATATATAAAGGAACAAAGTATTGATACATGCTACAACACAGATGAACCTAGAGAACATGCTAAGTGAAAGAAGTCAGTCACTAAGGACCACATACTGTATGACTATATTTATATGAAATGTCAAAAACTGATCTGTAAAGAGAGAAAGTAGATCAGTATTTTCCTAGGGCTAGAATGGGTGTGGGTGGGTATGGGGAGTTAATAGTTAAGAAATTTATTGAGATGATAAAAATGTTCTAAAACTAGATATGGTGATGCTTATACAACTCTGTAAACAACAAAAACCAGTGAATTACACACTTTAAATGAGTGAATTCTATGGTATGTAAATTATATCACAATAAATCTGTTAAATAATTAAAAATAAATAAATAAATAAATAATTCAAAAAATTTTTTTAAAGATTATAAAAATGAAATCTGATTAGTACTGTAACTAATCACCTTTAGTGCTGACTCTGTTTTTCTTCCATCCCTGCCCTCATTTGAAGGTATGTAGAACCTGGCTGTGTCCCCAGTGAGCCTAAACAGTGAGCATGTGTAAGAAGGGCCTAAGGGGCATTTTAACAAGATTGAGAAGCATATAAGGATTATAAAAAATCCATGTATCAATTTTACACACTCATCATGGGCAAAACAAGGGGATTTAGAGAGGGAAGATAGAGCCACTGCCATTAGGGACATGGCAGTAGGTTTCTGAAGAAAGGTTAAACTTAACAGTTTCTCTGGGTGGTTTGCTTTCTTGCTTGCTTGCATGCTTCCTTCCACAGCTTTATTGAGATATAATTTTCATACCATAAATGTGGTGAGTTTTAAGAAATAAATTTTATTCTTCTGATTGCAAGAAAACACAAATTACCCTTAATCCCCAATCCCAGAGTTAACCACCATCACTAGCACTTCGGTGTCTTCATTGTTTTTTCTATGGAAATTTATATCCTTTTCTGTTTTTCTTTTTTCTTTTTTTTCTTTTGGTATCATTAATCTACAATTACATGAGGAACATTATGTTTACTAGACTACCTCCATCACCAAGTCCCCCCACAAACCCCACTACATTCACTGTCCATCAGCGTACTAAGATGCTGTAGAATCACTACTTATCTTCTCTGTGTTGCACAGCCATCCCCGTGCCCCCTCCCATTACACATGCTAATCATAATGCCCCTTTTCTTTTTCCCCCCCTTATCCATACCTCCCACACATCCTCCCAGTCCCTTTCCCTTTGGTAACTGTTAGTTCATTCTTGGGTTCTGTGAGTCTGCTGCTGTTTTGTTCCTTCAGTTTTTCCTTTGTTTTTATACTCCATGTATGAGTGAAATCATTTGGTACTTGTCTTTCTCTGCCTGCCTTATTTCACTAAGCATAATACCCTCTAGCTCCATCCATGTTGTTGCAAATGGTAGGATTTGTTTTCTTCTTATGGCTGAATAATATTCCATTGTGTATATATATCACATCTTCTTTATCCATTCATCTACTGATGGACACTTAGGTTGCTTCCATTTCTTGGCTATTGTAAATAGTGCTGCGATAAACATAGGGGTGCATCTGTCTTTTTCAAACTAGGCTGCTGCATTCTTAGGGTAAATTCCTAGAACTGGAATTCCAGGGTCAAATGGTGTGTCTATTTTGAGCTTTTTGAGGAACCTCCATACTGCTTTCCACAATGTTTGAACTAATTTACATTCCCACCAGCAGTGTAGGAGGGTTCCTCTTTCTCCACAACCTCGCCAACATTTGTTGTTGTTTGTCTTTTGGATGGTGGCAATCCTTACTGATGTGAGGTGATATCTCACTGTGGTTTTAATTTGCATTTCTCTGATGACTAGTGATGTAGAGCACCTTTTCATGTGTCCATTGGCCATCTGAATTTCTTCTTTGGAGAAGTGTCTGTTCAGCTCCTCTGCCCATTTTTTTATTGGATTATTTGCTTTTTGTTTGTTGAGGTGTGTGAGCTCTTTATATATTTTGGATATCAACCTTTTATCGGATATGTCATTTATGAATATATTCTCCCATACTGTAGGATGCCTTTTTGTTCTATTGATGGTGTCCTTTGCTGTACAGAAGCTTTTCAGCTTGATATAGTCCCACTTCTTCATTTTTGCTTTTGTTTGCCTTACCCAGGGAGATATGTTCATGAAGAAGTCTCTCATATTTATGTCCAAGAAATTTTTGCCTATGTTTTTTTCTAAGAGTTTTATGGTTTCATGACTTATATTCAGGTCTTTGATCCATTCTAAATTTACTTTTGTGTATAGGGTTAGACAATGATCCAGTTTCATTCTCTTTATGTAGCTGTCCAGTTTGGCCAGCAACAGCTGTTGAAGAGGATATCATTTCCCCATTGTATGTTCATGGCTCCTTTATCATATATTAATTAATCACATATGTTTGGGTTAATATCTGGAGTCTCTATTCTGTTCCACTGGTATGTGTGTCTATTCTTGTGGCAGTACCAAATTGTCTTGATTACAGTGGCTTTGTAGTAGAACTTGAAGTTCGGAAGCTAGATACCCCCTGCTTTATTTTTCCTTCTCAGTATTGCTTTGGCTATTCAGGGTCTTTGGTGGTTCCATATGAATTTTAGAACTATTAGTTCCAGCTCGTTGAAGAATGCTGTTGGTATTTTGATAGGGATTGCATTGAATCTGTAGATTGCTTTAGGCAGGATGGCCATATTGACAATTAATTCTTCCTAGCCAAGAGCATGGGATGAGTTTCCATTTGTTAGTGTCCTCTTTAATTTCTCTTAAGAGTGTCTTGTAGTTTTCAGGGTATAGTTCTTTTGCTTCCTTGGCTAGGTTTATTCCTAGGTATTTTATTCTTTTTGATGCAATTGTTAATGGAATTGTTTTCCTGATTTCTCTTTCTGCTAGTTCATTGTTAGTGTACAGGAAAGCAACCGATTTCTGTTTATTAATTTTGTATCCTGCAACTTTGCTGAATTCAGATATTAGTTCTAGCAGTTTTGGAGTGGAGTCTTTAGGGTTTCTTATGTACAGTATCATGTCATCTGCAAATAGTGACAGTTTGACCTCGTCCTTATGAATCTGGATTCCTTGTATTTCTTTGTTTTGTCTGATTGCCATGGCTTGGACCTCCAGTACTATATTGAATAACAGTGGGGAGAGTGGGCATCCCTGTCTTGTGCCCTATCTCAGAGGAAAAGCTTTCAGCCTCTTGCTGTTCAGTATGATGTTGGCTGTGGTTTTATCATATATGGCCTTTATTATGTTGAGGTACTTGCCCTCTATACCCATTTTGTTGAGAGTTTTTATCACGAATGGATGTTGAATTTTGTCAAATGCTTTTTCAGCATCTATGGAGATGATCATGTGGTTTTTGTCCTTTTTTTTGTTGATGTGGTGGATGATGTTGATGGATTCTCGAGTGTTGTACCATCCTTGCATCCCTGTGAGGAATCCCAATTGATCATGGTGTATGATCCTCTTGATGTATTTCTGAATTTGGTTTGCTAATATTTTGTTGAGTATTTTTGCATCTATGTTCATCAGGGATGTTGGTCTGTAGTTTGCTTTTTTTGTGTGGTGTCTTTGCCTGGTTTTGGTATTAGAGTGATGTTGGCTTCATAGAATGAGTTAGGAAGTATTCCCCCCTCTTGTATTTTTTAGAAAACTTTAAGGACTATGGGTATTATGTCTTCTCTGTATGTCTGATAGATTTCTGCAGTAAATCCATTTGGCCCAGGGGTTTTGCTCTTGAGTAGTTTTTTGATTACCGCTTCAATTTCGTTGCTGGTAATTGGTCTGTTTAGATTTTCTCTTTCTTCCTTGGTCAATCTTGGAAGGTTGTATTTTTCTAGGAAGTTGTCCAGTCCTTTTAGGTTATCCAGCTTGTTAGCATATAAGTTTTCATAGTATTCTCTAATAATTCTTTGTATTTCTGTGGGGTTCATCGTGATTTTTCCTTTCTCGTTTCTGATTCTGTTGATGTGTGTTGACTTTCTTTTTCTCTTAATAAGTCTGGCTAGAGGCTTATCTATTTTGTTTATTTTCTCAGAGAACCAACTCTTGGTTTCATTGATTTTTTTCTATTGTTTTAGTCTTCTCAATTTCATTTATTTCTTCTCTCATCTTCATTATATCCCTCCTTCTGCTGACTTTAGGCCTCATTTGTTCTTCTTTTTCCAATTTCGATAATTGTGACAGACTATTCATTTGGGATTGTTCTTCCTTCTTTAAATATGCCTCGATTGCTATATACTTTCCTCTTAAGACTGCTTTCGCTGCATCCCACAGAAGTTAGGGCTTTTTGTTATTATTGTCATTTGTTTCCATATATTGCTGGATCTCCATTTTAATTTGGTCATTGATCCATTGATTATTTAGGAGCATGTTGTTAAGCCTCCATGTGTTTGTGAGCCTTTTTGCTTTCTTTGTACAGTTTATTTCTAGTTTTTTTATACCTTTGTGGTCTGAGAAGTTGGTTGGTAGAATTTCAATCTTTTTGAATTTACTGAGGCTCTTTTTGTGGCCTAGTATGTGGTCTATTCTGGAGAATGTTTCGTGTGCACTTGAGAAGACTGTGTATGCTGTTGCTTTTGGATGTAGAATTCTATAGATATCTATTAGGTCCATCTGTTCTAGTGTGTTGTTCAGTGCCTCTGTGTCCTTACTTATTTTGTGTCTGGTGGATCTGTCCTTTGGAGTGATTGGTGTGTTAAAGTCTCCCAAAATGAATGCATTGCATTCTATTTCCTCCTTTAATTATGTATTTGTTTCACATATATTGGTGCTCCTGTATTGGGAGCATATATGTTTATAATGGTTATATCCTCTTGTTGGACTGAGCCCTCTATCATTATGTAATGTCCTTCTTTATCTCTTGTTACTTTCTTTGTTTTGAAGTCTATTTTGTCTGATACTACTATTGCAACACCTGCTTTTTTCTCCCTGTTGTTTGCATGAAGTATCTTTTTCCATCCCTTGACTTTAAGTCTGTGCATGTCTTTGGGTTTGAGGTGAGTCTATTTTAAGCAGCATATAGATGGGTCTTGCTTTTTTATCCATTCTATCACTCTGTCTTTTGTTTGGTACATTCAGTCCATTTACATTTAGGGTGATTATTGAAAGATATGTACTTACTGCCATTGCAGGCTTTAGATTCGTGGTTACCAAAGGTTCAAGGTTAGCTTCTTTACTACCTTACTGTCTAACTTAACTCACTTATTAAACTATTATAAACACAGTCTGATGATTCTTTATTTCTCTCCCTTCTTATTCCTCCTCCTCTATTCTTTATATGTTAGGTGTTTTATACTGTACCCTTTTGTGTTTCCTTTGACTGCTTTTGTGAGTAGTTTATTTTATTTTTTGCCTTTAGTTAGTATTTGGTTGGACTGCTTTCTTTACTGTGATTTTATTTTCTCTGGTGACATCTATTTAGCCTTAGGAGTACTTCCGTCTAGAGCAGTCCCTCTAAAATATCCTGTAGAGGTGGTTTGTGGGAGGCAAATTCCCTCAACTTTTGCTTGTCTGGGAATTGTTTAATCCCTCCTTCATATTTAAATGATAAACATGCTGGATACAGTATTCTTGGTTCTAGGCCCTTCTGTTTCATTGCATTAAATATATCATGTCATTCTCTTCTGGCCTGTAAGGTTCCTGTTGAGAAGTCTGATGATAGCCTGATGGATTTTCCTTTGTAGGTGACCTTTTTTCTCTCTCTGGCTGCCTTTCATACTCTGTCCTTGTCCTTGATCTTTGCCATTTTAATTATTATGTGTCTTGGTGTTGTCCTTCTTGGGTCCCTTGTGTTGGGAGTTCTTTAGGCTTCCATGGTCTGAGAGGCTATTTCCTCCCCCAGTTTGGGGAAGTTTTCAGCAATTATTTCTTCAAAGACACTTTCTATCCCTTTTTCTCTCTTCTTCTTCTTCTGGTACCCCTATAATGCAGATATTTTTCCATTTGGATTAGTCACACAGTTCTCTTAATGTTCTTTCATTCCTGGAGATCCTTTTATCTCCCTCTGCCTCAGTTTCTCTGTGTTCCTGTTCTCTGATTTCTATTCCATTAACAGCCTCTTGCACCTCATCCAGTCTACTCTTAAGTCCTTCCAGAGACTGTTTTATTTCTGTATTCTCCCTCCTAACTCAATCCTTTAGCTCTTGCATATTTCTCTGCAGGTCCATCAGCATGGTTATGACCTTTATTTTGAATTCTTTTTCAGGAAGATTGGTTAAATCTATCTCCGCAGGCTCCCTCTCAGGGGTTGTCTGGGTAATTCTGGACTGGATCAAATTCTTCTGCCTTTTCATGGCAATAGAGGTAGTTGTAGGCAGTTGGCATGTGTGTCAGCTGGGAGAACAATGTCCTACACACAGGGAGCAGCTTCCAGTTTTATATCCTGAGCAGCTGTGGGTGGGGCAGCCGTCTGGGCAGCCCAGAGCCCCATGGGGTGAGGCAGGCCCACCGGGTGTGCTCTCCTTCAAGAACGGCGACTTTTCACACCTGTCCCAGCTTCCTCTGTCTGTGCTGGGCTGCCATGCAATGGCGGGGCCTCTGAGTCTGGCCTGGGAGGCTGCAGAGGAGATTCTTGGTGGTTTCTGTGGTCGCGGCCGCTCCCGCAACCACTTCCCTGCTATGGTGAGGCCGCAACCGAGGGGAATGGACGGGAGGCTGTTTATCACTGTGAGGGGCTTCAGAGCTGCACTGTCGCCCAGGGTGTTAGGTTGCCTGGAGTTCCCCAGGATTCCCAGTGCTAGGCTGAGTGTGCCAGGATGCTGCTGTCAAGTTGTGAGGCCCCTGTCCCTTTAAGACTTTCAAAAAGCACTCACTTTTCTTTTGTCCCAGGGGCGCCAGCTGCGGGGATGCACTTGCAGATTTTACTGTTCCATTTCCCTAATATCCAGCACACCACACAATGTGTGTCTGCGCTCCCAGTGCGGATGACTAGGGCTGGGTGTTTAGCAGTCCTCGGCTCCCACTCCCTCCCAGCTCCAACTCCTCTCCTCCCACTGGTGGGCTGGGGTGGGAGGCACACTCGGGTCCCACCAGGCCGTGGCTTGTATTTTACCCTCTTCATGAGGTGCTGAGTTCTTGCAGATGTAGATGTAACCTCACTGTTGAACTGTATCTTCTGGTCTGTCTTTTAGGACTAGTTGTATTTGTTGTATTTTCAAAAATATATATGGTTTTGGGAGGAGATTTCTGTTGCCCTACTCACCCCACCATCTTGGCTCCTCCCTCCTATATCCTTTTCTTTTTAAAGCAGATATGAAATTATACAATAATTTTTATCTTGCTCTTTCCCTTTAATATTATGAGGTCATTCAGTTTCTTTCTTTTCATCTTAAACTCATTTAGTCAGATGAATTGAATCTTTATTGTAAAAATGTTTCCAGAAAGAAATCCTACATCTGGAATTGAAAATTCAGATGCCTGCAGTGACCAGACTATGAATGTAAGAAGCACAGGTGTTATCAGTGGGATTCAAGGGCATGCTCTGCCTCAGTTCAGCTGATTGTTGTCATGTAGAACAGCTGGCCCTGATTTTTTTTTTTAAAGAGATCTGAAATCTAGATTGTATTGTGGGAAATGTCTGCATTTTTTGTTTTAATTCAAAATTTAAAAAGTACAGTTCAAACCAAACAAAACCAGTCTGTGAGCCATATTCTGTCTCAGTGAATGCTAAGAACTTCACGAGCCTTATTTCACTTAATCATCACTGCACTCTTACTCCTCTAACAATTACTTTTTGAGAAAAAACAGTGAGTAAAAGAGTCCAAATCTTAGCCCTTTTGGAGCTTACATTCTAGTAAGGAAACAAGTAATATGATTAAAAAATGTACAGTAGATCATATATAGTGATAAGTACTATGAAGCAAAATAAAGCAGGAAAAGGAGACAGGAAGTAGAGGGAGAGTTGCTGTATTAAATGCTATGACCATGGAAGGCCTTACTGCTACCAAGGCATCTGCGCAGAGACCTGAAGGAGGTAGGAGCTATGCAGGTATCTAGGGGCAGAGGAGACAGCAGGACAAAACAAAAGCCTGAGACAAGAGCATGCTTGACATATTCAAGGAACAGCAAAGCCACTATGGCTGGAATGGTCTGACAAGGGGTGAATAGAAGGAAATACAATTAGGGCAATAGCAGGGGTCCCCATTATGTAGAATCTGAGAAGGAAGAAGTATTATCCTCTTTTTAGAGAAACAAATGAGAAAACTGGTACTCAGACAATTTTGTTCATGTCATATAGGTAGGAAATAACAGAGGTATTTTGAACCCAATTACAAATTACAAATTTTTATTTTTTTATTACAGTTCTTATGTTCTTAACTACTGTGTGTGCCACATGAGAAATCAGTAACATGGGTTTCATAACATTCGCACTCTTCTAGAAAGCTATGTGTTATCTGGATTCAAATCATGTCCTACCTGTTCTTTATGCTACTGCCTCAACCACAGAGAATTCCAATGAAAGAATCCTAGAATGTTAGACCCAAATAGACCCTAAAGATTATTCAAACAAAAAGTTGCACTTTGTTTATAGTTCTGAATCGTTTTGTTTTTTTTAAGACCTGTTGTGTTCCCACTGCTCATATTTTTGTTTTCATAGTTTTTTGAATGAGTTATACATGAACGTGACAAAAGTCAATGTGTAAAAAGGGTACATGATCATCTTCCTATGTTGACAGATAGTAACCGCTCTAGTGTGGGTGAGGACTTAATAATATGGTAGCTGTTGAATCACTGTGTTATACATTTGAAACCAATATAAGATTGAGGCAAAAAAAATTGGCACCCAATTGAAGGCAACCTGTCAATGGGGAAACCAGGTATCTTATCCAAACCCCAATGAGTAAGACCAGACTTGGTCTTTTAGAATACTGTGTATAAAAAAATAGGTGGTTCATCCTTTGATGCCACTGGGGTATTTGTCGTCTTTTTCCTTTCTTTTTGTATGCCTGCCAGTCCCACTGAAAGATAAGGATCAGGGTTCAGAAAGCCTGACCATTGTATTGTTTCCCAGGATGGGAAGCTAGTATCATTTGGTTCACATTTTTATTAAAATAAGATGAGTGATTCATTCACATTACAGAAAAATAATCTTTTACTAGGAAAACCATACTTTGAAAAACAAAGCTGATAGCTTTAAGGAACAGTAACTGCTATCATCGATTTCCTTTCCCATCCAGTCCCAAAAAAGTCAGACACTCTTCTGTCTCTAGTTGCCTCTTTCTCTTACCCACACACACACATATAATTATAGGCATGGTACACTATATGCCCACAAAAGACAGAAAACATCAGGAAAGACAAAGGTCTTTTCAAATAAAATCATTTGAAGAGATGTATTTAACTATATCTAACCCTCTTTCTGGTTCCTGCTGTTTTTGTTTCTTAAGTCTATTTTTTTAGTTGATGGGTTGCCATAAATCCACCATCACTGGTGGAAGTTAGTGGAGTCTGACGAGAGAGTGGGCTGTGGTCTTTATAAACATGCCTACATGCTGACAACAGCCTTTCCCTACTCACACAATCATCAAGAATCAGGAAACTTAGATTATTTTTTTATCTTTAGTCTTTCTTGGTTCAACTTAGCCTCAAGAGTAACTCCTTTAGTCACTGCTCTTTTTATATTTATTGAGAAAAGAAGGAAAATGCATTTAAGCAAATCAAATATATAATCTGTTTCACTTCTTATTTATTCTATGGCTACTTTGGACAGTAGAAAGCCAGAGAAATAATAACTTTTTTTGGTTTTTGTTTTCTGTGGCTTGCTTTCTCAGACAAGTCTTCATCAGACAGTTTTACTGATAGCTTATAAAATTCCATCCCAACTATCAGCCTGATTTTAAATTGGAAAGGAAAAATATACAATTATTTTTTATACATTAAATATACTTTTCTCTTTCTAATTTGTGTCTAGAACTGTTTAAATTACAGATACAGGTTTATAATGGCTTCAAATGTATATTATTTTTATTATCCCTTCCTTATTACAGAGCTTAGCAGCAAGTCACATAAAATAAAAAGGGTCTGTCGGTTTATTTTGGGGGGCAGCAAGGAAGCCACAAGCCCGTTAGAGACTACATCTGGCCCTGGAGCCAGCCTAGGAGAAGGGTGATGGAAAGAGATGGAATAGCTGGTGGCACATTTAAATATTAATAGTAATAATAGCAGTTACAGCTAAAATTTCCTTCATTTTCATTATGGAATTTACTAGGCTAGGTGTTTTTCATCCATAGAAGGAATAAAAGCCGGCCAAGATCCCAGGGTCCTAGAGACCACGGGTTATAAAAGAAAAGGACATGATAGGGAATAGGCCTGTGTAGTAGAAAGAAGCCTTGCCCTGGAATGAGAAGACTTTATTTGATCCTGGATCTACCATTGATTTGGTTTGTCTCCTGCTGAGGCTCATTTTCTTTGTCTACAAAAATGGGACTAATACCATTATTTTCTCCCTTCCCCACAAGATTCTTATGGGAATCAGAAATGATGGTGCATATGAAAATGGCTTGCATAATTATACAGTCTCTCTATAAATATGACTCATCAGCACTTTTAATAGTGAAGTGATAGAGGATTGGCAGTGCAGTGACTATCAAGTAAAGTGGTGTGCACCAGCCTTGAGGCTGGAAGTCTGTTACTCAACATCAGTAAGAACAAAGGCAAGACAAAATAATTATGAAATGAGGAATAAGATTGTTTTAGCCACCCACTGGCTTTAGCTGGAGAACTGCATGAATTGTGCTTTTTGTTATGCAGGCCCCATCCCACCTGTGTGCCTCAAATACAGGCGAGTAGTAACAAGAGCAGGTACTGTTTATTGAATGCTTACCCTGGGCCATATATTAGCACTTTAAATTTGCTATCTCTCTCTTTTTTAAAATCGTCTCTTTTAATCCTCTCAAATGATTAGTATGAGTATTCACATTATTCATACTCATATTATCATTAGCATTAGTATTAGCATTCACTCTCATTTCTAATTGGTTTGTCCGGGTCACATGACTAGTTAGCTAAAGAATCAGGATTTGTATCCTGGTTGGCTGATCCAGGAGCCTTCACTCTTAACCATGTACTATATATAAGAACCACTTAAGGATTAGAACGAGGGGTTTTTAACTGTCCTCTATACAGCCCTAGAGTTTTAAAGCAATGCCTTCTCTCCCAGCCACCTCATTCCCTGAACCTCTAGCTTAGATGAGGGCTATTGAAGAGAAAGTTGGGTAAGTCTTTGTTTTTAATCTATATTATACATTGAGGTTTCTTATAAGATTTCCATTGGAAAAAAAATGTCTACTTAAAAATGTTTTTCAACCTTCACAAACACAACTTCTTTATTTTGCAGGTAAGAAAATGGAGACCCAGAAAAGTTGTAATTAGTTCTTTGCAGAATTCAGATCAAGTTCCTTTCTCTATGTTGTGATGTATCTCTGTGGGAGAACAGACTTTTTACCCCCTAAACAACATGAAAACTCTCATTCTGGCCATAAAAACCCATAAGAAAATTTAAAATACTTCTTTTTCAAAGACTGAGTGGGGTTTTCCAAACATCCCATTAAGAGGGCAGGGTGTTTCCTCTCACCTTTAGTTGCCATGAGGAGAGACCAAAGTTCAGTCTCCACCTTTACTTTTGTGCCTGTTTAACCACTTCTGTTCATTTAAGAACAGACGTGGGTCACTGGAGTTTGTGATAGCATCTGCTTCTTCCTAGATGAGAATTACACCTTGGCTCTGCAGTTTCTACTTCAGAGGGCACACCCTCTCCTTCTATTTCCAAACAAAAATACGAAATAACAATACCTGGTAGAGCTGGACTAGTTGGTCTCTGGATTAGAATGGGAATGGTTGTGCAAATGCTAGGCTTAAAGTAACTTCCTTGATGGGCTGCTGTGCCCTTCAGGAGCTTAAGGTACCAAGATCCTCCTCTACATTTTGGTGTCCAAAGTTGCCTCCCACTTTCTCAATAAATTATCAGGAGACTGTGCCCATGCCAGAGTGGCTAGCCCTGTTGCTACTGGAAAGAGACTTTTTCTCCTGGCACTGGGGCTTCCTTCCACAATGTCATATGGCTGCCCACTCTGGATATGTGCAGCCTGTTTATTTCATGTCGTCACAGCTGTCTTAAGAAGTGTCCTCCTCAAAGGGGAATAAGGGTCATTACGATTAGCAGACATAATGTAGCGGGGTGGGGGACGGGGAAGGCAGTATAGCATAGAGAAGACAAGTAGTGATTCTACAGCATCTTACACTGATGGACAGCGACTGTAATGGGGTATGTGGTGGAGACTTGATAATGGGAATCTAGTAACCACAATGTTGCTCGTGTGATTGTATATTAATAATACCAAAAAAAAAAAAGACAGTGTCCTCCTCCAGAAACAAGCCTTGTCCTGGTCCTCCAACTCTTAACAGTCCCATCATCATGGACAGAAAAGAGGGCAACATCTCAAGGGTCTGATGCAGTGTAAATGGTTCTTATCATATCAGACCAGGCCTCTGGTTCAGCCCCATCTTGCTGGCTAAAGATGACCATGGTTAGTCTAAAAACCTGATTCGGTTGTTATAATATGCCATACATGATCCCTGAGGAAGAATTTTCAGACCCTGATTAGAAATGCTCACATTTCTTTAAATCTTTGTATCATATATGTAGTTCCGGGGAGTTTCTTTTGTTCATGCTAAAAATTGCCAAGAAATTGTTACTATATCTGATTAATACTTTGACTAGAACATATACACTGGTCAAATAAAAACAGTTACTTGATTTTGGTCATAGACATAATAAAGTATAAAACTAAAGAGTCTGGCTTTCTGCCCCTATTTGAACACATTAAACATGCTCTGGGGAATAAAGAGTTGGCAAAGGATAATATTATCTCAAGTACTTTACCCCATAGGTGTCATTGGAAGCCATTGCTTCTCATTCATTTTGTAAAATAATTTCTCTTTCAGTAAACTAATTATCATTTCCCTCCATTTATAATATAAAACAACAGTGTTATCAAAGAGGATAAAATTTAAGAACACAGACTGCTCTTCTTCTGGGGAATTGCTTGACAGGAACATGGCCCTAGGACGTTAACAATCTTCTTGTGACTTCCTGTGGCCAAGTGCTACATGGGCAGTGAAGCTATCAGATGTCTTGCCTCCTTCCTCTCCCTCCACCTCCCCACACTCTTTCTGACTCCCTTCCCCCTCCTTGCAAAACAGCACTGAGAATTATTTACTCAGCTGTGAACTGGTACCAAAGCCTCAAGTGCCCTAAGGATAGGAAAGGTGGTATGGTCATGCCCCCAAATGATCCATGTCCTTCCGAGCATCTCTTGGCAGAGCACCCTGGTTGAGGACAAGTGTCACTTAGAGTGAGCCTTCACAACCCCTGTATAAAAGAACATAAAAACAATTGCAACTGAAAATTTGAGAACCCACTCATGGGCTGTGGTGTTCTCTGGCCTTTGTGGTAGTTCCTATTGAGATCATGCAGCCAACCAACGAGGATGTTCAAGTCCTCTGGGAATCCCCAAGCATTTCATTATCTCTAGCTCTTGCCCCAGCACTAACTCGCCCAGCCATCAACATGTAGGCACTCACACAAATGAATTTAGACTAAGCCCCATTGTATTCCCCCATACTTTCGAAACTAAAAATCCTTGATTCAGGCTTTGGGAAGGGCTTTCTCTGAGTAAGGGACAAAAGCTATGACCCTAGTTCCTCTCCATTAGTCTTTAATGATACCACTCTGACCCTAGAAAAGGCACCATTTCTCAGGAAGAGCAGAGGCATCTGAGTCTACATCTACACACCACTTCAGTTCTTCTGAGCAAATGTGTGGGCACACATGGTGGTACCTGAGAAGAATGTAGAGATGACTAAGGTGCCCCACAGAGCTTCAGAGACAAGAATTTCCACACCAAGAAGGCAGACCAGATGTACAAAAGACATGAGAAGATCTTCATCCTTCTTTTCTAAGAAAGGAGAAAGAGAACAAGTTAGCCCTTGAATACAATGTGCATCAGTAATTTCTGACTAGGTTAATTTTCTTAGCCAAAGTAACCTCATCTATCACTCTTTAGGATTAGAGTAGAGATAATCAACAGAAGAATATTTTGAGTTGGGGACTGGTTATCTTGAAAACTACAGTACTCACTCATAGAGTTGTAACATAGCCAAAGTGAATCACTGTGAAGTAAACCCTAGGCTTCCTCTGATTTTCCTGGTAGAAGTTAGTGATATATTCCCATGGAAATAAACTCAAGCTGATTAGATTGAGCACTTGATAAGAAGGTGCTAGGAGTCAACAAGCCCATGAAACTTAGTACACCTGCTGTGATTTACTGTGTTCATTGACAGTTGTAGTATCTACCAAACAGGACATTTTCCATTTTCAGCACTTCACAATTCCTAGCATCTCCTCACACCCAACCCTCCAGTCTATAGACGGGTCTCCTCTGCCTGGAGATTCCCCATCTCTGTGTCCACACAGTGACCAGAAATTTGTCTCTCCAGATTTTCATTTGGGTCTCTATGAAATGCATGTTTTTATTCATTCATTCCTTCAACAGGTATTTACAACTATATGCCAGGCATTGTGCTGAGGGCTGTTAGTAAAGTCCAAAGATTCCTTTATTTCAGGACTTCAAGTTTTAATCATTAATACTGCAACTGGCTCTGCAATTTACCAGGTATGCAACCTTAGGCAAATTGCTCAGTCTCTCTAAATCTCAGCTTCTTATCTGTAAAATGGGAATGATGATACCTACCTTTCAGGATTGAAGCCAAGATTAAATGAGATGATGTCTATAAAAGACTCAGCAGAATGTCTAGAATATAATAACACCGAACAATGGGAGCTATTTTAGTTCTGTTTTTAAATCCTGGAGGCAAAGACAGGAGAGGAGAGGGGGAAGGTGTTTCTTGCTGAGTTTAAATGCTTAAACACTGTCTTGCTGATGGGTTTCAGCCAGGGACAAGTTTACTATGGATTCAATGAGACCAAAGAAATGACAATGGAATATTCTTGGGGTGAATGGGTTTATACCCAAATTTATTCCCACAGTGGCAGGTCAGTCACTAGAATCACACACACTCAGAGTGAGTCTGCATGCAGCAAGCCAGTCTCTGCCTCTGGGGCTCTCTACCCCCAATAGCCATCTCGGTCTCTGTCCTCGGCACTGCCACCACTCCAGTCTTGTCTCTGCTCTCCTGCAGCCTTGCAGTCGTGCCACCGTGTTGCCCAGAGCACTGGGCGGAGCTCTTTATATAGAGTCAATGACAACGTGTTGCGCACACCTGTGTAGTGAACAAGCCAACCAGGGCCAGGTGAGAATCCTGGCCATAGCAACCTTCACTTTATCCACACTATGGTACCTACCTAATGGAATTGTTGTAAAAATCAAATAAGGTAATTTATATGTAACGCAATTTTCTGAAAATTTAGCAAAGTGCTCAATAAATGGTAGTATTATTTTAATACTTTAATACTTTATTCCTGCCAGAAAGCACTCCTCTCTATACTGGAAGCTCTGGCATGAGATTCAGTGGCTTTTCTCCCTTCCCTTTGTCTTTACTGTCCCTCAACCCAAATCTGTGAGAGAGACCATGAGTGGCTATTACTCCTTTCCTTGAAGAGCAAAACCTCCTACCATGCTGTGCTGAAGGTCAGGCTAGTGAAGAGAGGAAAGTGCACACCCTGCTGTGGCCAGGATGAAGGCCACAAAAACCATCTTGATCCTTTGACCTACATTGACGTTGAGTCTGTTGCTTTGGTGTCCCTGACTTTAGTAGTGTGGTTAGTCAGACTCTCTGCCCTGATCTTGAATTGAGCTTTGATGAAAAAGTAGTAGGAACCCAGGCCTGTCCCCTGGGGATTTGGGGTTTATGTCTTGGAAAAGCATCAACCAAACTAGCAAGGGCTGGAAATCTGGATTCCTGTGGTTTGAGCTAACTTAGGTCCAAAGAAACCAAGTGCCTGTGATCGTCATCTTCATTCCCCAAATGTGGCTATGCCTTCTGGATTCCTTTCCTCACTCATTCTCCCAGTGAGGATGGCTTCCAGGTTGCTCACTCTTGGTTTACCATTAGCATGTCCTTCCATATCTAAAATGCTTTGATATATGGAATACTTGCAGATTGCTGCTGCCTGACTGATCTACAATCTTTCAGCTTTGGCACACAAAGTAACAAGACAACTTGAAAGCACCAGTGCACTGCCTCCCCTCTGGGACCCTGTGAAGCTCCCTCAGAGTTGCCCCTCTGGGTTTTCTGCTGGGCCACAGAGCCTCATCCTGGCTCCTCTCTCCCAAAGCACTGCTTCTGCACATCAGGAGCCATTTGATTGCCTTGACTGTATATCTTGGACCTTTGTCTTGACTTCATATAATAGGAAAACCAGATTTGTGTACAGGCTTGGTCCAAAAGAAACCAGGCTGCACAATACTGGCTGACAGTGTTAAGGTCTGTGTGCTGCTTTGCTGTATTCTTCTCCTTCATATATTGCAAGACTGTATTTGCCTTACTACTGCTTCCAGAGAGTCTGTAGATGGTCTTTGGACATGTTACCATGCCAGAGAATTTCAGCAGATTTAACCAGCTTTGAAATAACTCATTCTTGAGGAATTTTAAACACAAGGAAAACCAAAGAAGGTTGAAAACAGTACCCCTCTTGTTCCTTCTCATCTGACCATTTTTTAAACAAATGAAGTGTGTTGAGCCAAAATGTTGTGGCTGATATCTCCCACACAGGAAAAACTTTGTAGAAATATTGATCTTAAAATCTCACCCCTGGAGGTGAATGGCTAGCAAACCCTTAACATTGACTCATCTTTAAAAGAGCAGCTCTATCAAGACTAGGTTTGAAATCCATGAAATGACCAAAAAGAGAGTAATGACTTCATATGCAGAGACCTGATATGTTCCTCTCCATTTCCACTTCAGATTTGCTGACCATGAGAGAATATCACTGTTTGCTGCAATTGCTGTGCCCAGATTTCCCACTGGAGCTCACTCAGAAAGCAGCCAGGTATGTCTCCTGGACTCCGGAAGCCAACTCAGTCCTCTGTGGGCTAGGGCTTCTTAGAGAAACCTGAAATATATACAAACAGTCAGGGAAAAATAAAACCATTAGGAAAGAGACTCGCATTTGGAAAGGGGTCTATATGAGATTTGCCCAAAAAATAATACTTTCTGCATTTCCAAAGGGAAGCCAAATGATCTTTTGTGGTTTCTGTGGGGAGCCTTAGGGTCTACACATCAAGTTGTGGGGCAGTGAGAGGAAGAGGCAAACACACACAAACACATGTACATGCACATACACATGCAAAACCCCTAGAAGATATTCTGAGATAATGAGGCAAGTGTTGGCAGTGACTTGTGATTAAGTGGGTTGAGTTTGGAGACTGGAAAGGCATGAAGGTGATAAAGCCCAGTTGAGGGAAGGATAAGTTGTATTATTTATGCTAAAATAAGGCTTTTAAGATTATTCCAGAACCAGGAAGACTTGGCAGAAATAGTTAGAACCCCCTAATTGCTGTGTGTGGTTTCAATGTCATTCACATATTTAACCAAATGAGGTAGTTGGACTATGCCTCAGTTAACTTTTGTCTGACATGAAATCTGAGGTAAAGTGGCAAACAGAAGTATATCAAAGACTTGTTTACTGAAAAATGCCAGAAGAGAGGGTTTTTAGAAAAACACTCTCTATCCTACCATACATGATGGATACATGTCATTAAACAGTTATCCAAACCCACTGAATGTACAACACTGGGAAGGAATCCTAATGTAAACTATGGTCTCTGGGTGATGCTGTGTCACTTTAGGCTCATGGATTGTAATGAATGTACTACCCTGGTGAGGGGTGTTGATAATAGGGAGGGGCTGTGCATGTGTGGGGGCAGGGGGTTCATGGGAAATCTCTGTACCTTTCCCTTAATTTTTCTGTGAAGCTAAACTGCTCTAAAAAAGTGAAGTCTTACTAATAATTTGTTAATGCCCATCTTCCCTAAATCATAATAAATGCATTTACCTTCATTGTTTCATTTAAATTCATTTACCTTAATTATATCATGTGATCTTTATAAAAAATGTTTTATAACTGTTTAACTGAAGAGGAAACTGATATATCTCAATTTTAAAAAAAAAAAGGAAACTGAAGCTCAAAGAGGTAAGCCAGTTGCCTGAACTTCTTGATAACTTGTATTTAGCTCAGGCACAGTTTGAAACCAGGGCTGCTCTGAACCTCATGCTCCAATCTCCCTGTGTCATGAGATCATTTCTGCATGGTGTTTAGACCCACTGAAACCAGAGATGCATTGGCTGCACTGCACCAAGAACCACCTCAATCCTTCCGAAAGGAGCCAACCATCTCCTCCACTAACTAGAAAGATGGGAAATCAACTGCTGCCAGCAGTAGACACTAGCCTTGCACTGGGGCAAGCTGGTTTTCAGTTCACAGCTCATGAACTAATTCTTGCTGGTCCTGTGCAAAACCTGTTTAGTGATCACACACCCAAAATTTTGTAGGCTTTGCCCACCCTCATTGTTCAGCAGATTCTTAACAAAAAAACAGTGGCAACTGGCCACTGGTAAAAGCTGCAGTTCAGGTTTTATAATTTTAACTTATCTGTTTTCCAAAAAAGATTTAGATTTTCCTTTCTTTCTTAATTGGAAAAAAAATATGGGAGATTATCTCTTGTAATTTAAAAGCAACCAAGGGAAGTTAGCTTCAAACTTCCAATGATAGTTCCTCTTCAGAGTCAGATAATTTTAAGGAAAATTCAGCCTCAAAAGTTTCTGAGGGATTAAAGATGGCAGCGTGAGAGGAGAGACAGAGGCTTCCTCCTAAAACTGGATACAATTAGAAAATATAGTTGGTGCAACTAATCCTGAGAGAGCAACAGGGCAGAGGACAGCACCAGATGGCATACATCTGGAGAAAAGAGCAGACCTCACAGAGCTGTGGCTCCGCGGGACCCGAGCCCTTCCCCCACCCCAGCTCACCAGTGGGAGGAAGAGAAACGGAGCAGGGAGGGAGTGGAAGGCCTGGGACTGCTGAATACCTAGCTCCAGAGATCTGCTCTGGGAGCACAAACCTGCATTTCATGGTGCTTTCATGAGACTCGCATGACTACCGGCTTGGAAAGTTAATACAGGCAGAATTCCTTGGGAGACTGGGATTCTGGCCACTTGTGGAAAGCAGGGATCCATATCCAGCTGCTCTGGGACAAAAACTTATACCTGTGTGCCTGGCCCACTGGCTCAGGCAGTGGAGAAAGGCACAGCAGCCGGGAGGTGGGGAACAGCTCTTTCCTCCCCCCAGGCACCAGTACCACTCCCCTGTGACCCCCGACATTGCTTCAGGGGCTGAGCAACTCCAGAATAGAGCTTCTGGACACTAGAGGGCGCCATATACAAACATGAAAAGCCAAAGGAACCTTGTCCAGAGTAAAATTGTTAATACAACTCCCGAGAAAGATTTAAATGATAAGGACCTCGTGACTCTTCCTGAAAGGGAGTTCAAAATAAAAATCATCAACATCCTAATGGAGGTACGGAAAGACATCCAAGAACTCAGGAATGAATTCAGGTCAGAAATCCAATCATTAAAGAACATGATGGAGGGTATTAAAAGCAGGTTGGATACGGTGGAGGACACAATAAATGAAATAGAAACTAGAGAAGAGGAATACAAACAAGCTGAGGGAAAGAGAGAAAAAACGATCTCTAAAAATGAAAGAATATTGAGAGAACTGTGTGACCAATCCAAGCAGAACAATATACGCCTCATAGGGATACCAGAAGAAGAAAAAGAGAGAGAAAGGAATAGAAAGTGTCTTTGAGGAGGTAGTTGCTGAAAACTTCCCCAACTCTGGGGAAGGACATAGTCTGTCAGGCCATGGAGATCCACAGATCCCCCAACACAAGGGACCCAAGGAAGACAACAGCAAGACACACAGTAATTAAAATGGGAAAGATCAAGGATAAGAACAGACTGTTAAAAGCAGCCAGAGGCAGAAATAAGATCACATACAAAGGAAAGCCCATCAGACTAACATCAGACTTCTCAGCAGAAACCTTACAGGCCAGAAGGAAGTGGCATGATGTATAAAATGTCATGAAGCAGAAGGGCCTGGAACCAAGATTACTTTATCCAGCAAGATTATCATTTAAATTCAAAGGAGGGATTAAACAATTTCCAGATAAGCAAAAGCTAAGAGAGTTTACCTCCCACAAACCATCTCTGCAGTCTATTTTGGAGGGAATGCTATAGATGGAAGTGTTCCTAGGATTGGATAGCTGTCATCAGAGGTAGTAAAATCATGGTAGGGAGGGTGGAGCAGCTCATTGTGAGACTAAGAACGACAAATGCTGGAGAGGGTGCAGAGAAAGGGAAACCCTCCTACACTGCTGGTGGGAATGTAAGCTAGTTCAACCATTGTGGAAAGCAATATGGAGTTTCCTCAAAAAACTAAAAATAGAAATACCATTTGACCCAGGAATCCCACTCCTTGGAATTCACCCAAAGAATACAACTTCTCAGGTTCAAAAAGATATATGCACCCCTATGTTTATTGCAGCACTTTTTACAATAGCCAAGATATGGAAGCAACCTAAGTGTCCATCAGTAGATGAATGGATAAAGAAGAGGTGGTACATATACACAATGGAATACTATTCAGCCATAAGAAATAAACAAATCCTACCATTTGCAACAGGATGGAGCTGGAAGATATTATGCTCTGTGAAATAAACCAGGCGGAGAAAGACAAGTGCCAAATGATTTCCCTCATTTGTGGAGTATAACGACGAAGCAAAACTGAACGAACAAAACAGCAGCAGACTCAGAGACTCCAAGAAGGAACCAGTGGTTACCAAAGGGGAGGGGTGTGGGAGGGCAAGTGGGGAAGGAGGGAGAAGGGGATTGAGGGGTATTATGTCTAGTACACATGGTGTGGGGGTTCGCAGGGGAAAGAGTGTAGCACAGAGAGGACACATAGTGAATCTGGCATCTTGCTGCACTGATAAGACAGTGACTGCATTGGGGTATGGGTGGGGACTTGATAATATGGGTAAATGTAGTAACCACATTGTTTTTTCATGTGAAACCTTCATAAGAGTCTATATCAATAATACCTTAATAAAAAATTTTTTTTTTAAATGAAAAATTCTTGGGTTCCCGCAGACACTGATTCCTGGCCTTTTTTCACTTCATAACACTCATCAAATTATACATATAACAAAAAGTCAGGTAAGGGCAGGACTTCCTTTGATTAGCCTGTAGGCTCTGGCCTCCTCCCAGCCAGGCCAAGAGGAACAACACACCTGTAACCCACTCAAGACCCAGGTATCACAGAGTCGGAAAGCCCTGCCCCAAGGGTGAAGATTTAAAGCAGGGATTCACAAAATGAAGTGTGCTTCAGAATCACCTGCAGGGCTTATTAAATCAGATGGCCTAGCCCATCCCCAGAGTTCAGTAGATCTAAGGTGGGGCTCAAAAATTCATATTTTGAAAAAGTTCACAAGTGATGCTGATGGTCTGGGACCACACTTTGAGAACCACTGATTTAGAGTGTTGCATGCCAGTTTTATTCTGGCATTTTAGAATTGATTGTATTAAAAGGAAGTACATTTCCTTCTCTCTCTTATCATCTGAAACACTACTTAACTTAATTCTCCCTCACTGAAGGCCAGATTCCCTAGTAATATATATTTAATAGGAAAACTTCTTTTATCATGGTTATGTGCTGAATACGAATAGCGCTTCAAAAACACATACACTCTTAAGGAATCTAGTTTTAGGCATAACAACTCACTGCCATTTACAAGAGCCACATTTCAGCTGGTCCCTGTGTCACGAAAGCAGGATAGCCTAATGGGGAAGGACCCAGGTGCTGGAGTCAGACAGCTCTGGATTCAAATCTCAGCTCTTTCACTTACTGGCTTATGACAAGCCTTAAGTTCTTCATCTGTAAAACGGAAATAATAATAATGCCTGCCTCGTAGCATTGTTTCTGGACTTAATGAGATAATACGTGTGAAATACAGCCTTCAAAAAGATTACCTATTTCTTAAAGTTACAATTAGTGAATGGGAAATGATGCTTCATTCCTGCAGTCATTTTTCAAATGGGTACTGAGCACATACTATCTGCCAGACCTCATACCATACACTGAAGCTATAGCCTTATGCTTTCTTGGTGTTTTCCTTTCTTTATGCCTCTCCCCTGCAATATCTTTCTGCATAGATATGCTGCCCAGATCTGACCTACCATCTAATAGTACCACTGTTGCCCCAAAAGGTCTTTCACCAAAACACACTATCCTTTCCTTCCCCATTCTCTTATTCACCAAATATGTATTGAATGTCTGTCATGTGCCAGTCATTGTGTTTCTGGTGGGACCATAACAGTGAGCAAAACAGACATGGTTCTAGCCCTTGAGGAACTCATAGAGCAGCAGACATCAATAAATGAAGTGCCAAGTGCTATAGGAACATATAAACCTAACCTGGTTCTCATGGAAGGTTTTCCATGAGGAAGAGATGTTGAGTTTGGAACCCAAAGAATTAGAGATGAACTTGCCCTATCAGCTATCAAGCCTAATAAGGCCATCATAACTAAGATAGTATGGTACTACAGTAAGGATAGACAAATGGATCATTCTAGACAGGTCAGAACAGACCCAAGCATTCACAAAAACTTGATATAAAAAAGGTAGTATCACAGAGTACTGGGGAAAAGGATGATTCAGTAAGTACTGGTAGGGCAGTTGGTGGTCCACACTGATCCCCACTTTATACCATATTCAGAAGTCAGTTTCACATAGATTATAGAGCTAAGTGTGAAATGCAAAACTATAATACTCTTAAAAGAGAGTAGAGGAAAATGCTTTTATGGCCACCAGGTAGTAAAAGAATTCTTAAACAGCATACAGAAGGCCCAAGCCCAGTGGATGAGACTGACAAACTTGAGCACAAACAAAATTACATTCATTTATTCAGTCATCAGTCAGTGTTCATTTGGAGTGCCTTCGAAGTGCTGAGTATAGAGCAGTGAACAAAACTAAGTCCTTGTCTTCATGGAGCTGACATTCCAGAGAGAGGAGAAATACCAGCTAAGAAGCAAGAATTCCCTGATGGCAAATTGAACTCTGGCCACTGCAGTGAAAGTACCAAGCCCCAAACCACTGGACCACTAGGGAATTAAGAACTAAAATGTTCTATGCATTATGGTATTCAGATATACCATAAACAAAGTTGAAAGGCAAGTCAGAGACTGGAAGAGGATATTTCTTGTGAATATAACTAACAACAGATTGGTCTGCAGAATTTTTTAGTCTCAAGAATTTTTTATAAAGAACTCCTATATGCCAATAAGAAAATAATTAAGAACCTCAGCAGAAAATTAATCCAAAGATATGAACAAGGAATACACAGAAGAAAAACCCTAACAGCTAATTATCATGTGGGCATATTTTCATTCTCAGAATTACCAGAAATGCCAAGTAAATTGAGATACCTCTTCACATCCATCAAATTAGTAAAAATTTAGAAGTCTGAAAACACAGCATCGGTGAGGATGTGGAACAGTGGGAACTCTCATCAGCTACTGGTATATATTGGTACAATCACTTTGAAGCAATTTGGGAAAATCCAAAAAAGTGAAGAGGTATACCTGGTTATAATGAAACATGCAGCATTGCAATAGCTGTCATGGAACAATATGCATGTCCCTCTGCAGAAAAAAATATAAAATGTGGTATCTCCCTACAGTGGAATCTATACAGCAGTTAAAATGAATACAAGTAAATATATATTTTTATATGCATATAAAATATATACATACAGTAATACATCTTAAAATATCAAGTTATAGAATGATACCTAGAGCTTGAAAATAAACAAAACACATTTATATAATGCTGAGAGAACATAGTCATCTGTGTGAGTTAATGTAGTATAAAACCTGTGGAAGGATGCTAAACCCCCAAGTTTCAGTGGTGATCTCTGAGGAAGGGCAGAGGAATGGCATAAGGGAACTGTATATATAATATTCTGCAAATCTTTTAAAAATTAAAGCAAGGATGACATAATGTTAAGGCTAGATGAAGTTAGCTAGTGGGTACACAAGTGTGTGTTAATGTTACTCTATATAATTTATTGAAATTATAAATATTTCCTTTAAAACAAAAAGGATGGGTAGGACTTAGGTAAGGAGCAGTGAGAAGGAAAATCAGTCCAGGAAAAGTAAGCAGCCTAAAAGAAGCCAGATTCTCACCAGTGGTGGTCTAGAGAAACTTCAAGAAGCCAGTGGGCCTGGAGTTTGAGGAGTTTGAGAGCTGGAAGAGGAAAGCAGGGCCTCACAGGCCATGCATTGGATTTGGGAATTTATCCTAAGAGCTAGAACAGTTTGTCCCTGGCTTCTCAGAAGGCATCAGAATAATAGAGGTTAAATGGCTGAGCTGGAGCTTTCAAGCTGTCTGCAGGCAAGAACCAGCTTCCAGGCTAAGCCTGCAGGTCCCCTGGGGGCAGTTGCTATACACTGATAACAAACACCCCAACTGGGAAGAGGGACAGTGCCACCAGCAGGATGGTGTCATTGCCACGAGAGAGCGCAGAACTCACTTTTTCTCACCAGGCACAGCTACAGGTGGTCTAGGCGCTATGATTAGAGTCAGAGAGCTATGTGTTGGAATTACAGGTCTTTCGCTTCTATCTATAACTTTGGTCAAGTTTCCTAATCCTCTGAACCACTGAGTTCTCAGTAAAATCATTCATTAAGCATACCTCATAGGATAAACATAAGAAAATAAAATGATAGGTAGATGTATATACTGACAGAGTAAGCCCCTATGAACATTAATCATTGTTGTTCTTGCCCACACTTTCACAATCAAGCTCTGTAGACACTACGTGGTAGGTGGGCTTTGGGGCATTCTGGAGGTACAGGCTGGAGCCAGGGGAGCAATGGCCTGGACATCGCACACTGCTCTGAGGACATGGCTTGTGAAGCACAAGGGTACCTCCAACACAGTCCAGAGGAGGGACAACTGTAAGGAAGTATCCCAGGAAACCCTGACAGCAGCCTTTTCCTCCCACCTGCAGAAGATAGCCAGAGTATAGTTTTAGTTGCATTCATGGCCCTGACATGGAAACACAACCCACCAAGGTGTACTGTGAGCCCAGACAGACTTAGGGACACACTTTAGCTGTAACCATGAAAGACACTGGTCATGTGACCTCCCACAAGATGTGCAGTCATGAAAAGTAGCTTTTCTTTTTGGCCCTGGCTTCGCCCCAGAATGGACTAGAAACAAGCTAGCTAGCTTCCGCCTGAGAGCCTCTGCCTGGTTGGCTGCTGGTAGCTTACTTCCTCTGAACTATATTTTTACTTGCTATTTTGAGATCTTCCAGCACCTTGAGATAGCCAGAATACACTTACTGAGAGCAACTAACACTTATTTTGAGTGTTTATTATACACTAGTCACAGGACAACATCACACTGACTTTTCACAAGAATCCTGTGAACCAGGAACTATGATTATCTCCTCTTTATAGATGAGGAAACTGAAGCTTAGGGAGAAAATGTAACTTGGCCAGTGAGTAGCAGAGCTGGATTTGATCCCAGGACTGCTGACCCAGCACTGCAGAAAAACGGGTACAACTTGTGCCATTAACCAGGGATGCTGACTCCTAAGGGTGAGTAGGACATTGACAAGTCAGTAGGTTCAGACTGGAAGCTGTGGCTTCTTCGGAACCAACTTCACTGCAGCCAGCCAACCCATCCTAGCTGTTGGAAGTCAGCAAGGGAGGGAGAACAGAACCAGCCCCTTCAGGATCAGCTCGGACCCTGCCAAGTACTCTTTCTTCATTCTAGTCACCTTCCCTGGCCTCCACCCTTCCCATGGTTCTGCTCAGGACCGATAGGAACTGAACTGCCATTACTTCTTCACCAGAGTCCTTTTCTCCAGCCCAAAGGCATGGCCTGAAAGGATCTCTCCATGATCCAATAGGTTTGTACAGACTCTTGTCGGCAAGAGCTCCCTGTTGGCTCTACTTCAAAGCAGGGGCAGCCCGGCTCCTCCAGGTGTCAGAAACAGCTGGCATGTTAGCAGAAGGCCTCTGGCAGGAAGAGGTGTTGAGCTAACTGCCATTAACTGAGAAACAGCACATGTGGATGACTTTGTCTCCAAGAGAGTCCTTCTTGGGCCCTCTGGGGGTCGTGACAAGTTTGAGTTCAGGGTGAAGGAGACGTCTGTGGGATATAGGGTCTACAACCTGGGGTTTTGCCTGTGGCCAAAGGAAAAGACAGACCTGTAGCCTTCTGCCTGCCTATTCCCACAGTTCTACCAGGATTCCACTGCTAGATACCCAGTTTGGAGATGGACAATGCAGCATATGATGTTTTTAAAACCACCTTTCTATAAGTTTCTCAGACTTTTCTGTAGCCACCATCCTCTGAACAGCAAACTTTCCCACAAGAACAGCACTAAAAGGAAAAGCTATTGGTCTGTCCACCACTGGGATCACACTCTGTCAGAAGCGGAAGAAGCTCTTTCATACTTTTGAAGAGTATGAGCCTCCAGCCTTCTGCTTGACTATTTCCAGTAACAAGCAGCCCACCCTTTCATAAAGCAGCCATAATCCAAGAACTGGGCAGCTTGAAATACTTTTCTAGAGCCAAACTCCAGATCCCTGTAACATCTCCCTCAGAGGCAGCCCTTCAAGAGTCCGGACTCAGCCCTCACCTCCTCCTTAGTCTTCTCTTCCAAGCTAAAAGATCTAAATGGAGCCATGTGTCTGATATCACGGTTTGTGGACTCTCTACCACTCTGAACCCCTATTCCATGACTCTAGTTTATTCTCTTAAATGGACTTTCAAGAGCTGAATGTAGTATCCAGATGTTACCTGGCCAGGGAAAAAGAAAAGAGTACTGTGGCTTCTCTTATTCATTTGTTCATATTTTCCTTCATTCCACAAATATTTACTCGGTGCCTACCATGTGGATCCTGCACCATGCTGCAACCTGGAATCAAGCAACAAACAGAAGGACAGAGATGTCACCAGGTGGATCTTATAGTACTAGGACAAATACAGACATGAACCATGTCAGGAGGTTGCAAAGAACTGTGGAAGCCAGTAGCAGGGAGGCCTATCCTAGCCTGCAAGGGTAGGCTTCCCAAATAAGTGCTGTGTAGGCTCCAACTTGAAGACTTAGCAGGTGTCAGGTAGGTGAGGAGAGGGACATGAAGGGTGAGGAGCTCTGGGAAGAGTGAAGGATCAGTGTGGTTGGCATGTCATGAGGGAAGCAGCCTGTGGCCTCAGTGAGTCCAGAGAGGAGCAGGGAAGCAGAGGGTGGGCTTATAAATCAGGATGAGGTTAGGGAATCATGTTTTAAGGTCAGTGGGAAGCCAGTGAAAGGTTTTAAACAGAGTTGTAAAATGGTCAAATTCACATTTTAAAAAAGAACTTTCTGACTACAGTATGGATACTCAATTTGAAGGAGGCAGGAATGGTCGCAGGAAACCAGGAAGGCCACCCAGTTGTCCAAGAAAAAAAGGTGGAGATGGGCATCATATGGTGGCTCTGGAAGTGGAAAGAAGTAAATGGATTCAAGAAAAATGTCAGGGATAGGATTGCTAGGACTTGGTGATTGACTGCTGTGGGACAGGCAAGGAGGACCCACCCTCTGAATGAGCAGAGTATAGTGGTAGTGTTGCTGTTGATGAAAGCTGAGGTCCAGTTGGCTTTTTTGGCAGTCCATCTCACTGCTTATAATCAAGAAAACCTTTCAGTCCTTTGCAACATGCTGCTGGGATCCAACCACATGTCCTCCAGAAAGAGGTTCCCTGCCACTGTAAGCTTCAGCCCACCAAGGAGCAGGGGTAAAGACCAGAGCACAGTCAGACTGCCCTGCCCCCACAGAGACTGACACACTCACACTGGTGGGTCTCCTGCCCTCCAACAATGTCTGTGCTCTTATTCTTCCCCAGCTGCCCATCTCAAAAGAGTGTTCTAATGTTCACACTCTGTTATGGCCCCTGACAGAAAGCTGTGGACCATTTCCGAAGCTGGAAGGGCAACTTTTGCAGCTTCTAGTCCTATCTGTGGCAGAGAAAGAAAGATGCTTATGGCAGTTGGTTTTAAAGCCCTGGCTCAGAGGCATGCTGATTAGCAAGAATTACAACTTCTGGAATTAGGCAGTGGTGATGGTTGCACAACTTTGTAAATATACTAAAAAATGCTGTCCACTTTTAAAGAGTAAATTTTATAGTATTTGAATTTTGTCACAACCTAAACAATGAATAGATAAAGAAATAGTAAATGGAGATAACACAGGCACTGGGTCCAGGCTGATGATAAACAAGAGAACCCAAGTAACATCCTCAAAAACTTTGGCTCCCCTTCATGGTTTCCTGCTGGGGGATGTTCTCAGTCCTGTGCTCTCCCATAGTAATTAACTTCAGGCTACTCGGGTTCTTAGCTGTCCTAGGAGTAGGACAGAAAGGTCACAGACTTCACTCCTCTGGAGCCTTTTCTTTTGTTGCCGAGGTTGGGATGGCAACACTTTGAGGTGCCGCTCTGAGAGAGCTCGCTCTTTATCTGTAGTTTGGGTGTCTTTAGTAACCCTGTGGTTAAAGACAGCAAGGAGGGCCATCCACTCTACCTGCCCTCTCTCTGCCCTCCGTCGCCTCTCCCTCCACATCCAAGTGTCAGAATCTAGGCTTTGTGCCCTCGCTTTCTTTTTGCCTGCCTGAGTTCTCCTTAGGTTATGAGAAATGGGGGTAACAACTTGGCCTGGGGCGCATCCCTTAAGTCTCCAGAGACACTGATGGAGGAATCAGCGCGCCCTCCTGTGGTCATCAATAGCATTGCTTCTCACCATCTGGCCTTGAATTTTTTTCTAGCTGAAATTTTAATGTTCAACTCTGCTAGTTAGAGCAACGTTTTCTTCCCCAAGGGATACATGAGAAATCGTTAAGGCTTTAATATATAGATAAAGAGAAAGAAGATAAATTATCCACAAAAGATAAGAAATAAAATCTTAGTGTTTATGGTATTTATTTTAAACAAGACAGTGTGACCTAATGGAAAGTACATGGCCTGTAGAGACAAGCAAACTAATCAGCTGTGTAATCTCGGGAAGTTAACTTCTCTGAGACTTAGTCCCTTCACCTGTAAAATGGAAATAATAATAAGACCTACTTCATAGGATTGTTGTGAGATAAAATTTAATTAATATAGGTTAAATACCTTTTACAGTGTATGCCATGAAGTAGGTACTCTGTCTTCAGGGAGATCTGAAACCAAGGCCAGCTGCCTTGCATAATTTCACTCACATCACACGTACCTCCCCCAGAGGTGAGCAGTGTTGATACTCTCTGGGGCTGATCCAGTTGCCAGTTTGGGGCTCCTCTGACACAGGGAGCTGGAGAGAGATTTAGAAAAACACATGAGAGAGCAAAATAAAACTTTTTTTTTTTTTAAAGGAAAGATAAAGCCAGAAGGACCCAGCTCCCCTCTAGTAGATGTTTGGCACCCTGCCTGGCACCTGGATTGAGCCCAGCAGTGCTAATTTCCTTCCCTTCCTGTCCTCTCAGAAGAGGTCTTGAGCAGAGTATGAACTTGGCCTTGGTCTGATCATTTAGTAGTGAAATAGCTTTCTTCCTGTGAGGTTGATGCACAAGGGAAGGACTAGAGAGAGGAAACACCAGGAGGTGGTCAACAAGGACAGCAGGAGAAACAGTGGCTGCCACAGGGTCAGAAAGAAGGTGTGTGGTTTGGCCCTGCCAATGCAGACTCCCCAGCTCCTAACCCTCCTCCCTTGTCTGCCATCACTGTCCCACGGTGAAAGTCCCTGTAGCTGTTCTGGCCCTTGGTAGCTTATTAAATCTCAATACCACTTGCCAAGAGCCCTTTAAAGTTCTTGGCTGTTCTTTTTGCCTTTTCTGATCAGCTGTATTTATTCTGAACTAAGTGGTCCTGCAGGATGAAAGGATTTACTGCTTAATTATATGAAAAGAAATCTTGGCTGCATTACAATTGTACCCTCTCCTTGCTACCTCCTCCCCACTTCTCCCTCTTCATGCTCCCTCCACTAGCTGGTGCCACAGAGACTGAACTGGGAGCCTGCCCTTGGTAGTGTGGTCAGTTCAGTTTGATTGTGGAACGCGGTTGATGGAGAATTGAGGTGACTGGAAGGAGCTTGTTTTGGGGAGCACTCTCCCAAAAGTCTTAATGCCCCTAGGGAGATTGGAGTTCCAGGAGCAGCTCTCGCTCTCTCTTTCACACACACATGCGTGCACACACACACACACACACATTTTCTCTCTTTCCCCCTCAGGATTGTGCTCATGGATGATGCCATGGACTGCTTGATGTCTTTTTCAGATTTCCTTTTTGCATTCCAGATCCAGTTTTACTACTCAGGTGAGAATCTTCCAGGACCCCATGTGGCTCCAGGACCACGTTGCCCTTTCCATCTGTATGCCCAGCACGCACATTTCTCTCCCCTAACTTCCTCTGGTGGAGTGCTTCACTGTGGGTCACAAGAGGAGGTCTGATTCTCCCTAGTAGTCACAGATTCAATCTGCAGAGCTTACTCCCTCTGCCTCCTCATGCCACAGTGCTTCCAGTCAGCAGTACAATACATCAGTTTAAGTGATAATGCCAGTAACAATAACAATACACACTATTGTAACAATGCACAATAAATTCATGACTTACCAAAAACTTACTGTGCTTCAGGAATGGCACTAAAGACTTTAATCTTTACAACAGGCCTAAGAGATAGGTCCTTTAAGAGATAAGCTTACAGAGTTAAGTAGCCGAAGTCACAGAGCTAATAAGTGGTGGAGCCCACACTTGAGCAGAGGGTTCACCAAAGCAAGCTCTCCTAGCCACTCTGCAGTATCAGAGGTCTTTTCCTGGCCCTGATTCACATGTTTGGGCACACATCCTCCCACCCACACAGCTTTTATAGGCACACACCAGTCCTATCTTACACTCCCACCCTGTTCTCCAAGACCCACCAACCACATCCTTAAATCCTTTCTGGAATCAGGTAGAATAAAAATAGAAGAATAAATACAAATGCACACCAGCTCACACACAGCAACATCAACTGGAATGTTGGGTTTAGAAATTGCTGGCTAAGTCCATAAACAAACTTGTTTAAAATGGGCCCTTCCAATAAATAGAAGGCTGTCCTTGGAGACTGGACATGGCCTTCCTGCCAACTGGTGGCCCCAGCCAGCCCCGGACTCATTCAGGCGCCACATTCTGTTTTCTTGATGGCAGCCCCAGGGCCTGGTCAGGCAGGGGCTGGAGCCTGGGGTCTTGCCACCTGCTCTTTGCAGCCCCTGACACTCCTCCAGAGCAGCTCCAGGAAATCCTGGGTTCTACAGAAAGAGCAGTCATGTTTGGGAGAGCCTTTTCCCCTCACTGCCTCCCCAAGCCCTCTTCTCACAACACTCTCAGGATCAGCCAACAGCGTTGGGCCCTGAGCACCACTACCACACAACTGTGTGTCTCAGTCAGCAGTGAGACAGACCATTAGTCACTGCTTACTAACAATGGCTCAACTACTAAAATTTGAAAACAATTCCAAATGTTTAATAGATTAGCAGCTTGCAAGCTTTCTCTTCCACACCGGTATTACAACATGTTTTCTTGAGTCAGAGTTAGGCAGGTGGCCTCACAAGATGTGGCTTACCAACAGGAGCATGCACACATTCACCCTTTTAAAAAATATTTATAGATTTAATATGTGCCAAGCACAGTGGTAGGCTGGGGCAGGAAAGTTGACAAAGCATGATCCCTGCCTTTGTGCAAGGATTTTCAATCCCAGCAGGGAGACAGAGTAAACAAATAATTTCTCAGAAAACTCATTGTTGTATAAATGCTACAAAGAAATCTGTATTTTGTATGTAATAGGGGACTCACCTGGTCTAGGAACAACCAGGGGACATATAAGCTGAAATACTTATTAACATCATCATTCATGAGGGTGGTAGTCACACAAGGCTGAAGACTCCTGCTCCCAGGATACCATTCACTGAGCTCTGAGGTTGGTGAGCTAACAGAGGGGAGGACACAGAGAGGGGACAAAGTATGTCCTCACTGCCTGACCTGTACCCCCTCCACCATGGTTCCCAGAATTCCTGGAGAGTGTGGCTGCCATCTATCAGGACCTGCTGTCAGGCAAGAGCCCCAATACAGTGATTGTGCCAACGTCATCCAGTGGGCAACACCGCCAGCGGCCTCCCTTGGGTGAGGCTAGCATGCTGGAGGGAGTGGAGGCATCACTATTCTTACAGTGCCTGGAGAACTTGTGTGACCGGCACAAGTACAGGTGAGGCATGGGCATGCAGACCCCACCTCAGCCCCAGGGATTGTAGGCTCTGTCTCAGGAACAGATGTCTAGAAGGAAGCTGTGATTGGTCCAGGGCTTCCAAGGCCCTTGATGGTCACAGAATAAATTAGAGCAATGCTATTTGCCCCCAGACCAGGCTATTGACTGAAAGGGTTCCCGGGTGGCTCACTTAGAGAGGACTGCTCTCACTTGGGCAAGAACACTGTAGATTACCAGCTTGACCCCCTTCTCCTTGCCAGGAGATAAATTGGCCTTACTTTTTTAGAGACAAGGAAAAAGCATTCACTGTACAAAAAATTCACTCTAAAGAGGGGGAGGGTTAAACTGTCCTGTGTGGCACAAAATCTCCTCTAGGGGAGAGCAGCCAATTTTGGTCTCCTCTAAGAGAAGGTTGTCACTATTGCCATTTCCCCCTCTCCTACTTCCTGCTTCCCCCCAGTGAAAGCATGAGTTAGTGAACATGTCAGCTTTTTCTGCCCATAGTCAAGGCCTTGCTCCTGGAGGTCTGCTATGCTCCCCCACATCTTAGGGTCCCTGGGGCAGTAGGTTTCTCCTCAGTCTTGGTTTTGGACATCCTCTTAAGCCTGAAGGTATGAACGAAAAGATGGCATTGCAGACTTTGAATCTGACATCTGTTTTCTCCCTTCCAGCTGTCCACCCTTAGCACTTGTCAAAGAAGTACTGAGCAACGTTCAGAGACTGACCTTCTATGGATTCCTTGTGGCTCTCTCGAAACACCATGGCATCAACCAAGCCCTAGGTAAGCCAGAACTAGCTGTGGCCATCCTCTTCTACCCCTACAATGCAAAGCCATATAGGAGCTGACCTCCATTGGCAGACAGTCCTATGCGAGAGAGGGCATCACCATCTCTGCCTTGACTTCTCAGGGCCAGACTGAGCCTACAGAGTCGGAATGTGTACAACACAAGATTATGCCCTCTTAGGCCTCTTACACTACCACGTTAGGGGACAGCCTTCCCCTCCCAAGGCCCTGCCCTGACATGAGGCAGCCTCTGTGGCAGAGGCATGTCCAGCCCCTCCCCATAGAATCCCCAGTTCTGCTTTGGGGAGCGGCCTGCAGGTTGGACAGACACAGGACTATTTACTCAGTGAGTCTAGAGATTACATATCAAAAAGACCTGAATCCCATTTGTAAGCAGGGCAAAGGAAGGTCTGCAGGTCTTTTTTCCCAGCTGGAAAAAAATCTGATTAATCTGAAAGGGAGCAAAAAAAGGGGGAGAGGTTCCACTGACCCATTTTTTTCCTGTCATTGCTTTATTCACACTGGTTGGCCTTCTCCACCTACCCTCCTCTTACTCCTCCCGCACTCACTGCTCTCCTAGGGGAAGAGCCTCCAGGCCACCATCTACTGGAGTTGACAGGCTCTTATTTGTCTCTCTCCTTAAGAGATAGCCAGGTGTGTTTGGGATCCCAGTTCCCTGAGTCTCAAAGAAGAGACACACAGCCCTTCTTTGAGACTCAGCTGAGGGAATAGGGTCAAAGGAAGGAAATTTAACATTCTTTGAATGCCTGCCACAGTACACCAAGTACTGGCGTAGATAATTTGGATCTTACATGATACAGCACCTGCCGGGGATGCTCTGGGGTACACAGGAGCACAAACTGCAGCAGGACCGACCGAGAGCTCTCTCAGGCATGATGCCACCTGGCAGCCTAATTCTGAACTGATGCTTGGGGCAGGCACAGATCTGGGGACCTGCCAACTAAGTGAATGATGTTGGTAGCCAAGGTCACTGGCTGGATGAGGAGTAGAAAGGAGGCAAACCGGAGTCAGAAGTCAAGTGTAAGGGGGTAGTGGGGGAGGATTTGCTTGGGATTTTTTGTTTCTTCACACTCCTAGGTAACTTACTGCCCTCCCTTCCTTTCCACCCACCAGCCGCTAGGAAGGAAAAGGGAGAACTAACTAGCATCTGGTTCTCAGCCTGGACTAACCTCATGCCCTCACTTTTTCTAAGGCCTTTAAAAACGATCAGTCAACCAGTTTTACAGAACACTAATCTAGGTCGAGTGGGCGATGGACAGAAGCATATGGTCTCTGTCCTCACCTGCATCTTCAGTGTATGAAACAGAGATCTGGAGATACCCTGGGTGCAGCCAGTTGTCAGGCAGTTGTGGAGTGGTTGTCCTGTTCCCTTAGTCCTCAAGGCACCCCCACACATATAAAATGAGAGGGTTCCGTGGGACATCATTTGAGAACCACCAACTTAGAGTAAAAGGGGCCAAGAGCCATCATTTGAGAGAGCTTTGAAGTCAGAAATTGACCTAGAGCTGGATGGGTAATTTTAAGATTGAAACGTTCAAAGACCAGCACTGTTAACTACCAAATCTAGGTTCTGACCACCACTGAGCTTTTTTCTCAACAATTTGCTGGTGAGAATCTTTCTATCTATAAATTTCAACTTCACCTTCTCTCCCATTGTTAACAGCTCCAGGAAAATCCAAAACTCTCACCTTTCCCCAAAATCAAGGAATTACTTCCCTTAGTTTAAAGCTGAGGAAACCAGCTCAGAAAGATTTGTGGCAGAGCGGAGATGGGACGGCTCCCCTCCTAGCAGCTTCTGGCTGTGCAAGAGTTTGGTCTGATCCTGAACCAGCCTTCTCATTTCAACTGAAACCCTCCCTCGAGGAGCTGAGGCAGCATTTTTGACCACCTGTCCAAAGTGGGGTAAACCCTGATTTGGGGGCACAAAACTAGGCAATTTCTGGTCTTTGGGGTTAGTTTGACCATATCATGCATCTCTGGTTCCTTTTCAGCCCAGGTTCTGGGGCCCCAAGAAAGGATTAAACCCCCAGCACCTGGTCGCCAGGTCACAAACCACCATCCAGTCTTGGATGGGAGTTGCCTTGTTTGTGCAGTGACCTTGAGGTCACGTACCTAGGGTCTCTGCCCCAAGTCAGAGAGGGTCGGCAATGGGGCTCACTGAATTTATCCAGTTCCCAAGACTTCCTGCCCCCATAGCAGTCCTCTTAAACTTCTCTTAGGGACTCTTCCCCAAATCTGTTAGATCAGACCTACCAGGGTCAACCCCATAAGACATGGAGGGACATGGAGGCATCTGCTAGGAATGGGGCTGTCTGGTTGGAGCCTGGCTGATGGACCCTCAGATTAAATTTTGTGCCCCCCAATTCTCTCTTAGGAGCTTTGCCTGACAAAGGGGACCTGATGCATGACCCAGCCATGGATGAGGAGCTGGAACGGTTGTAAGTGTCAGGTGGGAAGTGTTAGGCTGCCCCCTTGTGGGGCCAAGCCTGTCAGACATGGTAATGCCCTATCCTGGGTCATAGAGCACTTGTCCCAACACCCCCCACCATAGGTCAGGGAAGGGTTTGGGGGATCAGCAGAGGCCCGAGGTGTCCCCTCTTTGTTTCCTTGGGAATAGTCCATGGTTTCATCCAAATGCAAGAGTGAATGTGGAGGTCCTGGTCTCTGGACCACAGGCACCTCGCTGCCCTCTGGGCATCTTCCCTCCTTCAGGCTGGCCCAGATCCCAGGCCCAGTCAACTCAGTCACTGCCAATTCAGAGGCCAGCTGCCTGCCTTCCCGGACCCCTCTCTGGGTTGGCTCCCCCTGGAGACCCCTCCATCATGCCCGCAAAGCGGATGCAGAGAGTGATGGTTCTGCTGAAGAGACAGATGAGTCTGAGACTTGAGTCTGAAGGGTCCTGTCTCCAAGGCCCTGGGCCCTGCTCCCACCAGCCCCTGGGACTCCCAGCCAACCTCCTCTCCCATGCCCATGCCATGCTGCCCTCTGCTGGTGGAAAAGCCAATTAACGGCCCAAGCGCAAAAGACCTGCCAGAGGGGTCCCAGTTCTCAGCCAAGCCAAGCAATGACCATAAAAAGATAACAGCTTGCTCTCCCTGGCCTGTTGCGCTTTAGTCAGGGCCCAAATTGACAGCAGATTGAGCTGAGGCCACCAGGAAAGCCACTTGACCTAGGCCTTTTGGTGACAGTCCCTACATTATCGTCATCTCACAGCAACTCCAGGGAGATACCATGAATAACCATGCAGAGCCTTGCATAGTCAAGAGTGATACCAGTGATGCAATTATTAGGATATAACGATAGTGGCCTTCTGCTGGAGTGACCACTAGCCATAAAAGGATGAAGGGTAGGCAAGAAGGTTAATTTCACTTTCAAAAACTGCTTCAACTCTCCTGTGTCTTAAATACGTGAAATGAATAAAGCCCCTTGTGTCTGGTAAGTGGTGAGTCTAAAGCCACTAGACTAAGGAGGGGATGAAGGGAAGGGGCAAGTTTGGGTTTTTGATGTGGAGTCCCAGCTTTATTGGCTGGACTCTGAAGTGGGGGCCAGAGGGCACTCAAGCCTGGAGAGCTGCCTCAGGGAATGAGCAAAAAGGGGGTTAACCTCCTGCCCTTGACAGCAGCCTTTCAAAGGAAAGATGTTCACAACTGGATTGGGCCTCCAGGAAACAAGCTCAGAGGGTTCAAGGCCAGGTTCCCCTAGCTTTAAAAACCCTGGCCATAAAGGGTTAACCCTGAAGCCTTCTAACCAAAGTTTCATTAAACATTTGCCAACCACCAGCTCAGTGAGGGCAGTAGGACTGCAGTTGTTAAGACAGTACTGAGAGACACAAGTTTCCAGCTAAGACTGGAGGAAAGTAAGACAGGTGGTTTCCAACATCCTTGAATTGGATGGGGGTTGTCCTGAAAGCAAAATCCACCCAGGAATCTGAGCAGAGCAGACCAGGAGTCACCACCACTGGACACATATTTTCCTGGGCTCATCCCTGCCCAGTCCAGCCCCCTAGATGGTTACAAGACTGGCTTCCAAAGCCCTGCATTGCCAGGCCAGGACTGGAACTTCCAGTCCTACGAAGTTCCAGGCCACATGGTTAGCATTCCCAGCCCACAGTCATCTCCAGGCTCCATCTCTGATTGTAGTATGTTTGAAAAATCCTGATGTGCATCAGAATCACTTGGGAGTTTGGTTGCAGTGCAAGATGCCAAGCTTCAGCTTAGGGAGTGCACAGAAATTGGTTCCCTAACTTTAAGGACTCCAGGTAATTCCAAAGCTGCAGATCCCCACTTTGGAAATCAATGGCTGCAAGCCCCACGGCTCCCATCCTTTATAATCATTCATCTCCCAAAGCAGTGGTTTACAACTGTACCTTTCAGACCCCTCAGGTAGCATAGATGTTCCAGGAGCCCCCAGGGAGAGAGTTGCCAAGCCAGGGGTATACACACACACACAAAATCCTTTCTTCTTGGATTTCAAAAGGTTCCATTAAGGCCTTTATATTTTTAAACTCCACTGAGAAACACACCCCTCCTCACCTGTCCACAGCCATATAGCTCAGTGGATGAATTAAAAGGCTAACTAATACCAGCTCTTTCCTCCACATGCAACAGTGGTGGGGTCGAGGCTGCACCAGAACAGGGCCAAGGAGCCAGGGGCCTTTGGCTTTCAGAGAAGAGACAAGCTGGAGGCCCTGGAGAGAGTGCCCTCAGCTTCAGCACCAACACCCTACCCATATTGGTGGGAGCCCAGAGAGTGAGGCAAGGGTTCTGCCCTGGGCAGGGAGGTAGGATCCAGAGAGGGCACTACTTCACTCAGACCAACCACAGCCCAGGGCCCCACCAGGGCTTTATTTCACACCACTTTGTTGTAACACAAATAGTTCAGAAACAAAGTCAAGTCCCTTTGGGGGAGGGAGCGGGACAGAGTGGTCTGTGTTGCTTGGGAGCCCAAGCCTCAAACCACAGGGGTAGAGGAGGCCCAAACTGCCAACAGGGCAGGCGATGATGGCACCAAGGATAACACAGTGATCCCCTGCAGGCAAGGCGTGAGGCCTGCAGCTGTGTAGGTACCCCAGGCTCTCACTAGGGTGGGGTGCTGTCCAGGCTCCCTTATGACCAGGATGATGCAGAGGAAGGTTGAGCTGCAGGAGCTTGCATCTGTCCCTCATGCCCTCTGCTTCCTTGGCCAGCATTATGCTCGCAGCATCCAGAGCACAGCACAGGGCAGACGAGACCCATCACGGCCACCAAGCAGGGGAGGAAGGGACAGTCTCAGGAGAGGACAGACAGAAGGTCCTGTGGCCTGCAATGCGGGGTTTGGAAGGACACCCAGACACACCAGAGGAAAGTAATCCTCCAAGTGATCACTGCAGAAAGGCGGCCATGAGAAAGGAGATGATCACTCAGGCCTCCAGTCTGATCCCAAAGGAAACCTTCAGGTACCAGGTGAAGTTTCTAGCCCTTAGTGTGACCCAGATGAAGGTCTTACCCCAACCCTGCCCTCTCCTGGCACCCAGAAGAGGCCACTGGAACAGCCCTAGCCTCCCTCCCCTATAGCAGAAATCAGTTTTTTGACCTCCCCACTGGTTCCAGAGGCTGGTGACCCAACCCCCGGGTGGCCTGGAAGGATCCTACAGCCAGCACAGAAGCCTTCCCCTTTTCACTTTCCCTACTCAGGGACAGGCTGGACCCAGAACAAGCCATCCTGAAGGAACTGCCTCCCCTTACTCCCAGCGTGGCAGAACAAGTGAGCAGGAGCTTTGGAGGCAGGACTGGAAGGACAATGATCTAACACAGGGGAGGGGGATATGATCAGAGGAGAATAAAGGGCTCAGTCTACAGGCAGAGGTCAAGGACTGGTACGGGCCCATCCCCTCATCCTAGATCCTCAAAGTCCACCCCACTCACACACCACACACATGAAGTAACAACTCCCCCCAGCTCCCACAAGGCAAGCATCCCGGGGTCAGAATCAGGGGGGTTTTTTGCAGCTGTCAACACCCAATGCTTGCGCCACAGAGCCTGCATCAGTAGGAACCATAGCGATCCTAGGGACAAAGGAAGAAAAAACAAAGTCAGTGTGTAACCTGTGGCTGCTTCCCAGCACACACACCCTCCCTCAACACCGCCTGCAGGACTAGGGTACTCGGCAGGGGGGTGCCAATCTCACCATGACAGACTTATATTTTATTGTGACCCAGGAGAGAAGTTGTGGCCAAAACCCAAGGGGGAAGCCCGGTGTGATCTCACAGAAGGTGGGGAGGGAGGAGAAAGAGTGGTACAGGTGGAAAACTTGGAGAAGATCAGTAAAGACATGGCATCTTCTAAACGAGAGGCCCAGCCTGCTACTAGCTCAAAGGAAGGAAGCTTCCCCTTCAGGAAAAGAAAATGCTCTCTCTTAAGGGTTGAGGGGCTACCCAGCAGCAGTGTACAGGTGCAGTGAAGAAGGCCAACCTCTACGCACCCCTCTTTAGGCCCCTCCTACCCCAGGTCAAACAGCTCTAGCCTCACCTGCAAAGAATTCATCACACCATTGGCCAGCACAGCCATCTTCCCAGCCACAGACTTGACACCCTGCTTAAACTGGGCAATGTCAGCTGTAGGTAGCACATTCCCCAGAGATACACTACCTGTAAGAGCAAGGAAAAGGGTGATCCAGAGCCCTGCAGGAAGCCCTTCCCAGCCCACAGGGCCCTCCAGCTACGCTCACAGCCCTCACTTGGTGCCTATACTATACCACCAGAGCCCTTACCTGCTCCATGAGCTCCATCCATGTCGCCAAAGAGATCTGAAGAGCTGATGGCACTACTGCCTGAGAGCTGCTGTAGCCGATATCTGGCTTCATACTGTGATGAAAAAAAGGCAAGGCCTGGGTAACGTTTGGCTGATGACCCAAGAACTCACACACGCCAAGACACCCTGGTGCTAAAGCCCAAAGCAGTGGCAGGAAGGAAGCTCTTATTTCTACCTGCTGCCTCCAGGCTCAGGATAGAAAATTACTTACCCCAGTATCCACCTCCCGTCCAAAGAAGATATCAGATGAGATGGCTTTGGCTCCTGCAAATTTCTGACATGCTTCACTGGACTCGAGGCCAGAGCTCCGGCTTTCCACTTCCCTCCGGTTTGTGACTCTGAGGAGTAGATATGAGACACCTCTGACCCTTTCCATTAATATGAGAATATAGCATTACTGTCATATTAATATTCATTACTATCAGAGGCCAAAAAAAGCACCTCTGGCCTTCTGGGGATGCTTACCAATGCCCTATCTGGCTGGAGCTCTGAGACTCATCAGCCACCTCCCCTGGGTGAGCCCCTCACTTATCCACATTGAAACCAAGGCACAGAGAGCTCGTCATCTCCACTGGGGAGTGTGAAAATTTAAGGTTTGGAAGGGCCTAGGCTTCTGGCCCAAACTACTGCAGCTCCATCAAGGTCCAAGACAACATAATGTCACTATTGTTGCTCTGCTCCTAGTCACAGCTGGCTTATCACTAGGGTGACCACATGTCTTGGTTTGCCTGGGTTTATACCTCCCCTTTTACTCTACAAAGCATTCCAGTGTGAGTAAAAAGGTGTATGGTTACTCCTACCCAGCAATGATATGCAGAAACACTGGGCTGTTTTATTTCACTCCTTCCAGTGGCTCTGTGAAGTCATTACTTATGTCCCCATTTTAAAATGGATTATTTATAGATAATTTATCAAACACTACCCAAGTTAACATGGAATAAGCTTTTTTAAAAAATGAGTAAGATGACCCTTGAAGGGTCAGGACTGAAGCACAAAATCAGGCCCCTCCTGTCGGAGAAACAGACTTTAAGCAGAGGTGGTTACTAGGCCTTCTGTGATGATAAAGCACAGGTCAAACCAAAGCCTGCTTTCTGCAGTGTCTAACCTACTAGCCACCAGCTACATGTGGCTATTTAAATTCATTAAATTAGAATTTCAGTTCTTCAGTTGCATTAGCCACATTTTAAGGGCTCAGTAGCCATATAGTTAGTGGCTACCATACCAGACACCAGACTCTGCAGATACAGAACATTTCCATCATCACAAAAAGTTCTACCAGACAATGCTGCCCTCATCCATGCCACCTTTCTGATACAGGCCGGATGCTTGAGATGGTCACTTCTGGTTCCTTCTCCTCCATCCTGTCCACACCCCAGGTGGCATCTGCATCCCAGTGGGAACCAAAGCTTTCCCCAAGGGAAAAGGGGTTGTCCTTGTACCTAGGGTACAAGGGGAAAAGGGAAACAGAGTGGCTCAGAAAGGCTGATGAGGAAAATGGTGGACACGTCTTTGACCCAACAACAATCTTACTTTGGGGGTCCAGAGGCAAAAGTACCAACATCTTCAAACAAGTCCAGCTGTGAGTGGGAAGATTTTGCACTCACTGGGGTTTCCTGCTCAATCACCTGCATCTCAGACAGAATGGAGTGGGAGACCGAGCTGTGAAGAAAAGCAGAGCCAGGGCATGAGAGCAGTGATGAGCATTAGTGTCACCACAAAAGAGAAGATGCCCAGCTGCTGGCATAAACTGGGTTCTCCTTCACCAGGCACCAACCACCCAGAGCTTCTTCCCTCAACCTGTGCACAGGGCCAGGCCACTCAGCAGGAGTGCTGGGAACTGTGCTGAACTGGGGAGCACACCTTCAGCTGTCACACATCATCCTTTTTTTTCCTCAAAAGTAGGCTTTCCCTGGCAAATGACCATTTGCCTGTTTTAATTTTAATAATAATGTACACTGAGACAGTACTCTCTGCCCTAAAAACTCAGACTTGCTACACCATAAGCCATATCCTTCACATAACACACAAAAAAGAAAAATGCCCCAGAACTAGGGAGATGAGTCTAAGAGCATCAAAAGATGAGTTCTTAATTATCCCAACTTTTTTTTTTAATCAAGAAAGTATTTCAAAATACAGAGCAGTGCCCAGGAGAGTAAGAGCATTTCTCTGACCCACCCTGGAGCTGAGCCTCACCTTCGTGATATCAAGCCCATGCCCAAACGCTCTGCCTGCTCTCGCTTCTTTCCTTTCAGATTCTGTAGTTTCTTCTCCTCCTTCTTACAGTCAATTTGGAGCTCCTGGTAAGCCAGACGCATGGAGATAACCCTTGAAGGGAACAAACGTGTCAGAGGCTGGCACCCATCCTGACCACCCCACCTCACATGAGCCAGGGGTCCTCTGGCAAATACTCACATGGACTCCTCGGCCTGCTTCTTGGCATCAGACACCTGCTGTTCACGGAGCTTTTCTGCCACCTGAGCCTGCCGCTCAATCTCACTGAAGCTCTGGCTGCTAACTTTCTGGGCCCCTAGGCCTTTCTTCACACCCAGCTGGAAAGAAAATCATGTGATGGGGGCCTTGCCAACCACAATGTCCTCCATTACCTCCCGGGCATGGGTACTGCAGCCACACCCTCAATTTGGAATCAGGAAAAGGGTTCCTTCTTAAAGTTTAGGGTAAAAAGAGGAACCTAGTCAGCACGGTTGAGAGGGAGAACAGTGGTTTTGCTGGGACTGGGCATGAGCTGGCTCACATAACCCTAGAAGAGGTCTCAAGAACTAAGGACAGCAGCTAATGCTGACTGGGCCCACTATGTGCCAAGTATCCAAGGTGCACTACCTTACTGACTTCTCTCAGAAGCCCCCTGAAGACAGTCATCTCGACAGCCCTTTCACAGATAAGGTTCAGAAGTTAAGTACCTTTACCAAAATCACATAGCCACAAACTGGTAGGGTCAAGGGGTGAACCCAGGCAATCTAACTTAGCTCCTCACCACTCTATTACTGCCCCTCCCCACTTACCCCTTTCTTAGCTGCTGCTGGCTTCTTCTTGCCAATGAGGGAGGTTTTCAGTTCTGTGTGAGAAGGTAGGGCATAAGCACAGAAAAGGGAGAACAGAGGTAGCAGTTCAGTCCACACCATGCAGCTTCCCGGCAAGGACAGCCTCCAACAGGGGAAGGCAAACCTGCCATCCCCAGTTCCAAACAACACCATCAGATAGGCCAGGCCAAAGAAGGACAAGTTTAAAGAAGGTCGCTGGCTCCCCCCAGAGAGAGATAAGAACCTAGCACTGAAGCATCAGTGACAGTCAAAATCCCTGAACCAAAATGAGGACTGCTAGGCGAGGGCAGACGCCAAACACTAGCCTCAGCTCCTACAGCAGGAAGCCAGCGTACCAGGGGTCAGGCTCCCCAAGCAGCTGTCGGTTACCTCTGGCAGGAAGGACCCCTTTAAGTGACAGACACACAGACCCTGGAAAGAGACAGACTTATGGCTAACAAGGGGCCCACCCAGAGCCTCCATACAGCTCCTGAGCCCAGAGGTCAAAGTTATTCCCAAAGGCCTCTACAGAGACTCACTTTAGATCAAGCCATGCCAGTCTTCTCCTGGACTCAGTTTGACAATCATTCTGCTGGCCTCTTGCCCCAACCCCAAGGGTCAACAGAACAAACTGAGGTCAGCAAGTGTTCACTCCATTCACTCTGAACCAAGTCTAAAGGACACTAAGGAAAGAATACAAATGAGCTGAAAGGCCAGGAACTGGCTGAGAAAGAACAATGTCACCTCCAGCCACAGCAGCTCAGAGCTGTCCCTCCATCCCATGAAATGGACCTGACAGGCCAATCCTGCCTCAGACCCCAGGGTCAGGTACCAGTCTCATGCTAGCCTACCGACACTCTGACTAGATCCAGCCCCACAACCAGAGGAAGCCCCCAAGCCTTGCTAATCAGCCCACCAAGGTTTGATTCAAAGAGTCTTGCAGTCAGTGTTGCAGTCACAAATTATTATCCTACCCCCACTCCAGAGAGGTCAGAAGCTCAGTGTCCTGGGGCCTCAGTCCACATGAGCAAGCAGCAGCAGATCTGAAAAGAGCCTCGTGGCTCACCCTCCCCTAGTCACCCTACACCTGCCAGGTGGCATACTGACCCAGTATGGTTTTGGGTGAAGTGCCAAGGTCTATGTTGGGGCCATGCTTTGACTGTGTGGATGCAATGGAGGAAGTTAGGTGTAAGGCTCAAAGCTCCCTGTGACCCCCCCTTAAGGGCAATGATGAGACAAGAGTAAGGGGCACTGGCTTTTCTCACCTTGCTAAGGCCACTAAAAGATAAAAGTTGAAATGAATCCCAACACACCCAGAAAGACAGAAGACCTCTTTCTCCTATTCCCTTGGCCCAGTGTCACCATCCTAAACCCAAGTCCTCTGCCAGGACCAGGGCACTTGGTTGGAATTTGGGCTGAACTCACGTGCCAGGCCACTGCTCTCTGCAGATGGGGCTGGCTGCTGGGTCTCTGCTGGGTTGGTGGCTGGTGCATTCCAGGCAGGGGGCTAAAAAAAAAGGCCAGGTCACAGAAACCTTGATAAGCTACTCCTGCTGACAAGAAGTACTAAGAGCCTGTAAGTACCTTGTGAGTCCAAGGCCCTATCCCAAGCCCATGAGGAAATGAGACTGGAGGTTAGTGAGTGAAATTATAGTTGCTATTCACCACAGAAGAATGAAGCAGGGAACTAGAGCCACCTCCACCCCCCACCCCATTATTTACTTAGAGCCAGAGCCCATTCACCTAATATCATAACTAACAACTACTGTCTACTTACCATGTGCCAGGCACAAGTCTAAGGACTTTTCACATATAAATGCATTTAATTATCACAACCAACCCCATGAGGTACATACATCTTCATCTTAGAGACTTAAGTTTTGACAGGTCAGGTGACTTAGCTACTATCCTAGAAATGCTGAGTAAAGGAGCAGGTATTCACACTGAGAGAATCTGACTTCAGCACCCAGTGCCAGCAGAAGGGAACCCTCCTCCCAGTGGTTAGTTGCTAGAATGGATTTTTTTCATTGTCCCCAGTGCCTTTCTTGTAGGGGAAGAATCCAGGAAGAGTGGTCTAGGGCTCCTGACAACTCTTGAGCCTTCAAGAATATTCTCCTCCTCCCTGTCACCCCAGTTTAAAAAGATCCACTCAGAGGGCCACATTGCACCCCTACAGGATTAAACACCGGTGAGCCCCAAACATTCCTTGTCTGAGGAATGAGGTATCACACTAAGGCTAAAGAACGCCAAGCTCATAATCACACAAGGTCTTGGCCTTGTAAGTAAACCACCTGTCAAGAACAATCGTGAGAAACATCCCTTGTAAACACTCACTTGTGTGTGTTCCATGAAGAAATCAGAGTCCTTCTTCTCTGGGGAGTGACTGGAAACACTACTCATACTGTCTATCCAAAGCTAAAAGGGAGAAGACACCCTTGAAACATAGGGCTCTGTATATTTCCACTCACCCCACTACCCCAACCCCAGGGAACAGGCACTTACATTGGTGCCATGCCTAGCAAGGGCTGCACTCCCCAGCTGCCGGATCTTTTCCCGGTACATCTGGGCAGCTCGGCTATTATATTTGGTGTTTGCATCACTGGCTGTGCAACCATGTTGGCGAAAAAAAGCTGTCTGGAGAGCAAAGAAGAGGAGAACCTGCTATAGGTGACTCTCTCCTAAGCAAAAGAAGCACCTCCTTATAAAAACCCAGTAATTAATCATATAGAATGATACACTCTACTGAAACCACCAGCTTTTCATAGAGGTACAGTTCTTTAGAAATTCCTGCAAAAAACAAGCCTCCCATCCTCTAAGATGACTGATTGAAGCCCAGTCCTCACTCAACTGTGCCTGAGGAAGCATGCCATACCCACTCTCCCCGACCTTCACCAAGGCCCACAGGACCTGGACTGTGGAGACCCCCAATTCCCTCAGCCTTTCTCCAAGAAAGTTGTCCAATTTAGTTCAAATCTGAAGCCCCTCTGAGAAGGGTGACCTATTTCCAAGTTTAGAAAATAGTGTACAAGTGTTCTTATAGACCAGAAATCCTCTAAAAGGAGAAACTAAGAGATCCTCCTAGAAAGTCACTGTAGAGTTAGTACCCACACAAAAGAATGGGGTTGGGAGGGGTGGTAAGAAGTTTACCGCATTGGCATTCCCGCCGACCTGCATACACCTCAGCTGTAACCAGCTCCAGTGGGAATCCAACTCTGTGGACCTGCGTGCAAGGGCTGTGTGTCACACCAGCAGATACCAGAAGACGCTTCCCTGGCAGGCCCACTCTTGACATTTGGCCTTGGGCTGCAGTAGGCGCCAAGGAAAATTAATCAGCTACTGCTCTATTTCCTGTGCATGAAAGTTTTGCTCTTCATTCATCTAGTCAAAAGAGTACTAATTTTCCAGATGCAAAAGGAGGTCGACACCTCAGGCACTCAAGCTTGGGTTTGGCTTTCTCTTACGAAATGGCCACAGTCTCACCTCAGACACACTCGACCACTATTACCAGTAAAATAACAACAAGGTCAATGCAGCTAACATTTCCCCGAAACTAACGCTCGGAGTCTCCGTTTGACCGCCAGGAAAGAAATAAGTTTTGACCCAGACGGCTCAAACTGCCTGTTGAGGGGCCCACACAGGCGGTTCCCTCCCGTGGGAGGCTACCGGTCCCCGAGCCGGGAGGTTTCTGAACACCGATTCAGGGCGGTCCGAGTCGAGGCAGCTACTCTCCCTTGGTCAGCACACAGCCCCGGTCGGCCGGGTAGAAGCACAGGAGGCGCAAGAAGACCCCACCTGATGAAACTGAGATGGACGCCGAGGGAGCGGTGCACTCCGGAGCAGTCAATGCACAAGAAAACGCCGTACGTGATGCTGGCCCAACTCGGATTCTTGGCGCCACAGTCGAAGCAGGCCTGGGTGGAGGAAGTGATGAGCTAATGGTCAGGGGCCGGGAGTGGAGGCTGGGCGCTGACACCCCCAAGAAAACAATCCACGTCCGCCCCTGTCCCTCCCTCACACCCCAAGGAAACCTAGAGTCCCCCTCGGCCAACGCCCGACACCGCGCGCCTCCGGCTCATCCACCTTGTTCGTCGGAATTGCGCGAAGTCTCTTAAAAATAGTCTGGATTTCGGTCTTGCTCGGTTCCGCAGCCATTTTCTCTCCTTCCCAGACACCAGCGCGACCGAAGGGTGCTGTCATGGGCCAATCCGCGGCCCGGAAGGCGGGGTTACCGCGGCGGCCCGCCCAGTCCCCGGTCAGCCGAGGGGTGGGTAATTTGTCTCCATCTGGACCAATGAGCGGCTGGCAGGCCTGGAGCCCAGTTGTCAGAAGCCGTGTCTACCACGGTCGCCCTAATCCACGCAGCGCCTCGCAGGGGCCAATCCGCAGCCAGAGATTAGCGACGGCTCGCCGGCTGGCCCAAACCTCGCTGGGAGAGTTTGCTGGAGCCACCTCCCAGAAGGCGTGGGCCGTAAACCAAGGGACCTGGGTCTCAGGGAGGGCCAGTGCCGGATGGGTGAGTAGTGATAGCAGTCCTACCAAGCATTCACGGTCCCCTCGGCCTAAAGGGGGAGACAACTGGCTGGGCTCTCCCTGCCCAGTTTAGAATTCATCAACCAACCTCCAGCCTTGGCCGGCTCCCACATCAAGCCTGATACACAGCCGTTTCCACCCCTAGTTAGGGTCCTGAAGTTCCAGAACAGGTACCAAGCTGGCAAACCTTTGCCCAAGCCCTGCCCCCATAACATGTCTGATGCCTGAGGACCTTCCCTCAGTGGCTCTCTCAAGAAGCCCCCTGCAGCCTGGCAAGGGTGGAGTATCAAAAAAGATGCACACAAGCCTGACAGTGCTTTTTTCCCCAAGTTTAATACACACTAGAACAAGCCACACAAGAGACTGATGTTAGCTCAGAACTACACTCACCCCCAAGCCCACCCCAGGAACCCCAAAACACCGACTGGGAACTGGGTCCACTGCTCTGGAGAGACCCCACTCTTGGGGATGCCCAGACACCCCTGAGCCCTTCGGTCACCTCCTGACCTCCCCATCTTCCCCTCACCCTAGACTCAGTTGCCCCTTCCCTACCCGTCTCTTCCTGGATGCACCCCTCTGCCCATCCAAGGACTTCCTCCCTACTTAAAAGGACAGGGGCAGCAGGGGCACTATGGTTCAGGGCCCTCAGGTCCAGCTGTCCAGAAGCTGGGCTCTGACTCAGGATGAAGAAACGTTGCAGAAGGGGTGTCAGATTATGTCAGGCCCCCACACACTCCACGTAATTGGCAGGGTACAGGCCGATTCGGCCACTCTGCAACTGGCCTTGGCACCAGCCCTGCTCATCCTCATCACTCATCTTCAGCAGCTCCTCCCCTGGAGGGGAAGAGGGATTAGTCACTGCCAACTGTCCTGGCCCAGCCCTGTTCCTGTAGTTGGATCAAGGACAGAGGGGGAGGGAGTAGTTCAAGAACCCAGATAGAAGAGGCATGGCTCAGGCAGAAGGATGTCAAGGTCAGCAAGCCTCTCCACACCAGACCCTGAATACAGCTATCAGCCCCAGCTGTGAGGAAGGTGAGGGTTCGGAGCAGATACCCTGATCCCTGGGGTCTGGAGGCAGAGGAGCCTTAAGGGTCAGGCCTTGAGAAATGAGTGTCTGGCTTCCTTTTTCTACACCCTTGCTCAGGCTAGTAAAGGGGGTGGGGAAAGGGCTGAAGCCTGCAAAGGAACAGGAAAGGGGTCCCAGGGTACCTGCGCGGAAGCTCAGCTCATCGGCTTCCTGGCCAGCATAGTCGTAGAGTGCCCGCACCCGTACCCCACTGGTAGCCTTCCAGGGACTCTCCTCATCCGACCACTCCTCACCCTGCCCACTGCTAGAGAGGGAAGGCAGAAGGAGGCAGGCTCAGGGCACAAGGAACACCTTGAGCAAGAGTGCCTACAACTCAGGGACAAGGGCCCACCCCCTGGAGGAACCCTGGGAGAGGGAGATGGGGAAAAACTGGAAGACTGTAATTTCTGCCACACATGCCTGTAAGCTCAGTGCACTCCTGGCACATAGAGCTGCTATGAGCAGTAAATGAAAGGGAATGTGGGAAAACTGGCATCACTGCAACTGCTGAGTCCTAAGGTAGTCTGGCACCAATTTTCAACCCACTTCAGGCATGAAGGGAATGAAGGGAAAGAGACAGAGGAAAGGCAGGCAGGGCAGGAGGCAGAGCTGTTTCCTTCCTACAGCCAGGCTCCTGGCTCTCACCCTGGGGACCCCACGGGCTGGGGTGGAGGTGCAGCGCCATCTCTTGTGGGCACGATGCTGGTCAGAGTAATCTCATCAGGGTCCCAGCCACTCTTCTCCTTCTGGTTGATAGTCCTCTGTATGTCCAGGGACCACTCCTATGGAGACAGTGCTTAGGGTCAGCCTGGGCTGCAGGCTGTGATGGCAACAAGGGCCATCCAGACCACTTTCACCTACTTCACCCCAAGCCTGAGCCTCCCTCCTGAGGTCTAGGCTGAGCTCAGAAGAACCTACCCCACCTCCTGGAACCTTGCCCCAGCAAGCCTAGAACACACCTCGAACTGTGGCCAGTTCATGGCCATGCCTGGCCCATGGGTGCCACGCCACCAGCGCAGGTCCTCTTCATCACTGGCTGCCTCAATGGCCTGATGCAAGTCTCGGTGGAGTTCAAGGAACCTGTACTCAAAGGTGCAACCCTCAGATTACCAAGCCCTGGCCCCTGAACCCCACAATCTCATTCAGCCTGGCCAGAAGCAGGGGGTGAAGGAGACAAAGCATCACCCAGATCGCCACACCCACCCCACAGGTCATACTTCTCATTGCTGGAGAGGTCGAGGTGCTGATGTAAAGTGAGCAGCATATCCTTGAAGAAGAGAAGCCGCTGGCGTTCAGCAGCCTGGCAGGTCTCGAAGGCCTGCTCCATGTCCTCCATGTAGCGTGGGGTGTAGCGATGCAGCTCTGCCAGCATCTGCTCATACTGGGTTTTCATCTAGGTGGGAGAGGACGGGGGCTGGTAAAAGGAAGACCTTCTTCTACTCAGGACTCCACTAGGATTTCCTGAGCACCTGTCATGGGCATCTAGATCCTGGATTAGGTACCACGGGCAATGTGTCCCAAGACCCAGCTCCTGCCCTCTACAACTGCAGCAGCCTAACAAGGGAGGTGAAATTTGGGGACCAGCTTTATGAGTCTGGAATGAGCAGATACCAAGAGTGAGACAGAGAAAGTGAGATGGGGCCAATCTACGGGGAGGAGTGGAAAAAATCAGACAAGCTTTCATGGAGGAGGTGGGCACTGAGCAGCAGCACCTCAGAGGACAGGGAGAATGTGGGTATGCAGAGCTGGCAACCTAACAACTTGTCCTAGGTGGCACACTGTGAAAGGAAAGGAGCTGGAAGGCGTTCATCCCACTACCTAAAATGGCACCATTTCTGTCCCTGAGTAAAGCATCTTTTCTCCAGTTCCTCCTTTAAATGATAATCTAGAGAGGGTGGCAGATGTGAATAAGAGCAGTAAGAGTGCTGGGACGTGGAAAAGGCCTTCAGGAAGCCCTGAGCTGGGGCCCAGTCATGCCGTAGATACCTTCTCGGCCTCCTTGGTGCAGCGCTCCATCCGCTCTTGCAGCTTACGCAGCTGCTCCTGGGAGACAGCACTGTCTGCTTTCGCGTGGCTCTCCCGAGTCTGAGCTGTCTTCTCCTCCTTCCGGGTTGTGTGGTAGCTCTTCTTGGAAGCCTCAACCTGGCATACACGGGGAGCACTCTGGATCCTGTGTGCCATGCCCCAGTCCCCTCTAGTCCTGGGCAGACCCAGGAAGTGGCATGCTTCTGATGCCCATCCATCCCAGGCTCACCTCCTTCAGCCTCTTTAGCCAGGGCTTCTGGGCCTTGCGGAAGCCTTCCTCAGCAGCCCGGCTCTCCCGGAAGCCACCCAGCACAGGTCTGTGGAAGGCTCCCCGCTGCCAGGTGCGCACACGCTCACTGTCCTGCCCCTGAAGCTTCTCCCGCACCTCCAGGTGCAGCGTGCTCAGTCGCTCAGCTGCTGTGAAGAAGGCGTGCCAGGCCTTCTCCAGCGTGCCGTACTGGGGGCCTGTGGGGAGGGATGGGGCTTGGGCCAGGCAATGGTCAATGCTGGAATCAATTCTACCCCCCACTCCTTGGTTGCTGCTCCGGCTGTCAGGCACACAGGAGGAGGCACTGATGAACAACATCAGCTAATATTTACAGAACACTTACTCTGTGCTTGACATACAAGATCTCACTGAATCCTGCCTCATCCACCACAGTGAAGACAATGTCACGATCAACTTTAACGGTGAAAAGACAACAGCCCAGAGAAGCAAAGTTAAATGCCCAAAGCATTACAGCTACAAGTGGAGTTGAGATTCAAACCCAGGTCTGTGGCATAAACCACTACACTCTAGTGCCTCAGAGAGAAGAATCTGTCCATCCTGGAGGAAGGCAGCTTGTTAGGGTAGAAAGATCCCAAGCTCCTGAGACAGAAGGCCTGGGTTCAAGCTTCAGCTCTTCCTAGCTATGTGACTTAAGGCAAGACACTTAGCCACTCTTACCTTCTGAATTGTCCTCTAGAAAATGGTCAGAATGACTGTCTCTATGGTAGGGTTGTTAGGAATATCAAAATAACTCATGACCATGAGTTTACTTTGCAAACTCTGTAAAAGCACAACTGTGAGAATAACCGAGACAATCTTCCCTCTTTAAAGGGAAGGCAGATGTGGAAGCCTCAATCTTTTCACAAGAGGGGCAAAAAGAAGCTGTCCTGCCCGGTCTCCCTGCTTCCTCCTAGGCCCAAGCACTGGCTCACCTTTCTCCACAACGCCTCTCCACTTGCGGGCCCAGTCAGCCAGCTGCTGGGCATAGGCCTTCTCAATGCGGGCACGCTCCTGGAAGCAGCTGATCAGGTCCCCGCACAACCGATGCCCATCCTCCACCCGCTGCACCGTCCACCTGTAGTTGCCAGCCTAGGGTGTATACAGGATGGGCAGTGTCATCGGGGAGAGACCCCCTCAAGATCTGGGGCTGACAGCTAGGCTCCTCTGGACATGTAGCTGGGTCCAGAGAGGTATAGGAATTTTGGTGCCTTCCACGCCAAACCTGGAACCCAGATGCTCACCTCCCAGAAACTGCCCTCTAGGGCCTTCCCTCCAGCGTCTTCCTCTGGAGCCATGGTGTCCCCGCAGCACAGAATGGTGGCAGATTGGGGCTGTGGAGGGCAGAGGGGTAAGCAGGGAAGCCACACATATGCTTTTGGGGATAGGAAAAGCCACTCTCTTCTCCTTGGGCTTTGCCTCTACTGCCATCCCCACCACCCAAGGAGCTGCCAGAGCTAGGACTTAGCAGACAGGAGTCTGGAAGTACCCAGGAGGGGCCGGGACAGGAGCCGGGACGGCAGTTTCAAAGCTCCTTCTCTCGCCCCAGGTCTGCCCTTCCCACCCTTCACCCCACTCCATGTACCTGGGGCCTAGAAATTACTTCAGGAGCCTGTGTGTCCAACTCTCAAAGCTGTCGCTGTGATTCTGCCTTGATGCTAACAGGACCAAAGCAGGGGGTGAGAACGGGAACCTAGAGTGTCCAGGGCAGTGCCCTGCTCCCCCGATATAGCAACTGCTGTCAGAAGCACAAGATTCCAGCCAGAAGAATGCCAGGCAAGTCACACGATCCAGCCGGGGATTATACAGCAGGCTGGAGTGGGCGGGCAGAAGGCCCCACTCCCCTGACTACAGATGACAGAGGAGGATGTCTGCCCAAGCCAGAGCCCTGTTGCCTTCTTGCCTTTCCTTGAACAAGGTGGCACTTCCCCAGACCAGGCCAAGTCAGAGGGTGCCCAGCCATACCCCCAGCAGCCATAAGCTGCTGGGGGTATGGCTGTCCTCTTCCAAGGGAGGGCATTTTATGGTCCTCTTCTAAGGAAGCCTTAGCTCCCTCCTAAGATGGAAGTTCCACCTCCCGGTCTGCTTCTGTGCCAGGCCTGGTATAAGACTCAAACCAAGCAATGAACAAAAAATGTCAGGGGCCCAACAGTCACAAGGGACAGTATTCCTATTCCATGGCATCCACGAAGGTCCCACAGGGCTCTGCGGATAATAAGTAACTCAGTCCTGCCCTCAAAAAGCCAAGTCTGGGACAGCATGGGGGAGTCAGACAGGTGATCAACCAGATGTAAGAGTTTCTCCAGAATTGTAGAAAAGGGCAAGGCAGATTCCAACCCCAGAACCACCAGCCCAGAGACTAGAGGATCCAGTGGCACACAGCCACTCCCCTCCTGCCTCTGGGCAGGGTATCAGCTGTCCTCAGTACCAACTCAAGCCCAGTAGACACACCAGGCCCAGGAGGATGAGTGCGTGCCCGCTGCCTCCAAAGCAGGGCTCTACAACAATATTCCCATCAGTTTACTCCAAACTGATGAACTCCTAACCATCCTTCAAAACTCAAATTAAGGCATTTTCTCCATATTCCTCCAACCCCAACCCCAAAACCCCTTGTGACCCTTCAGGCAGAGTATACATTCCACTGGGTATGACTGACAGGGCAGGATGTGTCCCCAGTCATTGGTAGAGACTTCCATGGGGCAGTGCAATTAGCAGTTGAATGAAAAGAAATGACATTCACCTGATGACCAGAAAACCCACTGGCTAGAGCAGCTGTAAGAAAGCTTGAGTGGGCTTCCACCCTTCTGCTAAGAAGAGGGTGGACTCAGGCCTGCCATGGAGGTGCCTGGGCATAGAGCAGAAGAGGGGCAGAGCAGCTGGCCCCACCAGGGTCCTCAGGGTTTCACCTGGCTTCCTCTTGAGTCTGTCTGCCCAGAAAGGACTTGCCAACCAGATGGGGAGAAATAGAGCAGCAGCTGTAAATCACAGGGCCTTGAGAGCTGTCCCAGTCAAGAATCCAGGGGCCTTGGCCTCCTGCCTGCTCCAGCCTCCAGGCTCCTGGGAGAGCTGCCCCCCACCATTCCCTCTCTCTGACCCAGAACAGAGTAAGCTGTGTGTGCAGGCTGGCACTGCTCCCTCTGGCGTCCCGGAGCAAACACAAGCCCAAGCCCCAGACAGCCAGGCCCCACAGTCTCAGCTTCATCTAACTGTGGGGGTAGGCCTTGTGCCTTAGCCCCTGCTGAGGAAGGCCAGCACCCTGTGCCTCCTGAGCTCAGCAGAGACTCAGATTAGTCCCCAGAACACACTCTGCCATGGCCAAGAGCTCAGCAAGCAGATTATGGATGCTTCCCAGTCCAGGAGCCAGCACCAAGGGGTTGGGAGAAGTCTGCCAGCACTTGGCAGGGTCTCTTCATAGCTGCCTGGGCCAAGGCAGAGAATACTGAGGTTCAGGGAAGAACCCACTCTCCCTACCTAAGGCCAGTAGCTATCCCAGCCACCTGCCCATCCCCAGACCAGCTACCACCCTTTCCAGCAGCTGGGGTCAGGAGGGAGCACTGCCGTTCCTGCCCTGCCCATCCTCTGTCCTGAGTCACCAGTTGAGCCCAATAGCTTCTTCTCCCAGCAGCCATTCCAGCTGCCGGCAGCCTGAGGATTTCAAGGCACAGGAGAGGGTGGTCGAATGCTCCAGGGAAGGGTACCTAGGCTGGCTCGGCTAGAATCAGCAGCCAGAGCGGCCGGGAGGCTGGGGGAGGGGTGGCACGGGCAAAGGGAGGAGGCAGGGCCAGGGAGGGGCCTAACAAAGGGGCACTTCTGGAAACCCGACCTGCCTCCTGCAGTGCCTGCGCCCCAGTGACGCACGCCAAACCCAGAGCCTACACGCCAAACCTCGGAGCCCAGGGGCTGCCCTCTCCGGCCTCAACTCTTAAGGACCGCGCCCTTTGGCCCCTCTTGCCAGCCCCGCACTGCGCAACTCGGAGCCCACGCGGAGCGGCCCAGCCAGGCCTAACCATGGAGGTTCTAGGAATTCTTGGTCAAACTTGTTGAACTTGGTCGGCGTGGGTGGGGCCAGCCGATCACCGCTGAGGGGAGGGGGTGCACCCTGCCTGGGTCGGTCCAGAGGTGGCCTCCAGATGGTGGTCCAGGGCAGTGGCCCCAGGTATTGGGGTTCAATGCTGAGGGCGAAGGGTCGTCGGGGAGTGAGGCCTCTCTTGGGGCCCCAGGGTGGTTTGGGGCTTCTGGGGGACCCCAGGAGATGTGTGGTCGTCCAGCCCCGAAGCCCCCCTCTCCCCGGCCGGCCTGGGGAGTTGTGACGCGCGCCACGCCTATGAGACACCCCCTCGGCTTGGCGGCAGCTCTTCCCGTCCTTGTGCAGAGATTGGGTGGCCGGGGGCTCTCGGGGGGGAGAGGGGGAGTAGGTCCCATTGCAAACTTCAGGAGCTGAAGAGGAGAGGGCGGGCTCGAGTTGCAGCTCCCGCCGCCGTCTCCCCGAGGTTCCCGCCCAGGCAGCACTCACCGCGTTTCTCCGTGGGCGCCTCGCCGGGTGGGGTTCGGGCCGCATTCCGGCCCGTGTCCTGCCTCTCCCGGGTCGCGACCGCCGCCTCCCAGAGCACGCCGGATCCTCCCCCAGGAAGCCCGGCCCCCGGCCCCGCCCTCTCTTCACCGCAGCTGACCCAACCCCACCAGCCAGAGTCCGGGGCGCGGGGGCTGTAGGCATCCTGGCACTCAACGGTTCCCCAGCAGAGGGCCTTGGGGTCTCGTTTCCAGCAAGAGCAGCGCCTGGGCGGACACCCCAGGGTGGCGCCGCGCCGCTATAGAGAGTCAGATTTCGACTTTGCCCTCCTTGGCCTTTACAGAGTCTGTGAGACTGGTGGAAGCGGGACGGGATTGGCCTGGGGGCCTGTACGGCCACCACTTGGAGAGAGGCCAGGGGGCTACACTATTTTTTTTTTTTTTTTTACCCGAGCACAGCTTTCTTAGAAGTTAGCTCCGGCAGGGCTCACAACCATCCCTTTGTAAGCATTAAGATTCCCATTGTAGAGATACGGAAACTGAGGCTCAGAGGCCTTCAGCAACTTGCATAGATCTGACGTCAGGGAGGACCTGGAGTCCAAAGCCGTGCCCTCTCTGTGCACAGCCTTCTTGCCAATTTCGGGGTCCACTCTGAGGCAGACTAGCGGTAGCGAGAGGTGGGGAGGATAAGCCCCTCCCCCTCCTTGTTCTCATTCCCATATTTTGTATCACGAATCATTCTTAAATCCCTTCTCCCCTCTACCCCTTTTTCAGTCACCAGCATTGGTAGATTTTATCAGATGTCACTGCACCCCACATCTTAATAAATCTCTGCTTCCTCACCCCCTTACCATCCACCCCGGGATTTTTCGGAGCCTGCCCGTTTGTTATTTATATTCATCCACTGGAGCGGTCCAAGAATGTTCCGAGGCTGACCTAATCGCCACCTGCTCTGGATCCTCTCCTCTCCCGCTCTCTCCTGGGCAGGGTGACCCAGAGGCTGAGCCCTCCGCCCAGCAGGCGAGAGGGAGCGCGGGGCGGCGGAGTCCGACGACCGCAGCGCTCAGAGGATCCAGACCGCGCAAATTCGCTCGGGGTTGGAGAGCCCCAAGCGCGCGCTGGGAGGAGTGCGACCCCAGGGGACAGAGCTGCGCTCTGGGAAGCCAAGGGCCAAGCAGTTCTTTCTCCAGGACTTACTCTTCGTCCCCACCCCTTATCGCTACCCCGCCACCCACCCACTCACCCCATTCCCTGAGTGTATGTGTGCGTGGACTTCTAAATAACAAAATTATGTTTCTAAATCCCGGAGGAATCACTGGCGCATTCTTTATGTAGATAAATACGCTCATAAAATGGAAAAGGGGGCCTGAAGACAATGAATGGGGATAATTACAGGTGGTATGTTAGCTGCTGAAGGCTGACTTGCTCCGCAGTGTCCTAGTGGGAGGGTAAAACCGCCTGAAGACGCATTTGGCAAATCATACCTGAGTAGTGGATTCTGGCTGTGGCGCTCACAGGGTGTGGTATCCAGCAGGATGTGGCTTCTGAAACCAGTTTCAACACCCACTCTTTTGGGGCTTAGACTAGTACCTTTCCTCCATATCTCTGCTTCTACCTCTATGAAATATGACAGGTGACAGGGCTGACCTCCCCAACGGGGCCATGTGCCCCAACTAATTAGTGATTGTATAACAACTGCAAATGAGACCAGGGGTAATATCTAATGACAGCTATACTGTTTGTATTATTTTAAATCATTTAACATCCCACCTAGTGCCTGAGGGCATTCAGGCACCCAGACAGAAAGTGCAAAAACACAAGGATGAAATTAATTAGAGGAGTCACCTATTAAAACCCTGTTATATAAAAGGCTGAAAGCCAAGCTCTGGGATCCAGGGAAGCCAGGCCATAGAGAGACTCAGAAAATAGAGCTGTTCCTCAGACCACAAGGAGAAGGAGATGCTGAGTGGAAAACATCTGGCTTCCCTTGGGTTGGAATCTGGAAGCAGAAATGTTGCAGCTGATTTTAATTGCCCCTAAGGTACTGTAGAGAGAAAAAATTAACCAACCAGAACATACAAAGCTGCTTCAGAGGTGAAAGGGGACAGAGCTGCCCTTGGCAAGCCAGTCATTTGCTAGGACTGCCCCCAGGGCTCAGAGCCCCTACACACTCACACGGCTCCATCAGTACAGTACCCAACTTGAACAGAGTTCAAGAAGAGATGCCTGAGGTCGGAGGGCTGGACAAACAAAAAGAGAGAGGCAGCTTGGCTCGGGGCACCAGGTGGCAGGCTGGTCCAAAGCCCAAGCTCACAACACAGACTCACTCACCTTGAGCTTCTGGAATGTCCTAACCACTGTGCCTTCATATGTTTATTTATTTACTCATTCATTCATCCAGTCAAGAAAACATTTTGATTTTTGCTCTATGTTAAGCCCTGTGCTAGGAATTGAGAATACAAAAATAAATAAGAGCCCTAAGTGTACAATAATGATACAATGTGGATGCAAAGTTCTACAGGAAAACAAGCAGAAGAGACCCCCCTTTCACCAGGTGATGACACTTGATTGGTCTGATTGATGAGCAGGTATGAGTCATGTGGAGAAGCATTCTAGGCGGGAGCAACAGGGTATGCCAAACTCCAGAGGTGTTAGCATAGGACTTGGTGACCCAGCAATTCCACTTTTTGCCCTCTACCCTTGACAAACACATGTACCAGTCAGAAAAGGGTACAAGGATGTTTGCATAAGTATTGTTTGCAATAAGGGAAAGCTGGAAACAATTGTCCATCAAGAGGCTGCTTGCTAGCCAGTGGATCACCAAGGTGAACAGGCCAGACAGTGCCCAGAGGCCTAGCCCAGGGACTCCCTCCAGGGGCAGAATGGTCAGAACCCAGGCTCTGCCACTCAGAGTGGCCCACTGACCAAGTCAACCTGGCTGTATTATCCTGTGCATACAACCAGAGATTTGGAAATAATAAAACACCAAAGTGCAGGAGAAAAAAAAAGGCTGAATAACCTAAAGTTTATTCATGCTGTGGATTGCTCCACAATAATAAAGCACAAGGTAGACATGTGATCTTTCATAAAGACCTCCAAAACACTGTTGAATTAAGAAAGTAAAATGCAGAGCACAAAATATTCAGAGAGAATATATACCAAACTGATTTTGGTGGTTATCTCTAGGGAGAGGTCTAGAATTGGTAAAGGAGATTTTTGTAACATTAGAACATTAACAATGAGAACTATTATGTGTAAATTGTATCATTAAAATAGTTTCTTTAGCAGATAAAGTCTAAGACAGTGCTTTCCAAATAGCATTTCTGCAGTGATGGAAATGTTCTAGAGCTGCTCTGTCCAGTACAGTAGCCACTAGCCGCATGTGGCTATTGAGCACTTGAAACCTAGCAAGTGAGACTGAAGGAAGTGAATTTATTTAAGTTAACTTAAATTTTAAAAGCCACATGTGACTAGTTGCAGCCATATTGGACAGGCCTGGTCTAGAATATCTATAATATGAGTTCAGAATTGGGTGGAGGCACACAATAGATAAGGCTAGAAAGATGGTTTGGGATTGCATGGGGGATTTGAAAGGTGGCCTAAAGAGTTTGGACTTTATCCTTAAGCAGGGGGAAATACGAATAGGAGTGACTAGATCAAATTTAGCCTTTTAAAAGATAAAACTCTGGCAGCCCTGGGGAGGGTAGATTAGAGCAGGCAGAAGGCTACAAACAGGATTTGTTTCCCCAGAAGCCTGCCATGGCCTCTGGACATTGCCCCAGCATTCCTGACCCACAGCTGAGTAAAGTATTCTGATTCAACTACATTTTTAAGATCTCAGGCAACCCCAGGTGGAAAAACTGGTCCAAGTTATTGAGAGGGTTAACCTCAGTGGTGGAGGCTGGTTCTGGGTTAAAACTGCAGGAAGAAGAGCCAATGGATGGAATTAGAGTGAAAATGCAAAGCAGGTTTCAGAGTGGGGCCTACAGAGAAAGCTGTTCAGGGGTCAGGATTGCCAGGGGCAGATTCTTTGGTTGGCTCTGTGGAGTTCCCCTTGGGTAGTCCCACTTAGGGAGGCTGGGAAAGCCTGCTCAAGAAGGCTGCCCTGGTTCATTTGCACCCTTCCCTAAAGCCCACCAGGGGCCTTTTCACTGGTGAAAGAGTTCCAGGGGAGAAGCTACTAGTTTAGCTGCCTTTCAAGGCACACCTACTGTGCCAAATGCCATGATGGGTGATTGGTCCACAATTCCTGATTTCATGGAGTTTTCCACTAAAATCAAATAGGCCTGACGATAATAAATTATGACAAGTGTTTTAAAGAAACAAAAAAATACAGTGCTATGAGAGAATAATAGGGGGAGAACAACTTCAATACAGGGAGGGTTAGAGAAGACCCTCAGGAATTTTAAGCTTCTCAACTCCAAAAGGCCCAAAACACCCAAAAGACAAATAGAGTTTGCTTGGTGAAGAAGGAACCTAGGAGAAAGCATTCCAGGTGGAAGGGCTGATGGGTACAAAGGCCCTGAAATGGCAGCTTGACCTGGGAAAGAGGAGTAGAGAGGGTAGGTGTGGTAGATGATAGGGTGAGAGGGCCAGAGTGAGGTAAGCCAGGGTGGGCCACACCCAGACACTGCAAGCTTTGTTTTATCCTGAGTGTGGAATTTAAGCAGAAGAGAGACCTGAATGTCTTCCTGCATATTGTGTGAGGAATGGATTAGAGCAAACTGTAGCCCAGAAGGCTCACAAGCTAATAATGGGCTTGACATTTTTAAATAGTTGAAAAGAATCAAAAGAATGATAGTTTGCGGTACATGAAGGTTACAAGGAATTCGAATTTCAGTATCCATACATAAAGTTTTACTGGAACACAGCCGTGCTCATTTGTTTACAAATTATCTGTGGCTGGCTGCTTTTGCACACCAGTGGCAGAGCTGCATAGTTAAGCGGAGATTATATAGCCTGCAAAGCCTAAAATATTCTCTATCAAGCCCTTTTCACAAAAGCTTTGCCACCCTGGATTAGAGGAAGACTGATTAGGAGGTCACTGCAGTCCTCCAGGTGCAAGATGATAAGGGATTGTTCTAGGGTGGCAGCCATGGAGGTGCTCAGTGCAAGGACTGAAGCAGCATTTGAGGGAAGGAATCAGTAGAACTTGCTGATGAGTTAAAAGTGGATGGCAGGGGAGAAGTACATTTCAAAATGATTCCCAGCCTGTTATCTGGGATTGGATTTTGGAGTAGGACATTAGAGGGCACTAGGCAAAATCTGAATAAACTAAATTAAATGACTGTTTTAGTGCTAACTTCCCCTTTGTAATCATTGTATTGTGGTTATGTATGATGTTACATTTGGGGAATTAGGGAAGCATATGTTAATTCTTTGTAACCTTTTTGCCATCTTTGTAACTCTGAAGTTATTTCAAAATGGAAAGTTTAAAAATAAAGCAAAGTAAAGATGACTCCTAGGTATTTGCTTGAGTATCTACATAGGAGTGCTATTTACTGAGATGGAAGAAAATGGGAAAGAGCCAGGAGAAGAGTGGAAGATCAAGACTTCACTTTTGGACATGTTAGGTTTTAAATGCCGATGGGATGGCCTAGTGGATATACCAAGAAGGTAGGGCCAGGCACTGTTATGGGCATCACTGATGAGTAATGAGAGGGAGGCCCAGGGGAGGGTTTAGACACCATGCAGCTCAACCTCGGAATGGGAGCTCTGTGCCAGAGGTGAGGTGGACTGGGGTGGGGGATAGGGGGCACCGTGGGACCAAAAATTCATCTAGTGTCTGATATAGCAGGCATTCTGCTCAGCATTTTGTCCCTTGAGCCTCAGGCCAGTTGCATCCTAGAGGATTTATTCTTAACCAGTTTACAAAGGAGGAAACAGACTCAGAGAGGTGCTAAGATTTGCTCAAGGATTCAGCTAGGAAGTGGAAATATGAGAGCTGTCTGACCCCAGCATCAGTGAGTGATTTTCCTACTTGGTGATACTGAGGCCCCAAAGCAGAGACTGGATATATTAGATTCCTAGGGCTGCTGTAACAAATTACTATGGGTGGCTTCAAACAACAATTTCTTCTCTTACAGTTCTGGAGACTAAAATCCAAAATCAAAGTGTTGGCAGGACCACACTCCCTCCCCAGGCTCTGGGGGAGAATCTTTCCTTGCTGTTCTCCTGGCTTCCAGGGCTGCCAACCATCTGGCAGTCTTGGGCATCCTTTGGTGTAGAACAGTATCCCCCATTCTCTGCCTCTGTTTTCACATCATTTTCTCTTGTGTGTGTCTTTCCACAACGGTGCCTTCTCTCCCTCTGCCTCACTCTTATACGGACAATTACCCCTGGACATAAAGCCTATTGGATAATCCTGGATGATCTCCTCATCTTAAAATCCTTAAGTGCACAGATTGTCTTTCTAAATAAGTAACATGCACAGGTTCTGGGAATTATATATATCTTCTCAGGGACAACCATTCAACCCACTGCACCAGGCTAGAGGAAGGTTCAGCTGTTAGTCTTGTAAATCTAGTAAAATACTTCTTAAAACTGAAAAAGCAGGCTGCCTTCCAGGTTTTCTTCATCCGTCTCACCAATGTGCCTCTTTGCAGAATAGAATAGCAGCTTTAATTTGCCAACACAAATACGGCTTGGTTTTCTAGATTGCCTATAATTATGATGAAATTCTGGGGGCTTATGAAAGAGGGATAGTCGAGCACAAAGGGGAATGTCTGCAAGGATACCTATTCAGAGTCTGGAGTGTTGGGGAGGATGTGTGTGGACTTCTACCGAGACCTCCCCCGACCAACCAGGCTATTGGCTTCACCAGTAAGAACCACAGCTACCCAGGTAGCTCACTGCCTTCCTCTACAGGGAAAGACTTAGCTGCACTTCCTTGGGACAGTTTTTTGTCACATGCTCCTGGAGTTACAATGTCACAGGGACAGGAGCCAAGGCAGGGCAGTGGAGAGGAGAGTGGAAAGAGGAGAGTGTAAAGGGATGAAAATATAGTTACCTGGTTCCACTAGCGTGTGACTCATCCACTCATAGGGAACTGGCTTGGGTCTAATACATGGAGAATAACTTTTCTTTCTGTCACTTGGGATTTCTGCAGTCCTTGGAAGAGACCTCTGGCATCAGAAGAGTGAGTAGAAGGCACTACCAGAACTTGAACCCCAGGTTTCTGATTCTCTGGTTCCCACTCTTTCCATGATGGCTACCTAACTGGTGAGAACTTGAAAGGAGAACTGGTGGGAACTGCAAAGAGTTTCTTCACTGCCTTTATCAGACCTTATCAGTAAATAACATACTGTTGGGAGATTATCTAACAACTTCTATTTGTAGAACGCTTTACAGTTTGCAAAGCACTTTCACATATATTATTTCAGCACCCTGGCAATTACCCTGTAAATCTGGCTGCCTAGAGAAGCTTCCTGGCATCCTGCACCTGTGGTATTTCATGACAGAATATTTAGTGTGTGGTTGGTGCCTTATCCCCCAAGAAAAGACAGAAAGTGGGTTTTTTGTCATTTACACAGTTTTCTTACACTTCTAAAGCTACTTACAATTGTGTTCTTGAAAATGGATGCAATCCACAGAGGGTAGGAGTCATGCCTTTGTTTAGCATTATTGTGCATTTATTCATATTTGGGTATCTAAATATGTATTGGAGATTCCAAGCAACAAGAATTCTGGATGCTGTATTCAGTCTGTTTCCAATCCTTGGAGGAATTTAAATTTCAGTTCCCTGCAAGTTCTGCAGAATCCCTGAAGCTGTCATTTGCAAATCACTGGATGTAGTAACTGTGTGTGAGAAGTCTGCACTCACCATCCACATGGATTATGGAAGCTTTTGCAGACTCAGCAGAGCATTTAGATCTATAGCCAGCTTGATAAGAATCAGAGTCTGTATCGCCTGCACCAGGAAAATTATTCCTACTGGATGGAAACTTCCCACAGGGAGGCCGGAGTTGTAAACAGTCACTGGTTTCTGTTACTTTAATAGCAATTCACAGGATCACAGATTTTATTTATTTATTTTTCTGATTTATTTATTTATTTATTTTTAAATCTTGGTATCATTAATCTACAATTACATGAAGGACATTATGCTTACTAGGCTCCCCCTTCACTAGGTCCCCCCCACATACCCCTTCATAGTCACTGTCCATCAGCGTAGTAAGATGCTGCAAAATCACTACTTGTCTTCTCTGTGTTGCACAGCCCTCTCCATGCCCCCCCACACACTATACATGCTAATCATAATGCCCCCTTTCTTTTTCTCCGCCCTTATCTCTCTCTTCCAACCATCCTCCCCAGTCCCTTTCCCTTTGGTAACTGTTAGTCCATTCTTGGGTCCTGTGATTCTGCTGCTGTTTTGTTCCTTCAGTTTTCCTTTGTTCTTATACTCCACATATGAGTGGAATCATTTGGTACTTGTCTTTCTCCGCCTGGATTAGTTCACTGAGCATAATACCCTCTAGTTCCATCCAAGTTGTTGCAAATGGTAGGAACTGTTTTTTTCTTATGGCTGAGTAATATTCCATTGTGTATATGTAGCACATCTTCTTTATCCATTCATCTACTGATGGACATTTAGGTTGCTTCCATATCTTGGCTATTGTAAATAGTGCTGCAATAAACATAGGGGTGCATCTGTCTTTTTCAAACTGGAGTGCTGCATTCTTAGGGTAAATTCCTAGAAGTGGAATTCCTGGGTCAAAGGGTATTTCTATTTTGAATATTTTGAGGAACCTCCATACTGCTTTCCACAATGGTTGAACTAATTTACATTCCCACCAGCAGCGTAAGAGGGTTCCCCTTTCTCCACATCCTCACCAACATTTGTTGTTGTCTTTGGGATGGTGGCCATCCTTACTGGTGTGAGGTGATATCTCATTGTGGTTTTAATTTGCATTTCTCTGATGACAAGTGATGTGGAGCATCTTTTCATGCGTCTGTTGGCCATCTGAATTTCTTCTTTAGAGAACTGTCTATTCAGCTCCTCTGCCCATTTTTTAATTGGATTATTTGCTTTTTGTTTGTTGAGGTGTGTGGGCTCTTTATATATTTTGGATGTCAACCCTTTATCGGATCTGTCATTTATTGATATATTCTCCCATACTGTAGGATACCTTTTTGTTCTATTGATGGTGTCCTTTGCTGTACAGAAGCTTTTCAGCTTGATATAGTCCCACTTGTTCATTTTTGCTTTTGTTTCCCTTGCCCAGGGAGATATGTTCAAGAACAGGTCACTCGTGTTTATGTCTAAGGAATTTTTGCCTATGTTTTTTTCTAAGAGTTTTATGGTTTTATGACTTACTTTCAAGTCTTTGATCCATTTCGAATTTACTTTTGTGTATGGGGTTAGACAGTGATCCAGTTTCATTCTCTTACATGTAGCTGTCCAGTTTTTGCAGCACCATCTGTTGAAGAGACTGTCATTTCCCCATTGTATCTCCATGGCTCCTTTATCGAATATTAATTGACCATATATGTTTGGGTTAATGTTTGGAGTCTCTATTCTGTTCCATTGGTCTGTGGCTCTGTTCTTGTGCCAGTACCAAATTGTCTTGATTATTGTGGCTTTGTAGTAGAGCTTGAAGTTGGGGAGTGAGATCCCCCCCACTTTATTCTTCCTTCTCAGGATTGCTTTAGCTATTCGGGGTCTTTGGTGTTTCCATATGAATTTTTTAACTATTTGATCCAGTTCGTTGAAGAATGCTGTTAGTAATTTGATAGGGATTGCATCAAATCTGTATATTGTTTTGGGCAGGATGGCCATTTTGACAATATTAATTCTTCCTAGCCAGGAGCATGGGATGAGTTTTCATTTGTTAGTGACCTCTTTAATTTCTCTTAAGAGTGTCTTACAGTTTTCAGGGTCTTTCACTTCCTTGGTTAGGTTTATTCCTAGGTATTTTATTCTTTTTGATGCTATTGTGAGTGGAATTGTTTTCCTGATTTCTCTTTCTATTAGCTCATTGTTGGTGTATAGGAAAGCCAGAGATTTGTGTGTGTTAATTTTGTATCCTGCAACTCTCCTGAATTCCGATATTAGTTCTAGTAGTTTTGCAGTGGAGTCTTTAGGGTTTTCTATGTACAATATCATGTCATCAGCAAATAGTGACAGTTTAACTTCTTTACCAATCTGGATTCTTTGTATTTCTTTGTTTTGTCTGATTGCCGTGGCTAGGACCTCCAGTACTCTGTTGAATAACAGTGGGGAGAGTGGGCATCCCTGTCTTGTTCCCGATCTCAGAGGAAAAGCTTTCAGCTTCTCACTGTTGAATATGATGTTGGCTGTGGGTTTATCATATACGGCCTTTATCATGTTGAGGTACTTGCCCTCTATACCCATTTTGTTGAGAGTTTTTATCATGAATGGATGTTGAATTTTGTCGAATGCTTTTTCAGCATCTATGGAGATGATCATGTGGTTTTTGTCCTTTTTGTTGATGTGGTGGATGATGTTGATGGATTTTCGAAAGTTGTGGCATCTTTGCATCTCTGGGATGAATCCCACTTGGTCATGGTGTATGATCCTTTGATGTATTTTTGTATTCGGTTTGCTAATATTTTGTTGAGTATTTTTGCATCTATGTTCATCAAGGATATTGGTCTGTAGTTTTCTTTTTTGGTGGGGTCTTTGCCTGGTTTTGGTATTAGGGTGATGTTGGCTTCATAGAATGAATTTGGGAGTATTCCCTCCTCTTCTATTTTTTGGAAAACTTTAAGGAGAATGGGTATTATGTCTTCTCTGTATGTCTGATAAAATTCCGAGGTAAATCCATCTGGCCCAGGGGTTTTTTTCTTGGGTAGTTTTTGATTACTGCTTCAATTTCATTGCTGGTAATTGGTCTGTTTAGATTTTCTGTTTCTTTCTGGGTCAGTCTTCGAAGGTTGTATTTTTCTAGGAAGTTGTCTATTTCTCCTAGGTTTTCCAGCTTGTTAGCATATAGGTTTTCATAGTATTCTCTAATAATTCTTTGTATTTCTGTGGGGTCCATCGTGATTTTTCCTTTCTCATTTCTGATTCTGTTTATGTATGTAGACTCTCTTTTTTTCTTAATAAGTCTGGCTAGAGGCTTATCTATTTTGTTTATTCTTTTGAAGAACCAGCTCTTGGTTTTGTTGATTCTTTCTATTGTTTTAGTCTTCTTAATTTTATTTATTTCTTCTCTGATCTTTATTATGTCCCTCCTTCTGCTGACCTTAGGTCTCATTTGTTCTTCTTTTTCCAATTTCGATAATTGTGACATTAGACTATTCATTTGGGATTGTTCTTCCTTCTTTAAATATGCCTGGATTGCTATATACTTTCCTCTTAAGACTGCTTTCACTGCATCCCACAGTAGTTGGGGCTTTGTGTTGTTGTTGTCATTTGTTTCCATATATTGCTGGATCTCCATTTTAATTTGGTCATTGATCCATTGATTATTTAGGAGTATGTTGTTAAGCCTCCATGTGTTTGTGAGCCTTTTTGCTTTCTTTGTACAATTTATTTCTAGTTTTATACCTTTGTGGTCTGAAAAGTTGGTTGGTAGGATTTCAATCTTTTTGAATTTACTGAGGCTCTTTTTGTGGCCTAGTATGTGGTCTATTCTGGAGAATGTTCCATGTGCACTTGAGAAGAATGTGTATGCTGTTGCTTTTGGATGTAGAGTTCTATAGATGTCTATTAGGTCCATCTGTTCTAGTGTGTTGTTCAGTGCCTCTGTGTCCTTACCTATTTTCTGTCTGGTGGATCTGTCCTTTGGAGTGAGTGGTGTGTTGAAGTCTCCCAAAATGAATGCATTGCATTCTATTTCCTCCTTTAATTCTGTTAGTATTTGTTTCACACATGTTGGTGCTCCTGTATTGGGTGCATATATATTTATAATGGTTATATCCTCCTGTTGGACTGAGCCCTTTATCATTATGTAATGTCCTTCTTTATCTCTTGTGACTTTCTTTGTGTTGAAGTCTATTTTGTCTGATACTAGTATTGCAACACCTGCTTTTTTCTCACTGTTGTTTGCATGAAACATCTTTTCCCATCACTTGACTTTTAATCTGTGCATGTCTTTGGGTTTGAGGTGAGTCTCTTGTAAGCAGCATATAGATGGGTCTTGCTTTTTTATCCATTCTATTACTCTGTGTCTTTTGATTGGTGCATTCAGACCATTTACATTTAGGGTGATTATTGAAAGATATGTACTTATTGCCATTGCAGGCTTTAGATTCGTGGTTACCAAAGGTTCAAGTTAGCTTCTTTAGTACCTTACTGTCTAACTTAACTCACTTATTGAGCTATTATAAACACAGTCTGATGATTCTTTATTTCTCTCCCTTCTTATTCCTCCTCCTCCATTCTTCATATGTTGGGTGTTTTGTTCTGTGCTCTTTTTAGGAGTGTTCCCATCTAGAGCAGTCCCTCTAAGATACCCTGTAGAGGTGGTTTGTGGGAGGCAAATTCCCTCAACTTTTGCTTGTCTGGGAATTGTTTAATCCCTCTTTCATAGTTAAATGATAATCGTGCTGGATACAGTATTCTTGGTTCAAGGCCCTTCTGTTTCATTGCATTAAATATATCATGCCATTCTCTTCTGGCCTATAAGGTTTCTGTTGAGAAGTCTGATGAGAAGTTTCTGTTGAGAAGGCCTGATGGGTTTTCCTTTGTAGGTGACCTTTTTTTTTCTCTCTGGCTGCCTTTAATACTCTGTCCTTGTCTTTGATCTTTGCCATTTTAATTATTATGTGTCTTGGTGTTGCCCTCCTTGGGTCCCTTGTCATGGGAGTTCTGTGTGCTTCTGTGGTCTGAGAGGCCATTTCCTCCCCCAGTTTGGGGAAGTTTTCAGCAATTATTTCTTCAAAGATACTTTCTATCCCTTTTTCTCTCTTCTTCTTCTTCTGGTGCTCCTATGATGCGAATATTGTTTGGTTTAGATTGGTCACACATTTCTCTTAATGTTCTTTCATTCCTGGAGATCCTTTTATCTCTCTCTGCGTCAGCTTCTCTGAGTTCCTGTTCTCTGATTTCTAGTTCATTAATGGTCTCTTGCATCTCATCCATTCTGCTTTGCAGTCCTTCCAGAGATTGTTTTATTTCTGTATTCTCCCTCCTTAGTTCTTGCATATTTCTCTGCAAGTCCATCAGCATGGTTACGACTTTTGTTTTGAATTCTTTTTCAGGAAGATTTGTTAAATCTATCTACCCAGATTCCTTCTCAGGGGAGGATGTCTGGGTTAGTCTGGTCTGTATCAAATTTTTTTGCCTTTTCATGTTGATAGATGCAGCGGTGTGCTGTTGACTCATCTGTCAGCTGGGAGAGCCAAGACCCTTTCCACTTGCTCCTGGCTTTTCTTTACTGGGACAACAGTGACCCCCCCAGCGGCTTGTGTTGGGCAGTTGTGTGTAGACTGGGTCTCTGTTTCTTGCCCGGCCGCTATGGAGGAAGCTCCCTTGCTGTGGGCTTGGCCAGCCTCAGGCTGCTGCTCTGCTGCGGGGTCATGCCGGAGGGGGACTGGGAGGGGGGCTGTTTATTGCCATGAGGGGTCTCAGAGCTGCTGCCCAAGGGGTTAGTGTGCCCAGAGTTCCCTGGGATTCCCAGCTGCTGGGCTAAGTGTCCCGGGATGCTTCCGTCCAGCGGTGGGGTCCCTGTCCCTTTAAGACTTTCAAAAAGTACTGGCTTTTCTTTGTCCCTGGGGCACTGGCTGCGGGGACCTGCTTACAAGTCTTACTGTCCTGTTTCCCTAGTTTCCAGCACCCCACACACGCACTGTGTCTGTGCTCTGGGTGCAGATGGCTAGGGCTGAGTATTTAGCAGTCCTGGGCTCCCTCTCCTTCCCTGCTCCAACTCCTCTTCTCCCACTGGGAGCTGGGGTGAGGGGCGCACGGGTCCCACCAGGCTGGGGCTTGTATCTTACCCCGTTCGCCAGGCGCTGGGTTCTCGCGGGTGTGGATGTAGTCTGGCTGTTGTCCTGTATTTTCTGGTCTCTCTTTTAGGATTGGTTGTATTTGTTGTATTTTCAAAAATATATATGTTTTGGGGAGGAGATTCCCACTGTTCTACTCACGCCGCCATCTTAGCTCTGCCCCAGGATCACAGATTTTAAACTGCAAGCTGAGAGACCACTTAGCCCCTCCCTTCCCTTTTATGAGGAGGAAACTTAAGCATAGAGAAGTGAAATAATGAACCCAAGATCACATAGTCTAAGTACAATGCTCTTTCCACTGTGCTATATTATTTGTTCCAGAAAACACTTAAGGCACATGTTATTTTGCAGATCAAAGAAACTGGTATTATTTAGGGTCATGTTCATGGTCTGCACAACTTCTAGTATGAACACAAGACCTCAATTTGCTATTATCAGCAGCTTTTGGATGAATTGCCTTTGGATGGGACCAAAATATCTGTCAACGGGTGCTCCTGCACAGCCTCTTTGTGGCATGAAACCAGAGCAGTGCTGCACCACTCACCTCATTATCAAATTTACAGCATCAGAAAATACATAGAAAATGCTTTTGTCCACCCTGTACCTGATGGCTCATCAGCTGGGAACAGATGACTTCAAGTCCCGAGGTGGCTGTTTTGCTGTACGACAAAGGGAGTCAAAGCAAAGCCCAGGCCAAGGACTTTGCCCCAAAGCACAGCATGCCACGCCGCAGAGCATTTCACTGGTAGGTGCGAGGCAGGCTTCCTTACTCCCTTTAACCCACCAATCCTAAAGACAGAACCTGGGAAAACCTGGCATTAAGCAGGACATTTCCTTTGCTCAGGAACCCATCATGGCTAGTATAGACCCCCTGCCTTTCCATTTCCTATTTCCTCTGCCTGGAAAGCCCTCCTCCTCCCCCCTTCCTAACTCGTAGGAGATTCAGCTTAAGTGTCAGTTTCTATGGGAAGACTTCCTTGACACTATCCCTCCTTTACCCTACTCTAGGCTGAGTTAAATGGTCCTTTCTCTATGCCCTCCACCCCACCAGAACTTAGTGCTTCCTCTCCCACTAAGCTGATATTTTACTGTAGCTGTGGGAAATCTCTCTCCACACTCTATGGGGGGCAAAAAGAGTTCTTCTTTCAGCTTCTCTTTGATTGTAATAGTGTTGGGAACAGAGTAGGTTTTTGATAAATGTCAGTGGAATGAATGAAATTTGAATTCTTCTGCCTGTCATTCTGAGACAGGGACTGTGGGTGTAGTCAGAGTAGGGTGAGGGCCTCTGGAAAAAGACCCCTACCAAAACTCCATATTAAACAATTAAACAAAGACAGAGTCACATTAATTCTCTAAAGGTAAAATATTGAACTAGGAATATAAGCATTCTTCAGTGAAGATTAGTTAAAACTAAAATGCCAGGAATAACCTGGCCAGGAATGTTTGAACATCCCCCAGATAAGAAAATATCTCAGCATAGCCCATGTCTTGTTTGTGTCAATTAAATGAGGCTATTGTAAAATTTACTGTAGCCTGCTAAAAGGCCCAGTTTATCTTTAACTTTACCCAGATGCTGCTTTTCCTCCTCCAGCCCTAATCAAGTCAATAACTCAGCTCACCTTGAAAACAAAACAAGCAGCCTTGACTGATATACTCCCAAACCAAGAAACTGTTATTCTGAGAAAGGATCAAAACAGTAAATTTCTTATGTTATCTCCACAAAATAGTCTGGAAAACTGATAAGAAACTTAGTGTCTCTTTAAAAATAAACACTTAGAGACCATCTGGTGGATCCACCTTCCTAACTCTTGGTCTCTCAACTGCCTATAAAACCTCCTAGACAACACACCACCAGGACTCTCCTGCCCCTCCTGGCATAAGCCGGGAGCTCTGTTCTTTCACTTTATCTCTAAATAAAAGCCTTTACCTTGCTCTCCTACCTTGAGTGTTTGTGAAGCTCATTCTTCGGCTTCGTGAACAAGAACCCCGGCATTGATTCAACCTCTGCCTTCATCTTCCAAAGGATGGATCCTCAGTATGATCAGCTTTCTCCTCTTCATGCTTCTTGTACCCTACACAACAACGTCAATGCCCGCAAGCCAAACACCATCAAGAACATTCTGGTAGTTGAACTTTGGGTTTATTGTTCACTACAACAGAGAATGAATATGGTGGGACATCTCTGTCAGGTATTAGAAAGGACATATAGGATTTAGCTTGTGTTGTATTATTTGGATAAGGGTTCAAGTAAGTGGGGCTTTGCTCTGGATTGAAGGCTAACAAGCAATGGGGGGTAATTCTATGATTGGGTTTCAATAAATCTTATCTGTAAGGTGGGAGGGAGGAAGCAAAGCTAAAGCTGTGAATGGCAAAGAAGCTGCATTCATATTAGCCAAACTAATAGGGAAATGTTGGGACATTTTTGTGGTTTGGACAATGTTCAAACTTTTGCCTGTGTTCAGACAGAATAATCATGCTTTTGCATGGATCTATCATAGTCACAGAGTGGCCTTGTCTGGTGTTGATGTTTTGTGAAATTATTTATTTCAACAAAACACCCAAGCCCAGCTGACAGTATACCAGGCCAGCTCCCAGATGCCAGGAGCTGCTTATCTCATAACCCATACTCATTCCTAACTTTTACTAAGCTATCCCTCTGCCTAGGATGCTCTTCTCCTCCACCTAAACCCTACTTAAATTCAGGTTGAACTCCATAAAATCCCATGTTCCCCGCGAGACTTTCCTGAATACTTTTCTCCATTGGATTATCCTTTCTAAATGCATCTAAGGTCTTGGTTGATATAGCACTCCACTGTTTCTATCTTGAACTGTTTAACTTGTTTCACATGTATTTTTCTTCTCAGTAGGTTGTAAATCTTTTAGGGGCAGGTCGTTTCTTATATTTCAATATTCCCAGAACTGAGCAACCTGCTGAGGTGAAACTAACACCCGGACTGAGTAAAGGGGGCCAGCTTGCTTCTGTGACACAGCTCTGAAAGTGCAGCAAAGAACCGGCAGAGGAGAAGCCAGCAGCTTGCCCTTTTCCCTAGTGGTTGCTGTTTCTAACTCTCTGAGCTTATTTTCCCATCAGGAAATCATCTTCGAATTTTTTTTTTTTGAAGCATTCATTTCTTTTCAAGAGTTATTTTTGGAAACGTCTTCTGTCCCAACCTATCCTTGAGTGCAGGACCTACTGTTAGTACATTTTTGTCTCCTCTCACCCTCCCAAAGCACCTGGCATCTGGCTTAGCTGGTGGAATGAAAGGCCCAGCAGTCCCCCACTAACTGCAGCTCCTGCCTGACTCGTTGCAAAAAGTGGGTTGCATCCAACTGTCTTTTCTCGGGTTGGGTGAGAGAGCGTAGCCTCACGCACGAGGCTCATTGCCTTAGATTTTGGCTGAAGGCACAAGACCTAAAGCCGGGTTAGCCGGCATGCCCTACAGCCCTTCACTGCCCCAGTCTGCTCGCTAGGTGGACTCTCAGCAGGTCTGGGGAAATCTTAGATAAAGCTGCGAGTTTCAACTACACTCCGCAGAGAAGCTGAGTTTCGATGGAGGCACAGAGATTTACGTACTCGACACAGACGCCAAAGCTGGAGGGCAGGACAAACAGTTTATATTGCAACAAAGTGGCTAGCTTATCACGAGGCTGTCTCTCCACTGATTGGATCAGCCAATCCTAGAGCCGGGGCTCATAGTCACCAATTAAAAGGCAGGGAAGGAGGAGCCAAAGTCTTGATTAGCACCTAGTCTCCCGAGGGCAATCCTAGGCGCGGCAACGCCGCTTCTGAAGAGGCTTCAGGTTGGGTGGTCTAGCCCTGGCGGCCATCTTTACTGCTGGCAGGCCAGCTGACTGGGACTGGGTCAGGCCAACACGTAGACCACAACCCCTTCCCGAGGGAGTCCGTGAGTCTCCGCCGCTCTCACTCTTCCCAGGTCTCCGAGCGTGCCCCCGCCTTACCGGAGGGGCGGGGCCTCCACGAGAGGGGCGGGGCCTGAGCTAGAAGCCAATGGGAAAGTGGTGAGAGTGTTTGGCGGGAAGTTGGCTTAGTTCCTTGGTTCCCGCGTTGCTTCTCCCTACTCTTCTCAGTCTTCTCGTCAAGATCTTGGCATAGGGCATATACTCACAGCACTGAGGACGCGATGGCTCCCAGGAAACGCCCAGAAACCCAGAGGACCTCCGAGGTGGTTCTGCGCACCAGGAACAGGAGGAGCAGAAGCCCCCTGGAGCTGGACCCCGAGGCCAAGCAGCTCCATGTGAATGGCCCCGGTACTGGCTGCGCCTGCTGCTTTAGTAATTCTGCCATTTGGGGTTCTCACGCAGAAGGCTGGAGTGGGGGATGGGTGCTAACAGGTTCCCGAGGCTGTCCCAAGTTTCCGATGCTTTCTGTCTGCATTTTGACAAAAGGCTGTGCGTTTTGTCTGCAGTTCCTTTGACACCATAGAGCTTGGGCTTAAACACCCTCAGGTGACAGAAAGGCAGATGAGCTCCATTACATCAGACTTAAGGGACTTTTCAATGTCCTTGTTTGTATCAGGGTTTTTTACACACTGACCACTGCTTAAAGTGATTCTACCTTGACTGGTGGTGTGTGCGCTGAGTGTCCATAGTCATGATTATTAGCTGTATGTCCTTGCTTTCAGCTGTGAACGCCCTTAGTTTCCTTAAAATACTCATTCTGAGCCTTATCGGGAGTTGAGCCTATGAGGAGTATGGTGGCAGAGACTCAAAAGATGAGCAGAGGGTTGTTGCTGAGATGTTTTTGTCCATGAGAAGAAAGAAAGAATTGGTTATCAAGAGACAGATTCATAGAAATCAGATCCTCAAATACATCTTTATTCTTATTCTGAGTGGATCTACCTCCCCAAAAGTAGTGTAGTTAATTTAGAACCATGCCAGACACTCTGGATCCTGCTGGTTTCCAGGAGAACAGATTGGACTTGGGGCCAGCAACTGGTCACCTTTAGATTATTTTAATATGGAATTGAAAGACTTCTTTTCTCAAACCATCACTCTATCTACTATGCTGTCCTAAAATCTTCTTAGTGTGTTGTAAGTGATTTCAAAATTGTCACCCAACTCTATCATGAGTTTTCCAACCCAAACTGGGAAGAGTTCTGCATATACTTTATTCTTGTGTGTTTCTTCGGCTCAGCTCTCAGGAACCTTGCAAGATCATATTTAATTTCACTTCATAATTATTATTTGGGAGAAGGGTCTGAGTCTCCTATGCATTATTTATTTCTTATACTGGGTGAGACGGACCAGACCACATGGAAAGGCCTTAGAAGTGATGCAAGAGATTGGCTATGCCAAATAAAACAACAAGGATTTCTGGGGTTTCAGCAGAAAACCCTTTCTTGAGTGAGATTGGAAAGGACAGGATGTGTCTGTTATGCTTGGCAGGTTCTAGCAGAAGGTTTGACTCAGGCTGCCTTTGGGCAGGGCTGGCTAGCCTGCAGGCCCTGCTTCAGGGCCCTCCACCACCATAAACTGGGCAAAGCTGCCTGGCCATCAATATAGCAGGTGAGGCATTCCCCAGCTGAAGTGCTCAGTGGTTTGCATGGTGCCTTTTAACTATTGGCTGCTCCAAAATTAGATGCTGAGTTGGCTCAGAGGGTTGTCAGAATGGTTGACAACCCACTCAGCCAGGTAGAAGTCTTGTGCTGTAAAGGTCCCAGCTGAGATGCACTCTGCCCCCTTGCTTTCCAAGATTACTTCATGTCCATTGCCAATGTGTTCCATGCGCAGAACCGGGCAGTTCGTTTCCCTGTGGTGGGAGGACTTGGCCCTAGGGCTCATCTATGGAAGAGGCAGAGGTTGGCAGTTTACCCAGGGCTTGGGTTTTAATTCAGATTAATTATTTTCTCTTTGTGTCAGGGTCTCCAGAAGTCCTTTTTGCACTCTCTGGCTTCTTACCGGATATTCCAAAAGGCTGCCCCCTTTGACAGGAGGGCCACATCCTTGGCATGGCACCCAGCTCACCCCAGCACCCTGGCTGTGGGCTCCAAAGGGGGAGATATCATGCTCTGGAACTTCTGCATAAAGGACAAACCCATCTTCATTAAAGGGGTGAGCAGTCCCTGTGCCAGACAATAGTGCTGAAGAACTATTTGTTGAAGGAATGAAGTCATCCATTAACAAGATGATTGGGACCAAAGTATTTTCAAACAAGTAAATGGTGATGATACTCGAATCTTTGTTGAGTGCCTGCCCTTAAAATGTTAGAAAGTATAAAATATTGACTCCCCTCTACCCTGCCCCAGTAAGTCACCACTAGAATCGAATCTAAGCCCCTCCTTATCTCTTGACCTCACCTTGTACCACTTTTCCTCACTTTCTATGCTTTAACCACACTAGTGATTTCTATGCTGGTAGCAGGGTCTTTGTACTTGCTATTCCCTTTGACTGGATGGAGTGCTCTTGCCCGTGGTTTTCTCATGGCTGGCTCCCTCTTCCCAATCAGGTCTCAGCTCATACTCTTCTTCAAAGAGCTTTCACTGCCCACTGTCTATAAAGTAGTCTCTACCACATCCAGTCACTCCCTTTCTCATCCCTCTGCTCCACTTTCCCCCACAGTGTTTATCAATGTCTGAAAGTTTTACTCATTCATATTTCTTTGCCCACTGGAAGGTAAGCTCCATGAAGAAGGGCAAGGACCTTGTCTTTCTGGTGTCCTCAGTGCCTAGAGCAATGTTTGGCCTAGAGTAATTGCTTTATATTTGTTGAATGGATGAGGGGCTTGAAGTGTAACTGGGTAGATGGCATGCATACATACAAGATAACTGTAGCATTTTGCTACAGGACATGAGAAGGAAGAACCTCTTGCAAATTAAGTGTCGACAGAGAAGGCTCCCTGGATGAGTGAGGAGTGAGGAAGAACAGTATTCAGATAAATGGAGAGAAGAAGAAAAAAGGCAATGTGTGTTTGGGGCAAGGCTTGGCATAGAGCCTTTTAGGGAGGGATGGTCTTAATTGTGCTACTGTTTATTGCCAATTGCTGAGGGGAAAGGCTGTTGGCCCCTTCATCCAAGAAAAGACCCTTAGCTTGCCCATCTGGGAGCTGATGTTGGAGGGTTGTACTGTGAAAAGTGATGCTCTCCATTCAATAGAGAGCTCTCCATTCAAGCTCTTTGTTTCTCCATTCATCTGTCTGGGTTAAGTGTAGGAACCACAAACTCACACGCCTAAGGAAGCCAAACAGATAAAAGAATGATGTAAGGTGCTTGGGTCAGTAGCAAACTAGAAATGTTGATGTACAAGAATCTAGGTCTCATGATATCAGAGTTTCTTTATCTGTAAAAAAACAGTTTCTTTACACTGTTGTGGAGATTGGTGTGGGCACTTGAACTTTGTGACTAGCAGGGAGCTAGGTTGGAGCAGAAGGCTGTGGTGATCTGGAGAACTGTTTTTACTCCCAGATACCGACAGCTGAAAGTTGATTTGAGACCAGTGACCGGAGATGCAGCAGAGCCTCATGTTGCTTTAGTCATCTGATTTTGGCTCTGACCTCTACATCTATCAAGCCCTTGGCAAGGGAACACATACTACATTTTCAAAATAAAGACAATTTTTAAAATTCTCATTATAAAAATGATCTATGCTTATCATAAGACATGCAAACGATGCAGAAAAAAGTATAAAGAATAAAGTATTACCTGAAATCCCCATTTTGGGCATCCTTCTGTATACACTGTGACACATGCCCATACTTCTACTTAGATTATTACATAAGTATTCTATCCTAGAATCTGTTGTATTTTACTTATTATATTAGATATTATTCTAGTTTAATCATATCATACCAGATAATGACCACTTAATATCCTATAATTTCCATTTTTGTAATGCCTTTGGTTTTGATATCAGAGTATTGCAGAGCTCATAAAAAGAATGGGAAAGTATTCCTTCTTCTTGTATTTTCTGGAATAATTTGTGTAGAATTGGTACTATTTCTTCCTTAAAATTTTCATAGGACCCACAAGTGAAACCATCTGGGGCTGGACTTTTTTTGTTGGAAGGTTTTTAACTATATATTCAAATTTTTAAATCAATACAGGTCAATTTAGGTTATTTTTTTCTTCTTGTATAAGCTTGGTAGTTTGTCTTCCAAGTAATTTGTCTAAGTTGTCCATTTTATCTAATTTATTGAATTTAGTGTTATAAAGTTTTTCATAGTATTCCATTTTATTATCGTTATTATTTTAATGTCTTTAGGATCTATAGTGATATCCTCCTCACATTCTTGATATTGGTAATTTGTGTCTTCTCTCTTTTTCCTGATCAATCTTCTGTTTATCAATTTTATTGATATTTTCAATGAACCAGCTTTTAGTTTCACTGATTTTCTCTGTTGGTTTTTTTTTTTTTTCATTGACCTTGCTGTATTTTTTTCTTCCCTATGTCTACCTTGGGTTTAACTTGCTCTTCTTTTTCTAGTTCCAAAGGTGGAATCTTAGATTATTTGATACCTTTCTTCTTTTTTGATATAACGAATGCAATAAATTTCCCTCTAAGTATTTCTTTAACTGCATCTCCCAGGTTTTGTTTTTATTTTCATTCAGTTCAAATTATTTTCCAAAACCTTTATGATATCTTCTTTGACCTATGGGGTATTCTGAAAAGTGTTGAATTTCCAAATATTTGGGGATTGTTGAGGTATCTCTATTACTGATTTCTAGTTCAGTTGTGAACAGAAAACAATATGATTCCAGTTCTTTTACATTTTAAACCTGTTTTATGGCCCAGCATGTAGACTTAGAGAATGTTCCATGTGCAATGAAAATAACTGTATTCTGCTGATTTGGGGTGGATTATTCTCTAAATGTCAGTTAGGTTAAGTTGGTCGATAGTATTGTTCAAATATTCTATATCCTTACTGATTTTTTGTCTTTTATCACTTATTGTGAGAAAAGAATATTGGATCTCCTATTAAAAGGATGGCTCTATTTTCCTTTAGTTCTTACTTCAAGCATTTGGAAACTGTTCTGAGGTGCTGTCATGTTTAGAATTATGTCCTTTTGATGAACCGACCCCTTTGTCTTTGTGAGATGTGTCTTTTTATCCCTGGTAATATTTCTTGTTCTGAAATCTTCTTTGATAGTAATATAGGCGCTCCAGCTGCCTTTTGCTTAGTGGTTGCATGGTATGTCTTTTACCAACCTTTTATTTTTAACCTATTTGTGTATTTATATATAAAATGAGTTTCCTATAAACAGCATTAAAAAAAAATCCAACCTGACAATCTCTGCCTTTTAATTGGAGTGACCATTTAAATTTAATATGATTATACATATGATTCTGTTTAAATCTAGCATCTTGTTATTTTGATCTTTCTCTGTGTCATCTCTTTGTTCCACTTTCCTTTTTATTTTGCCTTCTTTTTGGTTGCGTACTTTTTATAGCTCCATTTTATCTTCACTGTTGGATTATTGGTTATACTTTTCTCTTAGTGATTGCTCTTAGGTTTACAATATACTTCTTTAACTTATCATAATGAACCTTCAAATAATATTATACCACTTCAGGTGTACTGTAACAATCTTACAACTATATATTTACCTCCATTTCCTTCCTTCTCTCCTAGGTCTACATTTTACTTCTAACTATGTTATAAACCCCACAATATATTATTAAATTTGCTTTATACAGTCAGTTGTCTTTTTGCTTTGTTAAATCTCTATTAAGAGATCATTGATGTATGATAAACTGCCCAGAGTTAAGGTGTACAATTTTGATGAGTTTTGACCCATGTATACTGAAAGGAAGGGAGCAACACACAGCAGCAATTCACCGGAGAATTCTGCTTTATTGGGGAAAGGTGCTGGGTTATATAGGAAGGGGCATGGGGTGATTGTGGTGTTACTTCTACGGGGCTGGTGGCTATTGGCTAGGTGCTGGGAGTGGCAGTGGGGAGAGAGGTGATTGGTCTTTAGGTGGCGCCGTCGGGAACTGAGGACCCGGAAGAGAAGCCGGAAGTTCGCCATCTTACTGGTGGGGGCCCTTCATTCCCCCCTTTCTCCTCTATGGGGTTGTGGACGTTGCTTTCTTTCTGACTGCTTCCTGCTGAACGGGGGCGGAGAAGGGAGTGACGGCTTGAGGATTGGGGGGAAAGGGTTGATAGGACTCCCCACAGTAAGGACGAGTAGATGTGGGCTTTTTCAGGTTGGAAATCAATGAAGGTTCCCTGTAACCATAGGTCGAGGACTTGTTGATTCCAATGGTGCCAAGAGGATATGGGTGCCAGAAGCTAGGCGTCTGTGGCCATTGTTTCCAGGAACAGCTTCCAGCGGAGAGAGGGGTCCATCTCAGCGTGTGGTGAGGAGGATACGTGAGGGTGAGGGATCTTCTGTGGCCAGAAGCTGATGGTTCCTGAGTAAAAGCTGGTTGAAAGTTTGATTAGAGATTTTTCCGATTTGGGATTTGATGAACTTTATTATACAGGGTAAGAAGAGACAGGCAAGAAGAATGATTATTATGGGGCCTGCAATGGGCCAGAGCCAGGTAAGGAGGGGGTTTGTTAGTATTGAAGAGAATGGGTTGGAATTGGAAGCAGAGTGGAGGCTGGAGCAAGGTCGGTGAGTTTGGTAATGTCAGTTTCCACAATGCCGGATTCATTCATGTAATAGCAGCACTCTTCTTCGAAGGAAGACACAGGTGCCGCCCTTTTCGGCTGTAAGCAGATCTAAGGCCCGCCGGTTTTGAAGGGTGACCTTAGCTAGCGAAGTGACCTGTCTTTGGAGAGAGGCCAGGGAATCGGCAATGGATGTCAGGGCTCCCTCAAGTTTGGCGTTGAGATCTTTAATTGCCCATAGAGAGTGACCCAAGGCTTCTCCCGAAAACCCTGCCCCAATGGCTGAGGTGGTCAAAGAGATACCGACCATGATGGGAAGGAAAGCAGCCCCTTTTGTGCGTGAGGGCAAGGGAGGTTGGAGCTCAAGAAATTCTGCCATGCTGTAAAGTGTAAGCTGTGGGATTAGGGTGACGAGAATGCAGGGTATATTGGAGTTGGGAGGCAGTGAGTTGAAAAGACTGCCATTACACTAAAAGAAGTGTCCCGATTGAGTGAAAGTCTTAGAGCCGGAGGTAGGGGTGTAGATAGAGAGGCAGTGAAGTGCGCTGGAGGGGGGTGGAGCTGGGCCTACACAGTGATGGATGGTGAGATTATCTGCGTATTCTGGTTCTCATAGGGGTATGTCTGCCAGGGGGCGGAGGGGTTGTCCTTCTGCATGGAAGGAGTAGTTGGAAATATTAAGGGGCACGGTGGCCAGCAATGGGCGCTGTAGTGATGCGCACAAGAAACAATTGGTGGTGTTGAGGGTGTGGTTGAGAAAGATGGTGGTGTCTTGAATAAGCTGTAACTAAGAGTAGGAGAAATAAGAAGATGAAGAAGTGCCATCAAGAGTTTGGATAATGACTTCTTCAGAATGTCCGATATCTGATGCAACTTGAGAGATCTGGGAGTGAGAGGGAACATACTCTTGAGAGATGTGAAGGGTACCGTGGGGGGTCAAGGACCCCCCATAGTAAACTGAGGCTGTGACCCCGGCGGCCCATCGAGAGTCCCAGGGATCTGGGATTGATAAGGAGAATGAGCCGTTGGGGTATTTCATGAAATGGTTGGAGGAGTAATACTGTGGGTACTGGGAGTTACTCATGTAGTGAATGGCGCAAGACCTGTAGGGACATCCCCCGTAGGTGTCTTGCTATCGCCTGCAATAGGCTTGTTTTTGGTCATAGAGGAAGCAGAGGTAGGGAGAATAAAGGTAGCTGCTAGTGAACATTTCGGTGGAGGGAGGAAAGAGGACAGTAAGGTCAGGAGTCTGGAGGGAGGGAGAGTCTGTAAACTTTTGTAGGTTAAGAGATCTTTTAGGTGATGTGGGGACAGAATGGTAAGGGGCGCCCCGAATGTCAGTTTATGAGCTTCTTTCTGCAAGAGCTGTCCAGCGGCTAATGCCCATAGGCAGGGGGCCCATCCCCGAACTGTGGGGTCTAATTGCTTGGAAAGATAAGCTACTGGGGAAAAGGATGGGCCATAATATTGGCTTAGGACTCTTAGAGCTTGACTGGACTTCTCATGAATGTATAATGAGAAGGGCTTCGACAAATCAGGAAGATGGAGAGCTGGGGCTTCCACAAGGGCTCGACGGAACTTAATGAAGGAGTGTTGGGGTGAGGAGGATAATGGTTCTTCAGGGGGGCCCTTGCTGAGGTCGTATAGGGGTCTTGCCAACAGGGAGAAGTTAGGGATCCACGCTCTAAAATACCCAGCCAGACCTAGAAAGGAAAGGATTTCTGTCTTGGTTTTGGGAACGGGCAGGTCAGAGAGGAGCCGTTTTCTGTCTAAGGTAATGGACTTTCTTTGTTGAGATAGAAGAAATCGGAGGTAAGTGACAGAAGGGGAAGAGATTTGAGCTTTGACGGGGGATACTCGGTAACCTCTGGAAGCTAGAAGGTTAAGTAGGGAGGCAGTGTCAAGTTGAGACTGTTCCCACGAGGGACTGCAGAGTAGAAGATCGTCCACGTATTGTAATAAGGTGGACTCAGAAGCCTTGTGACAAAACTGTCCAAGTGAGTTGTTCAGAATGTCTTGTGTATGGGTCCGTCCAGGATAAGGCGAAAAAATCTTGGGAGGAGGGGTCTCGGGAGGCCAAGGCAGGGCAGCGATAAAAGGGTGTATGGATTTGGGACTAAGGGATGGATAGGGACGATGGCCATGTTGATGAGGCGAAGGTCTTGGACGAGGTGGAAAGATCTGTTGGTTTTTTTGAACAGCTAATATGGGGGTATTAAATGGGGAGTGAGTGGGTCTGAGGTAATTTTGTTTAAAAGATCTTGAATGATGGGTTGGAGGCTTATGAGGGCTGAAGTGGTTAGGGGGTATTGGGCCTGACAGATATACTGAGAGGGGTTACGTAATTTGATAGAGGCAGGAGGACATAGAGCTACGGAGGGGCTTGTAATGGAGTAATGGCAGGCGTGGTAGGGCCCCGGTATTCCCGCAAGACTGAGAAGGTGGCTCCTGTATCTAGGAGGAAGGAGATGGGGTGACCGTCTACTATTAATGTAACCCTGGGCTCCTGTTTGGTGATGGAAATGGTCAGGCGAGAAGCCCCCGGGCCCCGTCAATCTTCTTCTGCCAGCCCCACTACAGAGGGCTTAGGATGGGGGTTGTTCGTCCAGCCTCCCCTTTGGGTGGCTGGGCAATCAGACCCCCAGTAGCCCTTTCTGTGGCATCTGGGGCATGGGGTGGTAGCCCTTGACCAATGTCCTTCTTGTCCGCACTTGAAAAAAGCTCCTGTGGCGGGGCTTGTTTGTAGAAGAGTGCCCAGGTTGTGGTTTTATCAGCTGGGCCAACATTTGGAAATTGGCCTGATCAGCCTTTTGTTTACGGCATTCTTTCTCCTTCTCCCGGTTATGGAAGACTTTAAAGGCCACTGTTAGGATCTCAGCCTGTGGGGTAGCGGGGCCCTATTCTAACTTTTTGAGTTTAGCTTTAATGTCGGGGTAGCTTTGAGCTAGGAAGTATGTCATAAGGACATGTCTCTCGTCAGGCGTTTCTGGGTCCAGGCTGGTATACTGTAATAGGGCTTGAGTGAGTCTGTCTAAGAACTCGGAGGGAGCTTTTGAAAATTGACTGTTTACGAGCTGCTTTTTTCAGACCTGCTATTAAGCAGCAGGCGAAGATATCTTGAGAGCGGAGACTCACAGTGGTGTTATAATCTCAGTGTGGGTCTTGTTCGGGGACAGCAGTGGGGTCAGGGGAAAGGTGGGGTCAGTCCTGTGGGTTTAGGTGGCGTGCGTTGGGCGAGGTCTCAAACTCGTCTATGCTCTTCAGGAAGGAGGGTATTGGCCAGGAGCATGAAAATGTCATGATGTGTGAGGCTGTATGACTGGAGGGTCTATTGAAACTCTCTGATATATGTTGTGGGATCAGTGGAAAAGGAACTTAGGCGTTTCTCAAGTTGGGCTAAATCTCTTAAGGAGAAAGGGACGTGAACGCGCATGATGCCTTCAGATCCTGCTACCTCTCGGGGGGGGGCGATAATTTTGGGAGGCCCTCGGGACTGAGTCTGAGGAGGACTGAAGGGTTCTGGCTCAGTCTGTGGGGGAGAAACAAGTGATGGGGGCAAAGACAGAGGAGGCTCTTGGAACTTAGTTAGAGGGGGGCTGAAAGGCTCAGGCTTGAACTGCAAGGGGGTGAGGTGGGGGAGGAGATGGTGGTGGAGGAAGGGGGAGGGGCTGTTGTAGGAGAGGAGGGGGAAGGGAGTGAACGGGAGGCTTTTGCGGGGGAGACGGCTTGCAGGCTAGGAGAACTTGGGGGGTGCGGGGGGAGGAGGCGGAAAGTATAGGGAATCTCCTTCCAGTTTTTCAGGTGCTGGCAGTAAAGAGATCGCGAGTGATGTTAGGATCAAGAGCTCCCCCTGCGGGCCATTGGTTGTTATTGTCTGGGGGGTATGTCGGCCAATCTTGGGAGCAGTATTTATGGAGAAGTTTTGGTTTTATATCAGGTGTCAGGGAGAGGGTAGTTAGATGCTTGAGCAGGCATTCAAGAGGTGAACTTTCAGGGAGGGATGAGGAGGCTCCCATGGCTAAAGGACAGAGAAGGAGACAAACAGGGGAAGACGAACGGAGATCCTCGGATTGGGAAACAGACCGCAAGGAGACAAAGGGCGTCCCCGATGATCCTTGGGGGTCTGCGGAAACTCGTATATGAGTCGGTTTCTTAGGAAGTGTGGGTCGTCACCCAGGCTTCTCTAAGAAGGCAGAGTGCCGGAGTCCGAGGTACCTAGTACTAGGAGTTTTCGGCGGACGGAACGGATTTCGGCAGGTAGAACAGAAGGAGGAAGTGGACAAGGGAGCGTTCTCATCCACAAAGGAGTCACTTCGTTTATGGCTGTTGGAGGAGGGGCCTGAGGGTCTGCTGCAGCCATGAAGGCCAGAGGTGGCAATTTATGGCTGTTGGAGGGGGGCCTGAGGGTCTGCAGCAGCCGTGAAGGCCGGAGGTGGGGAGAGTTCCTTCTTCGTCCTCGTGCATCAGGGCCTTGCCAGAAGATCACGGTCAATGGTGCTGCGATAGCTCGGGGAAGAGCAGCCTGCTCTGGGGGAAAACTTACCAAAGGCCAAAGAGGAGTGGTGAGTGTGAGGAGCCAGCGCCGGAAAAAGAGGACGAGGGCAAGCTGCTGCTGGTGTCGGGGGAAGACGGGGCCCAGTTGGGATGTCCCGTCTCCTGGGTTTCAGCACCAATGAAAGGAAGGGAGCGACACACAGCAGCAATTCACTGGAGAATTCCGCTTTATTGGGGAAAGGTGCTGGGTTATATAGGAAGGGGCATGGGGTGATTGTGGTGTTACTTCTACGGGGCTGGTGGCTACTGGCTAGGTGCTGGGAGTGGGAGTGGGGAGAGAGGTGATTGGTCTTTAGGTGGCGCCGTCGGGAACTGAGGACCTGGACGAGAAGCCGGAAGTTCACCATCTTACTGGTGGGGGCCCTTCATATACAACTGTGAAACCATCAAAATTAAAATTTTGAGCATATCCATGACCCCCACATGCCCCTTTGCAATTCATCCCTTTCTACCCTCTGTTCTATATCCTAGAAACCAGTGATCCAACAAAATGGGCATAGAGGGCAAGTACCTCAACATAATAAAGGCCATATATGATAAACCCACAGCTAACATCATACTGAACAGCAAGAGGCTGAAAGCTTTTCCTCTGAGATCGGGTACAAGACAGGGATGCCCACTCTCCCCACTGTTATTCAACATAGTACTGGAGGTCCTAGCCATGGCAGTTAGAAAAAACAAAGAATACAAGGAATCCAGATTGGTAAAGAAGAAGTTAAACTGTCACTATTTGCAGATGACATGATATTGTACATAAAAACCCTAAAGACTCCAATCCAAAATGACTAGAACTAATATCGGAATTCAGCAAAGTAGCAGGATACAAAATTAACACACAGAAATCTGTGGTTTGCCTATACACTAACAATGAACTAATAGAAAGAGAAATCAGGAAAACAATTCCATACATAATAGCATCAAAAATAATAAAATACCTAGGAATAAACCTAACCAAGGAAGTAAAAGACCTATACCCTGAAAACTATAAGACACTCTTAAGAGAAATTAAAGAGGACACTAACAAATGGAAACTCATCCCATGCTCCTGCCTAGGAAGAATTAATATCATCAAAATGGCCATCCTGCCCAAAGCAATATACAGATTCAATGCAATCCCTATCAATTACCAACAGCATTCTTCAATGAACTGGAACAAATAGTTCTAAAATTCATATGGAACCACCAAAGACCCCGAATAGCCAAAGCAATCCTGAGCAGGAAGAATAAAGCGGGGGGGGGGGGGTTCTCGCTCCCCAACTTCAAGCTCTACTACAAAGCCACAGTAATCAAGAAAAATTTGGTACTGGCACAAGAACAGAGCCACAGACCAGTGGAACAGAATATTCCAGACATTAACCCAAACATATACAGTCAATTAATAGATGATAAAGGAGCCATGGACATACGATGGGGAAATGACAGCCTCTTCAACAGTTGGTGTTGGCAAAACGACAGCTACATGTAAGAGAATGAAACTGGATCATTGTCTAACCCCATACACAAAAGTAAATTCGAAATGGATCAAAGACCTGAATGTAAGTCATGAAACCATAAAACTCTTGGAGGAAAACAGGCAAAAATCTCTTGGACATAAACATGAGTGACTTCTTCATGAACATATTTCACCGGCAAGGGAAACAAAAGCAAAAATGAACAAGTGGGACTATATCAAGCTGAAAAGCTTCTGTACAGCAAAGGACACCACCAAGAGAACAAAAAGGCATCCAATAGTATGGGAGAATATATTCATAAATGAAAGGTCCAATAAAGGGTTGACATCCAAAATCTATAAGGAGCTCACACACCTCAACAAACAAAAAGCAAAAAATCCAATTAAAAAATGGGCATAGGAGCTGAACAGACACTTCTCCAAAGAAGAAATTCAGTAGGCCAACAGACACATGAAAAGATGCTCCACATCACTAATCATCAGAGAAATGCAAATTGAAACCACAATGAGATATCACCTCACACCAGTAAAGATCACTACCATCCTAAAGACAAACAACAACAAATGTTGGCGAGGTTGTGGAGAAACAGGTACCCTCCTACACTGCTGGTGGGAATGTAAACTAGTTCAACCACTGTGGAAAGCAGTATGGAGGTTCCTCAAAAAGCTCAAAATAGACATAACATTTTACCCAGGAATTCCACTTCTAGGAATTTACCCTAAGAATGCAGCACTCCAGTTTGAAAAAGACAGATGCACGCCTAGGTTTATCACAGCACTATTTACCATAGCCAAGAAATGGAAGCAACCTGTGTCCATCAGTAAATGAATGGATAAAGAAGATGTGGTACATGTACACAATGGAATATTATTCAGCCATAAGAAGAAAACAAATCCTAGCATTTGCAACAACATGGATGGAGCTAGAAGGAGTATTATGCTCAGTGAAATAAGCCAGGCAGAGAAAGACAAATACCAAATGATTTCACTCGTATGTGGAGTATAAGAACAAAGAAAAAACTGAAGGAACAAAACAACAGCAGAAACACAGAACCCAAGAATGGACTAACAGTTACCAAAGGGAAAGGGACTGGGGAGGATGAGTGGGAAGGGAGGGATAAATGTGGGGGAAGGAGGGAGGCATTACGAATAGCATGTATAATGTGTGGCAAGGCACAGGGAGGGCTGTGCAACACAGAGAAGACAGGTAATGATTCTACAGCATCTTACTATGCTGATGAACAGTGACTGTAAAGGGGTTTGTGGAGGGGTCTTGGTGATGGGGGGAGTCTAGTAAACAATGTTCCTGATGTAACTATAGATTAATTAGACCTATATAAATAAATGAATGGATAGATTGAGATAGATAGATAGATAGAGAAATAGAGAGAGAGAGAGATAGATAAAAAGAACAAACACAACTAACCCTTGGTTAGCATAGATCTCAGCTGGTTGAAAATTATCTTATTAGCAGCAAGCGTTTGGCCGACCATGGGCACCATGTTTTATGGAGGGAATGACAAGTGCCAGTTAGTATGTTGCGTGAGTTAAGCAGTTGTGTAAGAGACCTTACAGAGGTCCTTGAGACTGGGGTAGCAGCCTGTGAAATAAGGAGGAGCCCTAGAAGATATAAAGTTTTTCAAACAATGCCAGTAAGCACTTAATAAGATTGTATTATTGTGTTACCATGATTATTTTCATCATTATTGTCTGAGAGGAGTAGGAAGGAACTCAGATATGACTCCTGCCCTCCTATTCCTGCCACTGTTCCAAGCTGAAACTCTTCTGACAAGAGCACATACAATAAACAAACAGTGGTACATACACACAGTGGAATACTCAGCAATAAATGGGATGAGCTGCACATACACACAGCAACTTGGATGACTCTCAGGGGCATTATGCTGAATGAAATGAAAAAAGCCAGTCTCAAAAGACTGTATACCATATGACTCATTTATATGATAGTCTATCAAAGGCAAAGCCATAGTGATGGAGATCAGTGGCCTCCAGGGGGCTAGGAATGGGGAGAGAGCATGACCACACCGGGAGAGCATGGGGGTGTTTTTTGTGGGGTTGGAACTGGTCTGCATCCTGATTTTGGTGGTGGTTATTCACATCTGTATATTATGTGCTAAAATTCACAGAATTGTATACTAAAAACAACCAAATGTATATTAATTCAAAAAAATTTAAATTAGAACTAAAACTTGAAGAAATAAAGAGCACTGTGGAGAGCCACTTAGTGTCTAGGCATCTAAGCTGGCCGGGCCCAAGTGCTGCTGGATGGCCTTTCTGTTCATGCAGAGTAAATGAGCCCAGGCCTCATCCTCTTCCTGGGCCACCACTCACTGGCTTTTCTCTTCCTGTGTTAGATTGGAGCTGGAGGGAGGAGCATCACTGGGCTGAAGTCTAACCCTCTCAATACCAACCTGTTCTTCACCTCCTCAATGGAGGGAACAACTTAGCTGCAGGACTCTACAGACAACACTATCTGAGTTTTTGCCAGCTCAGGCACCTACAAGTGAGTAGCTTAACTAGTAGGGGAAAAGGCTTCTAGGCTCTTGGTGTAGCTCTGGCGAGAACATTTCTTTTACCCAAACCTGGCACAGGGAGGAAAGGAAAGGTGTTAGCCACTTTGCACCCTTCCATCTCTTTCTCAACTCTCCAGCTGCTTACTCTGGTCCAGGTAGGTTACTGCTTTGGGGAGGTGCTCTGGAGCCTCGGCTCTTCTCAGCAAGAAAAGGTTTTCAGCAAGTCATTCCTATATTAGGTTAGACCTTGATTCTCACTGGACAAGTCAACATGGAGATGGCTGAGAAAGCCACTTAAAAGTCTGAAACAGAAACTAAGAAGTTAAGGCTTCATTCCCTACATTCGCTGGAGTGTAATGGCCAGACCAGCCCCCTGATGGAAGTTTAAGGATAGAACTGTGTCCATAAAGCACTCTGGACTCCCAAATGGCAAGTAGCTGGAGAAATTACAAAATGCTTGTCATTTCTAGCCAGAGACATGATGCTAACTGTTCCATAAGGAATCAAGGGTATGGGGGTCTGACTAGCACTGGATGTTACCCTGGGCTGCCCCACAGGGATGAGATACACAGGTAGGACAGGTAACGGGATAGACTCAGCTCCATGTTATTCTTCTACAGGAAGCTCTCTGAAAGATATTTATAGGAGATGCAGAAGGCAGTACACCAAAGATTCAAGGATTTGAGGGAAAAAATGTGAATCTGAGCTCCTCTGGCTGGGTAATGGGTTCCCTGAAGCACCTCTTGTACCCAATCCCTTCATCCTCGTGTAGCCTCAGGAAAAAAAGAGCAAGCAGAGCTGGGTATGTATGCTGCTTTCCCTCATGCTCAGAAGGGGGCAGAAGCTCCTTCCCAGCCAGCCCTGAGGAACACAGTGGGCAGTCCCTGTTCGTCTGTCATCTCCTTTGGCCCAAAGGATGGACAGTAAAGGGAGAGAGCAATACACGAGTCTTCCTCAGAACCCAGGACTGTGGGGACTTGCCTTATGGTTGAGCTGCTTCAGGGGTTCTCAGGAGCTGAGGAACCCGGGCCCAGCAGTACAAACTTAGGGGCCCCATCACTCCCATACTGTCTGGATTGTAGACAAGTCTGAGTGTTCCTCACTGGGGGGAAAGGGGTGGTCCACGGCAGGACAGTTATTCATTCAACAAATACTGATTAGACATCTATGTTGCCTCTGTCCCCAAGAATCTTACAGCACAGTCTCTCCCTTCAGCATCTGGTTTTGCAGCCTGGATGTGTCAGCCAGAAGCCAAGTGCTGGTCACCAGAGACAATGTGGGCCATGTGATCCTGCTGAACATGGATGGCAGGGAGGTGTGTTCTCTGGAGCCCAGGCCCTTCCATCCCTTTCCTTACCACCAGCCTTGGTTCTGCACCCCACATGAATTGAACCCTTCTCTGCAGTTTTGGAATCTAAGGATGCACAAGAAGAAAGTGATGCACATGGCCCTGAACCCATGCTGTGATTGGCTCCTGGCCACAGCCCCTGTAGATCGAACAGTGAAAATCTGGGACCTGTGCCAGGTTAGAGGAAAATCCAGCTTCCTCCACTCACTGCCACGTGGTCATCCTGTCAATGCAGGTGTGATACATTAGACCTCATCCTTACTGCAGACTCTGCCTACCCAACTGCTTCTGGGGTTTTCCCTTCTAGTTTAGAAGCCACTAGGTCAAACCTTCACCTTGATAGCATCAACCAAGTTAGTATCTTGGGATCTGTTACTCTAGCTGCCCTGATCAGCTGCTTTATTTCTAGAATGTTTTTGTTCACAGCCCAGATTTACCTCCTCTCTTCCACCCTGTGTAGAAAGGAGGGTGCCCCAGCAAGAGGCCTGTGACAGCCAGGACAACTGGGGGGCCTGTGGCTCCTTCAGCTCAGGGGCTTTTCCCTTGCCAGCTTACTTCAGTCCTGATGGAACCCAGCTTCTGACCACTGACCATAAGAGGTTCGAGTTTACTCTGCCTCCCAATGGGACTGCCCTCCAAGCCTGATCCCGCACCCTCACCGACACTTCCAGCACCTGACACCCATCAAGGTAGGTGATGGAGGGAAGGAAGCTGTGATCTTGGGGATAGATCGGGTCTGCCCAGGGAGAGGGCAGGTATGGCAGCTTTTGATCCCATATGTCTTCCTGCACTGAAACAAAGTACTCTCATCCCCTGGCTCTCTCTGCTCCTTCTGTCCCACTTCTGCAATCGCATTTTGCTGGGTCTTAGGTCTGTGATAAGCTGTTTTCCTGAGTCTTTTTTGGCCCAGCCCTCACTGTGGGCATTTTCTAAGATCCTGACACTATTCCAGGTACCTGTGTGCTGTTTATCCATGAGCAAACTGTGGCCTTCTTAATGATGTCTAGCCTCAGTCCCTAAGTCTTGTGATTCCTTCCTGCCCTTGCCCCCAAGCGGCCTGAACTCTGTCAGTTCTGCTGCTGCCTTATGTTCTCATCTCAAACCACAGGCCCTCTTCACACCTCCAGGTTTCCTGCCTGTACTTCTCTGGTCAGTATAGCATAGAGGTGGGGACACCAGCTTCAGGCAGGCAGACCACTGAGATAGAATCCTTGAGCGATTATTTACATTTTGGATCTTTATTTCCTCCTCTATAAAGAGAGAATAGTAGCTACCTGACAGGGTTGTAAGGATGTGTCAGTACACCAAAAACACAGGGTTGTAAGGATGAGTCAGTACACCGAAAGCGAGCACCATGCCTAGCGTCTGGTAAACTCGGTATCCAGTGATGATTTAGAATTAGAGTGGCTCCCATTTACTTCAGGTCAAATCCAAGCCCTTAATAACATCAAGGGTCCTTCTCCAGTTAGTGTTGTCATTGACCCATCTGTCCTCTTCTCCCACTTGATATCCAGCCAGGACAATTTAGCTTCCCAGGTGTGACTTGTGACTTATTTCCAAGACATTACATGTACCACTCTTTCCTTCCTACTAACCATGTCTTTCCTCTGTCAAAACTTCCTTGAGAAGTTTTCTTAGGAAAATCCCATCTAGTTCTGTCATTCCAATAACTGCCAGATTTGTGAGTGGAGTAATCTGGGGACATAGGTTTCCTCCCCTTTTTCAGACAAGGGCCATTCTCTACTCAACTCTTCATCATCCATGTTGATGGAGGAGGATAGTAGCAGACTCACTTCATAACTTATGTCCCGTTTGGTTTTGATTACCAGAGGCCTTTTACTGGTAACTTGTAGGCTTAGGTTGACGTTAAAACATTTATTAGTTGATATAATCTCAGGAAATGCAAAAGAGAGAAAAGGCCTGAAGGTGTGTGTCCTAAGGGCCAAGGAGTCCAGCTGGGGATTAAACATTTGCAATGGTGGGCACATATGCAAGTGATGGCTATTATAGTTTCATGTGGGTCTTACCTCTGTTATTAAGCAGTTGACAACTATAGTAACCATTTTTGTTGGAGGCAAAGAATGATTTTGGGGTCTCTCTTGAGAGTGTTCTGCATTTATTTTTGTGACCAGCCTTTCCATCTCCTAGGCAACCTGGCATCGGTGCAACCTCATCATTGTGGGCCGATACCCAGATCTTAATTTCAAAAGTTGTACATCCCATGAATTAAGGACAATCGATGTGTTTGATGGAAGCTCAGGGAAGATGATGTATCAGCTCTATGACCCAGAATCTTCTGGTATTATTTCAGTAAGGCTTGGGCCCTCAAATGATGATGGGAAGAAGCAGGGATTCAACCTACTTTATTGACCAAAAATGACCAGAAATTAAGTCCTCTGTACCCTTTTCCCAGTATCTTCACCCCTCCCTCATGCTTATCCCCTTATCTCTGCAGCTCAATGAATTCAATTCCATGGGGGACATGCTGGCTTGCGTGAAGTAGGTTGCATCTCAGACTGGCCAAGCCCAACCCTACTCCCAAAGGTTCAGTGCAGGCTAATCTCAGCTTAGCCCTGCCACAGTCACCCCAGGGTAGTAGTCAGTCAAGAAGACAGCCAGGAGACTGTGAACCCTTCAGCCTGGGCCCTCTATCCCTCCTACTTTATCCTGTTCATGGCAATGCCTGCTGTTGTCCAGTCTCCTGGTATTTCTTTCCCGAGTCCCAGGTTCCCTGAGCCAGCCTCAAGCTCTCAGAGACTGATAATGGAAGATGCAAGTCAGACTGGTCTCACTCCTCCTAGGTTATCACATTCTCATTTGGAGCCAGGAAGAAGCTGGGATGCAGAAATGAGACACTCCTGAAGGTGTGGGCCAAGCGAGGGTTTGGAACCACATGCCAACAAGTCCCATGAGAAGACGCAGCTATGTGTAAAGGGCCAAAGGTATCCAAGTCTTAGGGTTGGAGCAGGAACACCAGGGCACGTGACACTATGGGGCTGGGACACATTACTGCTCTGGACTTAGCTCCAGAAACCTGCATAGCTGGTGACCCAGCTGCCCCAAGGGTCCCTTCTGTATCTAGCCTGAAGCCAAGCTTCTCCTGGAGCCAAGGTACTTTTCTCCTGTCTGACGTGCAGTGGCAGAGTGATCAGGTAGTGGTTTTTGATATGTGCTCACTACTGACATGGCCAATAAAACTACCCAACTGAGCTTGTGAGTGCATCTTCTAGCATTGACCTGGTCAAAGGGCTCCTTGGAGCCGCCAAGTGAAGAGGCACGGAAACAGCACTAGAAGTCCAAAACTTACATTTTCTGGATGCTTCCTTATTCCTGTTCTGGACCACAGTTAAGACCTATCCAGCTCTCAACCTGTTTTTACCTCAGGTGCCTGGAGGCCCCAGCCCAGCTGAGGGATTGTAGTTTCATGACTGTGTCCCACAATTCACTTCCCTATCATCTACCCCCCATCCCCTCCCAAGTACAACCCCTCTTCTGGTCTGCTCAAGCTGCAGGGGTGACAGATACCCAAAGCAGTATGTCTGATGCTGACAGTGGCTTCAGCTGGACAAAGGAAAACTTGGCTGACTGGGTGTTGGGTGATCTGGGTCCTTGGTGCTGATGTTCGTACCCTGAATGTTGTGCAATTTTTCCCACTAAAATAAACACTGAGAAGCCAGACTGTGCCCTCTGAGCCTTTGCCAAATACTCCTTGCTGAAAGAGAAAGAGCAGGGTTTGATGGGGTATGAGGCAGGTAAAGTACCAGATCCTTCATTTTTATCCTAGGTCCTCAGTGAAACTTGAATACTTGTCTATACTTTGGGTCCTGAGGAGACATGGAGGAGGCAAATTCTGTTTGGAGAAAGCCAGTGTCCAACACAGTACTTGGTAAACACAAGGCACATTAATGCTGAGTGATAAGGTGCCATGGGCCAAGCCAAGCCCCACTTGTTCATCTAGGTTGGGATAATCAGAGGCAGGCCCAGCCCAGGGTCTCCTGTCCATGTGCCTGGAGCAGCAACAGTCAGGAGCAAAGGCCATTTCACCTCCCCTAGGAGGCAGAAGGAAGGGGACTGAGTGGTTGTCAGGCATGATCCTCCCGATCTGTGACGTGGTGGTAGCCAGGAGGCTGGGCCTGCATCCGGAAGAGGACAGTGAGGAGCAGCACTATGAGAAGGAAGAGGATGGAGCCACACACAGCCAAGGCCACAATCACCTCTGGGCATGGGGCAGGAGGGAGAGAGAGAGGTCATGTCAGTGTTCATTCAATATTTGAATACCTGCCATATAGCAGGTGCTCTTCTTACAATGGGACATACATGGGTTAGTGACAGATGGTATAAAGAGAAACAAAGCAAGGAAAGGGGAAAAGAATGAGAAGCAGCTCAGTCAGGGAAGGCATCTGGGGAAGTGACAGTTTGCACAGAGATCTGGAATCAGAGTGAGACATACAAAGATCTGAGAGAAGAGTGTTCTGGGGCAAGGGCAGAGAGGATGGGTATGCAGGAAGCAAGTACCAAAGGCTCTGGTGTGGGTAAAAGTTTGGCGTGTTCTCAGATCAGCGAGAAAGTACGGCCAGAGCGGAGTAAGGAAGGGGCAAGTAGGAGATGAGAGCAGAGGCCCAGACCATGCAGGGCCTGGAAGGCCATGGTGACCAACTTGGATTTCTTTCCTGGTGTGATGGGGAGCAATTAGAAGATTCGGAGAAGGGTAGCAATGCAAACTGATTAATGTTTTTAAAAAATTCACTCTGCTATGCTGAGAGACTGGTAGAGACAAGAAGAGAATCAAAAAGAATGTTAGGAAGCTTTTTGGTACTTCAGGTATGAAATGAGGTAGATTGGACCAGGGAGGTGAGAGCGTGTGCTTTAGAGGTTGAGCTGGTAGCATCCGCTAGCCAAACGGATGTGGGCTCTGAGAAAGAGGGATTCATGGTAACTCAGGGTTATCCTATGCCACTAGGTGATGAATGCGACATTTACTAAGATGGGGAAACCTTGAAGAAGAGCATATTTAGGAGGAAGAGCATTTGTTTTCAGATACATCAACTCGGGGATGTCTTGGTTGACATCCATGTAGAGACCCCAAGTTGGCAGCTAAATATGTGAGTCTGTAGCTCAGAGAAAAGGTCATGAATCTGCAGGTCCTACAAAGACAGAATTTAACACAGAGATGGTATACGACACTAAGATCACCTTGGGAGTGAGCATAGACAGGGAATGGGCCAGGATGAGCCCTGTGCCATCCACTGTTCAGTGGCGGGGAGGAGGAGCCAGGTAGGAAGCTCCCTATAAGGGGAAAAACCAGAGCGGCCAAGACTGTGTTTCAAGAAGAAGCGACCAGATGTGCACTGCTGCTAAGAGGGAACAGGTGCTAAGAACTGGCCACTGATTTTAGTAAGGGAATCATTGGTCCTTAACAAAAGCGGCTTCAAAGTACTGTCAAGGGTAAGTCTGAGAGAACGTGCAGCCAGAAAGCAAAACCAGGGTCCTGGCAACTCTGAAGGGTTCTGCTCTAAAAGGGAACAGATGGAAAGGTAGCTGGGAAAAGATGGGGCCTGAGAGGTTCTGTTGGGCTTCTGAGATGGGACGGATCCAGTAGAGAGAAAACAGAGACATCAGAGGCAGAGGTCCCTGTGGAGGTGAGAAGAGATGGCCCCTCAGTGAAGAGCTTGGCCTTAAGCAGCAGTTTATACCTGCAAGTAAGCAGGAAGAGGTGGTGGTGAGAGAATGAGACAGTACCCTCCTGGTTGCTTCTTTTGGTCAGTGATATAGGAAGGGAGGGGCATCTCCTGAGGGTGAGGAGTAGGCAGAAGGTGGAAGACGGTCTCAGCATGGGGAAGGATCTAGGGGAGAAGTCCCAGTCTAGGGGATGCAGGAAGGAGGCTGCAAGTATGACAGCTCTCTTGAGACTTGTGGATCTGAAAGTTGTTCTAGGACATGACTAGCACAGAGGCAGGCAGCAGCTCACCTGTGTCTGCAGGACTGCTCACCAGCTGGCACTCCTGCTGCCAATCCTGGGGCACAACAGGCTCCGTGAGGCGAAGGAAGTCCTCCAGCGGGCAGCGGTGAGGGCAGCCGGGTAGGATCAGTGGCCAGGGTGCCTTGTTACTCTCATTCCGGAAGTACATCTCCACTGAGAAATTCCTGAGAGTTGACAGGAGACAAGATGCGAGCTGCTCGTCAGGCCTGCAACTGTGTCCTTGGGCTACTCACAGCCACCACACAAGAGCCTGTCCAGAGGACACAGTGGTAGCTCTACTCACCCATTATCTTCCTGGTACAGTTCAAATATGTGGCAGGAGGCATAGGGGGCTTGTTCACCATTGTAGACATCCAGTGCCGTTTGAAGAGCAACCAGTGTGGTGTCGTGCTGTCAGGGAGATGGACTCCCCATCAGCAGTGCTCCCCTGCACCCCCAGGCACTGAAGACAGAAGTCCAGCTCATTGCTTGTCATTAGCACACAGGGGAGTAGGGGAGCTTACCGCAGAATAAACCAGCAGCTTGGGGAGTTGGGAGGAGGTCGCCATCAGGGTCAGGTTCTTCCGTATCTGAGCCAGCAGGACTCCTGAAGGAAAGAATCCCCAGTGTCAGCAGCAGCAGCCATCACTGGCTTAGGATCAGACCTATCGGTCCTCTCGACCTCTGCAAGTCCAGGTCTGATCAGTAGCACAGAGAACTCTTCAGGCACAAGATAGAATGAGATATCTATACATATCTCAGCACAGATGTAGAAACCTGTCCATTTATAAATGAGCTATGAAGCCCTACCCACGTTTGAGGAATTACTTCAGTCTGGAATAAATATAAACTTAAGATAGTAGGTCTAGGCTAGGGTGGCTCTGAAAACCACTGAGATGCCAAAGGTCTGTTGGCGGCACTCCCACAGGTGCTCCCGCCAGAACACAACATGTGCACTTCTCTCAGCCTTCAGAGGGACCCCAGCAGTTCTCTGGAGGTAGGTATTCATTTAGGGTACAGAGGGTCTTCTGACATGGGTGAAACTTAAGAATATGATGGCAGAAAAGCATGACAACCTGGCCATCTGTACAGTGACAAACGTGCTAAGTACCTGAAGAACTGGAGAGACTTTGGTGACTAATGGGGGTCTGGTTCTGAAAGAGCAGAGAACATTTCAGGTGGAGAAGTGTGAGAAGCCCTCAATAGCAGATTTTTAATGCTGTAGGGTCCTGAGGAGGGGAGCGACATGCTGCTCTTGTCACTCACCCCCCTGAAGCCGGGCCTTCTCTGCCTGCTTGTAGATCCCGAAGAGGAAGCGGAAGCTGAAGTCCTTTAGCTGGCTCAGGCGCTGCATGGCTTGGGGTGAGGCCCAGGGCGGCAGGACCAGCCCGTGTGTTTGCTGTGTGTCGCAGCAGCGGGCAGGTTAGCTTTCCGGGCCTAAGCCAGAGCCTCTCCAGGCAGCTCAGGCATAAAAAGATGCCTCAGCAGAACGGAGTCAGCTACCACGAGAGCTCGGGGTGGAGGGGGTAAGAACTGCTGACACACAATAAACCATTTCCCACTCTGAGGTTCTTGGTCACCCACGAAGGAAGTTCCCTTGTTTCACAAGTGGCTTGCCTGGGCCTCCCCAGTGGGAATGGCATCCAGGCTCCATGTCCTACTTGTCGTGGTCGCCTCAGCTTGCTGAGGTGTGAGAGAAGGATGCTCAACTGGGGACCCTGAGCGGGCTCACCTCACAGAAGAGTGTGTCATAGACATTCCAGATGGTCTCCAGTGTCAGGTCTGTAAGCCCTGTCTCGTTGGACACCATATCCAGAAATTGCTAAGAAAAATGGATCAGGGGATCAGTGCTACCCCGGAGGAAAGGACTGTATGCTGATTTCCACCTCAGCCCCACTCACTGCATTCTGAATCCTCTCATTCTGATACTCCAGTGTCTGCCGGGTCTCGTTCTGTAGCTGTTCATATCGGGGACAGGGACCCAATGGGAACTTCAGCAGCTGCAGGCCAAAGAGAGGAAACAGAGGCCAAGAAGGAGTCATGGATAGCAGGCCCATGGCCAGAGTTTCCCCTCACCCCTCTGGGGAAGGACTGGCCAATCTTACCCTGTCCTCAGTGATGGGTACAGTGTGGACCGGGATAGGCTGCCAAGAGATGTTTGGGTTGAAACGTTGCCTCCCATTGGGAGGGAAGAGTCCAGCCAAGTTGGCTTCAGCGCTCATGAGAGTACGGTCAAAGTCTGTGCTCCGCACATACACCTGCAGAGGTGATGACACAAGCACCACCTGTGGAGAGTGGTGGAGGAGCACTGGGCCTTCGGTGGGGCCCCAGGGGGAGAACCTGTTTTTGACGGTTATCCAGCAAATTTTAAACCCACCATGACTCTGTCCCTCCCCCATCTCTGACCTTCCTCGTCCCTCTTCCCAGCAGACCCAAACACACAGCTGGCGGTTAGCTGTCATCATTCTGTGAAGAACTGTGGGAATGGCTTTCATTCAACCACCCCTTCCAGTCCAAAGTGCTCAGTCAGTAAGGCTATCAGGTCTTGGTTTTATAACACCACCTGTCTCCCTATTTAGATGAGGGTTCTTGAGGGCAGAAACTGTCTCCCATCACACTCCCTTTATAAACTGGCTTAGGAACCAGGGAGAGGAAAGAAGATGCAGAACAGCTATAATTGCTTGTGAAAAGGGAGGAGGAAGCTGTGGGTAAGGGCAAGACCAGGCTAGAGCTGGCCCTCAAGGGAATAACATCCAGAGTCTCTTGAAACAGCTGTGGCTGACAATGGTAACCAGAGGAACAGATATCTGCATCCCAGGGGTGGATAGAAGGCTATAATGAGCCAGCACACTTGCCCATCTTCCCTGGCATGCCCTTTCTATGCATAGCTTCCCTGTCATTTATTGCTTGTGGGTTTATCGTTGGTCACCCTCAGTACCTTCTAAACTCCACAAAGACAGAGATCATATCTGGGTGGTACATCAGTTATATTCACAGTGCTAGGCCCTTGGTAGGTACTCAGTAAGTGTCTTGGATGGCAAGTTCAGAAACTACTTTGCCAGGCCCTTCCCTAAGTCTGAGCTTGGATACTTGATCAGTTTTGCCTCTTCCCAGTCAAGCAGGGGCAACTCAGCCTCTAAGGGCTTTGTTCTAGATGGCTCTTGGATATCTTATCCTACAGTTGCAGTTGTAACCAAAAATGCATGGAAGGAGACCAGAGTCCCCAGCCTCACCCTAGGCTCCCTGAGGACAGTGTACCCCATTCCCCCTGCCTCTTGAGCTCCCAGCCTTGCCTCTTGAGCTCCCAGCCTTACCTCTTGCCGGTGGTAAGAGGCATTCAGAAAGCCCTGGTAGCGCTGCCGCAGAGCCTGGCCCAGCTCCCAGTGCTGTAGCATTCCCTCCTGTGATCAAAGCCAAGGGTCAAGAGGATCCAGAGGGAAGGGATGGCTCACAAATCCCACAGGGCTTAGGCACTATTGTTTTCCAAGTTTACCCATGGCTGGAAGTAGGAATGGGTTAATCTGACCCCAGAAGTCATTTAAGTGGCCAGTTGTGGCTGGCACTGTCCTGGACAGAGAGAAAAGTAATATTTTTGGTTAAGAAATCTGGTCAAAGTCAGCACCCACATGGGAAATGGCAGTTTGGTGGGGCTGCAAGTTCTGTAGAACTCTAGAGATCACTCATTCTTCGGGTCACCCTGGGGAAGGGCTGGCTTCTGACCCACCTTGGTCAGCTGACCAAACCCCTGGGGCCACTCATCTTCCTGATGGGGGTCCCTGGGATATGTTTTCACTGGCGAACGGTCTCCATGTCGGTACAGCTGAGGAAAGAAAGTGATTTGCTTACAGGTTGGAAAGGTCCTTGATGGGGACACAGAATTCATCTCTGCCCCATGTGGGGTTAAGAAGCCTCACTCCTTCTGGGAAGCCTTAATCCTACCCACTGCAAAAGACTCCAACTAAGAAGCCAGTGATTTCTTCCAGGTTGTAGAGATTCTAACTTGGCTAAGCAATGCCACTGGAGACCACAGGCAAAGCCAAAGGTACAGGTGGGAAGGAAAGAGAAATAAAGCAATGCAGATGGTGGGGGAAATGGAAAAATCGATCACTAAAGGCTTCCTGAGGGGTGAATCTGTTAACTGTTGGACAACATCTCTGTCCCAGGTCAGACTCACCAGACCTACCCATTAGTATAAAACACCTCACATCCTACCCACCCCAAATAACCCAGGGCTCCACAGCGATTCCGCACTAGCGACCCAACCCTCCAAGCCAACTGCCTCCTCCTAAACCAGCTCCTCCTCCTCCAGACCCCCGAGCCCGGCACAAGCCCCGCTCCCCCTCCACCCGCAGGCCTGTGCCCTTCTAGCTGTGGCGAGTCTTTTGGCGACCCCATTTCTCATTACCAAGGTGATAAAACGCAGACTCCGAGCCTGGGTAGATGGCATCACCATCATGTTCACGCCAAGAAGGAGCTGGAGAAGAGTCGCCCGGCTCCAGCCACACCGTCCGCCCGCCATCACCGCGGCAGTCTATGCTGCAAGGAGGTTGGAACCCATTGGGCGGCACCTGCAGCAGCCGCCCGGACTCACCCGTACGGACACCGCCGGAAGCGCTCTCGCCGCCATCTTGCTAAAGGAGGGGCAGAGATGGTGGAGGTGGAGACGTCTGGGTCGGAATGCGTATAGGAGGTTCGCGGTCCGGCCGGGGCGGTGGGCCGTGGGGATATAGCTTGACTGCGTGCGGCAGAAGAGGTTTAGAGACCTCGTCTTGGTAAAGAGATCCCTGAACTCGGGTTTGCCTGTCACGTTAGAGACCCCGTATCAAGGTGGCGCCTGCTCTGGGCCAGACGGTAGGCAGAGCGAGCGCCCCTGCGGGCCGGAGTGCTGCCGGACTTGACTCCAGAGCCAGAGGATGCAAAATTGGGGCGAGGGATGGGAAGTAGATCTCCACGTTCCTGCCTTCTGGTGGAATTTGAGCCTTGGCCCTGGCTCAGTACCCTGAGAGCGGTCCAGTTTGATGTAGGCGACAGCAGCCCTGTGGACTCCCTGTGCCCTTGAGGTTGGTCCCGGTCTAGCCTACTGCAGTCAGCAAAACTTGAGAAGACATCTAACTTCCCCTTCCAGTCATTTCCCTGCCCTTCCACCCATTTACTTACAAGTTTTAGATGCCTTCCGAGATGTCGTGCCTCTTTTGAAAGGAGTTGGGTTGCACACACGTTCAGACTGCAAAACCAAAGCAGTGAATCCCTATGGGAAGAATTTAAGACCAATGGAGAGACATATAGGGACAAGGGGCAGCAGCATGCTCCAGTGGGAGCATGTGGATTTTCCAAAGAATCAAAGGCCCTCTTGGCATTGACCATTAGGACCCAGGAGCAGGCAGTTTGGCCTCAGGGCTTTGACTGAGCTTGAAGTGACTCACAGTGCCAGGAGGTCAGATCCAAAGCATTTGGGATTCTTTGATTCAGATCTGTCCACCAAAAGCAAATTACTCACATCCCTGGGGAATTAAAACCTGATCAGAACTTTATGGGAGAAAGTGAGGTCATCTTGCCCTAGGACTCCACATTCAGTTATTTATATGTAAACTTTGTTTGCAGGGTTATTATTGGTGAATAGAAATCGAAAGCTGAAGGCTGGGTAGTCCAATAGTTCTTAACCTTATTTAGTTGCAAGCCCCTTTATGAATCAGATGAAAATTTAGTCCCCTCTCCAGAAAAATGACCACACAACATAAATGGATTTTTGCATCTAATCCCAAGAGATTTATGAAGACCATCCATATGTTTCATAAATCAGCATCTCTGAATCCCTGATCCAACCTAGTTTCCTTACTTTACAGTAAGAAAACAAACCCAGGGAAAGGAAGTGACTTGTCCAAGGTCACACAGTTTAGGAGACTGGATTAATACTCAAGTTTTCTGATTCTCAGTCAAATACTCTATAAAGGGCTATTTCGTGCAGGCTGCTTTGCTAAACTATTTGGTGGCCCCCAAAATACCTTCAGTTAAGAGCTTTCTAACAAAGGAAACCTTTTCATATTGGTGGGGTTGAATGGGGTATGGCTAATTGGTAAGATTTTGCACACTAGTAGGAGTTTTGTAGGGTTTTGTTTTAATATGCCCCTCACGGTCCTTGAAAACTAGCCAGACTTGTGATTTTAGAATGCATATCTTGGGCTCACTAAATTTTGGCAAGTAGAACAAAAATCCCTCAAATCCATCTTTTGCTTTCCTTCCCACTTACTCAAGTATTTGTACCTCCAAGTATCCCATGTGAGAGGGATTAATAGATCAAATTATTTCAATTTTTGTAATAAGAAACATCCAATAAGGGTGAGAATTACACAAGTACAAGATAGATCCAAGAGATGAGCCCTGGTTTCTTGGCCCCCAGCTTCTGAATGTTTTCTAACCAGGATGACTCTGTGGTCCCTGCCCCTTGGTTCCTAACTACAGAAGCAAAAAAAGAAAAAAAACATGTAAATGGATCAATAGATGGATCCCTGATGGGCCTACCCCAAATCAAATAAATCAGAATTTCTGAAAATGAGGCCAGGTTTGGGAACCACTGCTCCACCCTGTGTTGGCAGAAATCAACCTAAATCCAGGTGAGTTAACCATTTTTCCCATCTGGGGAGGCAGTTTTGTGTAATGAAGTGAGGTATGTTTTGTCTCTTTAACTTTGAGCTTTTGAGTCAATTTATACCTGTGTTCAGATGTTGCCTTGCTAGTAACTATCTCCTATCATTTTATATATGAAGATAAATAAAATAATACTTGTAAAGATAAATATATGTAGTAGGGCCTACATAAGTGTTACTTTTTTTCTTTCCTTTCTGCCCTCTATATCATCTCTGAACTCATAGGCCTGGGAAGCAGGAATTCCTGGGTTCTCTATCTTGTGATTGAGAGATTGGGCAGGATAACCTACACACTGTGTGCCTTTCCCGAATGGTGAAGAAGGGGGCAAGAAACAGTTGCCCCTGTCCACCTGGCAAACCATACCTAGTAGCCTGCTTCATGGGAATTTGAGTGCTTTCTGGGGAGGTACCCATAGTGCATATGACTGTGGGCTGGAGTGCACCTATTTTTGCTTAAAGTTTCCCCTTGTGCAAGGAGAAGCCACTGGAGGTTCTGGGGATTAGAAATGTGACTTGGGAGATCCCTGAACATGTTCCTAGGCATGTTGCCTCCTCTAGGAGCCAAGGAAACAGGAAAGGCCATGGGACTGGGAGGATTTGCACCTAACACCTACTGTGGGCCAGTGGGACTGTGCGGTTGTGGGGGTCTGGCAAAGTAGAACATGTGAGTCTAGCTGTCAATCATCTGACTGCTTGCCCTGGCTTGGGGGAACTTCTGGTGGTTGGTATCCAGAAACTGTGGAGATACTGCCAACAGATCTTAGCCTTCCCCCATTTTTCTCAACCTTCCCTTCATTTCGGGGAGGCTCCTGAACCCCTGTAAGCTTGGGGGAATTGCTCTGGCAGTAAAGCAATGGTAATGCTTCCTCCTCCTGCCCTTGAGGTGAGACTGAGGCTGCCTCCCTGGCTTGTGGGAGATGGCACCCTGACATGCTTGCTCAGCATCTGGCTCACCCTGGGTCAGAGGGCTCCATATGAGGCTTGTGTGTGGTCCTGGGCTGTGGGGAGACTAGGGTATCAGGAAGGAGTTGAGGACCAGGAGTGGATGAGAGAGGCTTTTCCCAACTCCCAGAAGACAGGTGATCAGGCGGCAGACCAGTGTTACATCCCCACTTCATGGTTACATGCCCACTGTTTCCATGACATCTCTGACTTTGCATCTGTGCTGGAGCTTCTGGGGATGGGGAAAGGTGGAGGAGGGAGTGGGATCAGTGATGTGGGTGCTGGGAGAGAACAGTTCCAGTTTCCCAGGGGCTAGAGTCCCTGCTTTCTGTTTTTCCAGGACAGCTGGGGCCTTGTGAAAATAGGGGAAGGAACACACATAAAAGGAATGGAGAACCTTGTGCTCATGACTCAGATGCCCAGGCTAGGGTGGGGGCCTTACTAGGGGATGGCCTTGTGATGAGAGGGAACAAGAGCAAAAGCTGGAGGCAGAACTTTGAGAGGGAGGTGCCAGAGGGGCTTTTCTGAAATGTGAAAATGAATACATGGGCAGATTTTGCAATGCCACCCAGCCTGTCTTCTCAAGTGTCTGCTCCCAGCCCTGGCCTGTTTCCCCTGCCCCACCCAGTGCTTCCTCTCCTCTTTCACTAAGCTCTTGTTGTATTTCTGCTTTCCCTGGCCTTCTCCCATCCTATTCCCCCACACTCCTCTCTTCTCCTCCCTGCTGCCCAGTTCATCTGTTTCCATCCCTCTGGCTGCTGGCCCTGACCCCCTGTCCTTCTATGCTTTAATGGGGGACCTATGGGAACTGGAGTTCACAGCAAAACAGGAAGAGCCTGTGAGCAGGAAACTGGGAGTAGGGCAGGGGGGTGAACAACCAGCAGTAACCTCAGCTCCTTGCCTCCTACATCTGGACTGAAGCATCCCCAGGGCTCTTGGCCTCTCCCACTACAGCCCATTAGCCCCAGCTCCTTCTGTCTCAACACTTCACAGGTCTAGCTGACCTGAGAGGTAACAAGACGAGAGAATCCCGGACCCTGACACAGGGGAAAGGAAGAGTACGGGGCATCTGATCTGGAGTGAAGACATTGATCACAGTGTGGCCACTAACTGTGTGAGGTCTTGGAAGAGGCTTTCCCATGAGCTCAGTGTTCTCTGAATAATGACACTTTTGTTATTTACCTCCTTCCTTCCTGGGGCTGCTCTAGGGGCCAAAAGAGATAGTGGGTTTGTATGTGGTAACAAGCACTAGACGGTTAACAATGTTCAGATTCAAGGTGATGGGAAGACCCATAGCTGAGAGGATTGGGCAGCTGATGATAACTGCCACCATTCTTGAACACTTACGTACTATGTGCCACACATTGTGCTATGATATACAGGCATACTTTGGAGACATTGCCGGTTCAGTTCCAGACCACCACTAAAAAGCAAATACCACGATAAAGTGAATTAAATGAATTTCTTGGCTTCCAAGTGCAAATAACAGTTACTTTTACACTATACTGTAGCCTAGTAAGCATGCCATAGCATTATTCCTGAAAAAATATACATACCTCAACTTAAAAATATTTTATTGCTAAAAAATGCTAAACATTGTCTGATTTTTCTCAAACTATTCAAATTCAGTTAGACAATATCCATCATATCATTGATAAGTTTTCACAAATGCCTAGGGTGCCTAACTGGTTTTCTTGGTTTCACTGGATATAGCTGGTAATTGTAGGTCTGCTTTGGTTATGTAGCTGTATTCCTATTATGTTAATGTGTGCACGCAATTTAATTAGTAGTTTAAAACCTATACATGCTTATGTTACACTACAAGAAGATGTCAGAGAACTAATCAATCTTCCTATGTTTTCTTCCGTCTGCTACTTCTATAGCTTTTCTTCTTCCTTCCTAATTACAACCCTTAAGTAGAATTCGTGCCTCATATCGAAATTACCGAGTATCATAATTCTTCCAAGTGGTAAAGATACCTCAAGACAAATGCTGGGCATAGAAGCCACAGGGCATAAATCTGCAAAGAAGTAAAAAGCTAACCTTTTCAAACAATATTGCTTCTCTCTCACTTACCAACTTTACATTTCCCTGTATGGCCCCGGAAGATGACTGGTTAACCAGAGACGGGTAAGATTCCTCAAGGGAGGAACAACCTAAGACAGGCACAGTCGCAGGGGGGCCATCAGGTGAGAAATTGGGGATCAACAGAGGTGAGGCTTAGAACCTCACCCCCCCTGTTTTGAGAGAAATCTTCTGCATCCGTGGATGTTTTGTTGCCCTTGTCTAGCTCGGATTAATACTTAGTCTATAGGCACACACCTGATCATCTACATTTGCCCTCTTATAGCACTAAACTATGTTTTCTACCTTTATCTTGCATCTACCTACCACTACAGCATTTTATTAAAAATAAAAATAATAATAATAAGGGAGAAATGTGGGATTCACATATAAATCAAGTATAAAAATCAAACGAATAATCATATTTGACCTGATTGTTTATAGTTCATGATGCGTGATCAAAACTGAAAGTTTCTGTGATATGACTGCCCTTGCACTGTTCACCATGTAAGAACTTATTCACTATGTAAGAACTTGTTCACCATGTAAGAACTTGTTTGTTATGCTTTAGAAGATTGGAGACTGTTGAGAATTAGGCTTGGGGTTGATTAATGATTGTGCATTGAGTCCCCTATACAGAATTTTATTGTTGTTAACAACCATCTGATCAATAAATATGAGAGATGTCCTCTCAAAAAAAGTAATAAAAATAAATAAATAAATAAATAAAAATGACTGATACCTGAAAAAAAAAAAGCTAAACATCACCTGTAATCTTTTTGCTGGTGAGATATGTTGATGGTTGCTGACTGATGAGGGTGGTGGTTGCTGGAGGTTAGGGTGGCTGTAGCAATTTCTTTTTTCTTTTTCTTTCTGTCTAAAAAAAGATAATGAAGTTTGCTGCATCGATGGACTCTTCCTTTCATGAGTGATTTCTCTGTAGCATGTGATGCTCTTTGATAGCATTTTACCTACAGTTGAACTTCTTTCAGTATTGGGGTCAGTCCTCTCAGAGTCTGCTTCATGTAATATTCTAAATCCTTTGTTATCATTTCAACAACTTTCACAGCATCTTCACCTGGTGTAGATTCTATTTTAAGAAATCACTTTCTTTGCTCATTCATAAGAAACAGCTACTCATCTGTTAAAAGTTTTATCCTGAGATTGCAGCAATTCAGCCACACCTTCAGGCTCCACTTCTAATTCTAGTTCTCTTCCACCACATCTGGAGTCAGAACACACAACATTTATTAAGTTTTTCCATCTTATATGGGCACGTTTCCCTGGTGCCCCCAATTATAATAGGAATATCAAAGATCACTGATCATAGATCATATTAACAAATGTAATAATAATGAAAAAGTCTGAAATATTGTGAGAGCTACCAAAATGGTCACAGGGGCACAAAGTGAGCAAATACTGTCTTATTATTATTATTATTAAGGTATCACTGATATACATTCTTATGAAGGTTTCACATAAAAAACATTGTGGTTACTACACTCACCCATATTATCAAGTCCCTCCCATACTCCACCAAAGTCACTGTCCGTCAGTATAGTAAGATGTCACAGAGTCACTATTTGTCTTCTCTGTGCTACACTGTCTTTCCAGTGACTCCACACACACACGCACCATGTGTACCAATCATAATACCCCTCAATCCCCTTCTCCCTCCCTCCCCACCCACCCTCCCCCACCCCTCCCCTTTGGTAACCACTAGTCCCTTCTTGGAGTTTGTGAGTCTGTTGCTGTTTTGTTCCTTCAGTTTTGCTTTGTTGTTATACTCCACAAATGGGGGAAATCAGAGCAAATATGTTACTAAAATGACTGATAGAATTGCTTAGGGTTGCCACAAATCTTCAATTTGTAAAAAACAGTATCTGCAAATAGCAATAAAGCAAAACATAATAAAATGAGATATGCCTGTATTGTCTAATTCTCACAACAAACTTAGGTGGCAGAAACCAATATCATCCCCATTTTAAAGATACGGAAACAGAGCTTCACAGACATTAAGTAACTTGGTTAATCAAGATCACACAGCTAATAAAAGGCAGCGGTAAAGCCAGGATTTGAACCCAAGATCTGAGCCCAGAGCCCAAATGTTAAATCAACTAGATGAAATTGACTAGAGTTAACAGGTATAGAAGATAATCATATTTTTGTTTACTAACTCATTTAACAAACAGCAATATAGTATCACTCTGTTGCCTACTCTATGCCAGGCCCTGTTCCATGGGCTACAGAGGAGATAAAATTAATAAAACATTTTGTTTGCCTACAGGGATGGATCTCACGTTTTGCGCAATAGGGCAGGAAGGCTATGTCAGTAGTCTCAGTAGCTGCTGAATAGACATTGCCATCACTTCAGATGGAACCATTCCCCAGATAAGGGACACTGCACACCTTCCCACCTCCATCCTGGGCTGGCACCTGGGTCACCTGCCATCCCCACCCCCATCCCCATTCCAGGCCTGCCATTGCACCTCTCTTGGCTTCTTACCCTCTTGATGTCCTCTGCAGGTATTCCTTGAAAGTCCAGCACCTGCCTCTATTCACCGCTGGAGTTCTACCAGAGTGGGTGAGGCCTGGAGCTAGTGGGGAGCCTCTTGGCCCCTTCCCAGGGTAGGGGAGAGAGAGAGGGAGGCTGGGAAAACAGGCTGGGGCTCAGTGTTGTAACTCTGGGCAGTGCTGGGACCTTTGCTCCACGAGGTGTCTATAGAGGGGAGGGAATGCCAGCTCTGGAGGCTGCCAGGATTGGGGTGGGGGTGTCTGGGAGGCAGTCCTACAAGAGCAACTAACAGCCACTGGGGTGAGAGAAGAAGGCAGAGTCATGGAACTGGGCTGGTCTGCAGAGAAATGTGACTGTCACAGTTGGGAGTAGGGGTTCAGAGGTAGTGCTGGGCTGAGGGGAGCCAGCTGGGGAGGAGTCATCCTGGGGGGAAGCTGCCCCGTGGGCGGGTGGCGGGAGGAGGCCAGGGCTCCGTAGGTCAGTTGTCTCCATCCGCCTGGCAGAAAGGAGAAGTGGCCCGACCCCTTGGCAGTCCCTCCTCTCAGCCATTCCCCACATTACTTCTCCAGGGTTCCGGGCCCCTCTCTTGCTCAGCTCTGACTCCTGGCTCCTCCGGTGGAAGCCTCTGGACAGGGGACTGCACTGTCCTCCTCTCTCAGCAAGGGGGCTCCAGAGACTGCCCAGCCCAGGAGTCTGGCGGCCTCGGGATTCGGTGGGTCCGCTCCTCAGCACTGGTGGGGGCTCTGTGTGTGTGTGTGTTTAGGGTTGGGGGGGGGTCCTGTGGCTCTTAGAAAGGGGTCTGTGGGGAGAAGTGAAGAATGATGTGTGTGAGAAGCTCTGGCAGAGACAGGATTCTATTTAGGTCCGAGAATAACTCCTGAGGGGGTCTGGGAAAGGACATCCTGTATGTGAATTGAGGCAAACCTTGGAGGCAAGAGGCTTGCTTGTGCTGGGACCCTGGAAAGTGGCAGGAGTGAGGTGGTTTCACTGGGTGAAGTGAGCCTCAATCCCATGTCCTGGTCCTGGCCGACTTTGGCTATCCCCAATGTTGGAGTGAGGCAGAAGGGGCCCTGTTGTGCCCAAACATTCCCTGATGCCCTGGAGGGATCCTTGGGGAGAAACAGTCTCCTGATGGCCAAGAGCTCAGACTTTGGAGTCAGAGAGACCAGAGTTGGAGTCTTGGCTCTACCACTGTCTAACTGTGTGGCCGCAGGCAATTTACTTGATCTCTTTGAACCTCAGTTTCCTCATTTGTAAATGGGTTTAAGAATAGTACAGACCTCACAGAGAAACTGTGAGGAAGGCATGTAAACCCTTAGCATAGGCTGACAGACATATATGGCAGGTTAATGTTACTTGATAGGTTAGTACTGATGAAAGGCAGAATAAGGAGAAGACTGCTGAGGCCAGAAAAGAGCCCAGTTCTGAGAGAGTGTAACCTGGGCTGTTCCTGCAGGCCAGTCCCTTGGTAATGTCCAGGGCTCTAGGAGGAGATGTCCTTGTGGCTGGAGGCCTACCTGTGCCTGACATTTCTTCTGGTAAGCTGCTTCACTCCAGCCCTTTCCCTGGAGCCCAGGCCCAGCCCTCTATGGGTAGAAATAAGTTTGCAGTTTCCCAGAAGGACCCTGGGAAAGTGAGCAGGGTAGGCCCTGAGACCCCCCTTACGCCTCTCTTTCTGGGCTCAGACTCTGCAGTGGAGCTGTGGGAGCCACATGTGCAAGATGCAAGCGGCCAGGCACTGGGAGGCAGGACCTGCATCCTTAGGGGGGAAGCTAGCAGGCCCCAGTCCACTGGGGGCACTTTGGGAGTGGGGCTGGAGGCAGCAGAGCCTGCAGCTCTGCTCCCTGGAGAGGATGCCCTTCCAGAGTCCACAGGTGAGGAGCTGCTGGGTTTGGAGGAGGTAGGCACTCCTTGGATCTGGGAGGGGTACCTTAGGGCTGTTTACCTCATAAGGTCATGGTTAAGTCTAAACGCTTTGGAATCAACTAGACCTGAGTGATCTGAATGTGAATTTTGTCTCTGAGTTAGGCCTTTCTGAGTTTCCTTATTTGTAAAATGGAAATAATAATAGTACCTGTCTCTTATGATTGTTCTAAGGATCAATGCATAGAAAGGGATCAGACAGTGCCTAGGACATAATAGCACTTGCCATATGGGAACCACTTTCTTACAATAGACTAGGCTGTGTATAATGAAGGGAATGAAGGCACTGAGTGCTCAGGGCAGTGGCCAACTGAGCACCAAGCCTTTTCCTTGGAGATGAACATTAAGGCTCTTCCCTGTATCCAGAGTTCCATCCACAAAAGCGAAAAAAGGGGCCAGCCCCCAAAATGCTGGGGAACGAGCTGTGCAGTGTGTGTGGGGACAAGGCCTCCGGCTTCCACTACAATGTGCTGAGCTGTGAGGGCTGCAAGGGATTCTTCCGCCGCAGTGTCATCAAAGGGGCACGCTATGTCTGCCACAGCGGGGGCCACTGCCCCATGGACACCTACATGCGTCGCAAGTGCCAGGAGTGTCGCCTTCGCAAATGCCGCCAGGCTGGCATGCGGGAGGAATGTGAGTGTCTGGGGATGGGAGTGCAGAGAGAGACTGAAGGGAAAGGGATCATGTGGCCTCAGGGTATGAGGATAGACAGGCAGCTGAGTCTCCAGGGCCTTTCTACACAGCCCCTAAGTATGGATTAATGAAATCTTTACCTTGTCCTTAGACACATTCTCTGCATTTCTGGAGCCTCAAACTACCCCTTCTGCCCTGTCCTTGCTTCCTGTCTCTCCCTCTTCTCCCCTCTTATGTCTGGCCTATTCTTAGGCGTCCTGTCAGAAGAACAGATCCGCCTGAAGAAACTGAAGCGGCAAGAGGAGGAACAGGCTCAGACCACATCAGTGCCCCCAAGCGCATCCTCACCTCCCCAAGTCTTGCCCCAGCTCAGCCCAGAGCAACTGGGCATGATTGAGAAACTGGTGGCTGCCCAGCAACAGTGTAACAGACGCTCCTTTTCTGACCGGCTCCGAGTCACGGTATCTGGAGGAACTGGGGACGGGAGGCTGTGCCTGGAGCTCCTGTGGGCTTCTTGATACCCAACTCAGACGGGTTTGTTTTTCCCTCATTGCTTCCTGGGTAGCCTTGGCCCATGGCACCCGATCCCCAGAGCCGGGAGGCCCGTCAGCAGCGCTTTGCCCACTTCACTGAGCTGGCCATCATCTCTGTGCAGGAGATCGTTGATTTTGCCAAACAGCTGCCTGGCTTCCTGCAGCTCAGCCGGGAGGACCAGATCGCCCTGCTGAAGACCTCTGCGATTGAGGTGGCTGGCAAGGGGTGGGGCAAAGGGACAGTCAGAGTGAGACTGTTCGTGGGAGGGGCCTCCAGACAGCCAGACAGCCATGGAGCTAAATCTCTGGGGTTTTCAGGGCTAGACCTTCCCTTCAAGGTGCCCTATGCCAGGCCTAGCCCACTGAGCACCTGTGCGAGGTCGGCTCCCTGTGTGCAGGTGATGCTTCTGGAGACAGCTCGGAGGTACAACCCTGGGAGCGAGAGTATCACCTTCCTCAAGGATTTCAGTTACAATCGGGAGGACTTTGCCAAAGCAGGTGAGAACTGAGATTACACAAGGATTGGGCTGGATGGACAGATGCTTTTTGTCATGGGACCCCCAGTGACTACAGAGCACAGAACCAAGGCTGTGTATGTGTTTCCAAGACAGTAAGTTAGAATGCTGATAGGCTTTTCTCGGTTGCTCCAAATACCTACCTGTTCTCTGTTGCATTAGCCAGTGGTTCTCAAACTGTGTTCCAAAGAACCTGAAGTGGGGGGTTGGTTCCATGGAAGTGTTACCTTAGAGTAGAAACATAGAGAAACAGGAATATCTTTAATACATAAGCCAAACAAGAAGCTCCATTAATTCTGCATTATATATTACTCTTCTGCATACTGTTTTGCTTGAAAAAAGATTTTACAGCTAGGATAAAAAGTCTGAAAACCATAGCACCAAGCCTTTTTAGTAGTTAATAATGAACAAATCTTAATTGTGCTCTTATTAAGGACTGTGTGAACTTATTTCCCCCACTCGTTTGCAATTGCTCTTTCTGGTAAGCCATGGAACTGGAGCTGAAACATGGCAAATGTGCCCAGTTGGAACAGTTTTAGGATACAAGTAAACACTTCTATTTCTTCCCTATACCTGGAGTATGTTCTCCAAGAGTTAGTTCACTGTGCTCCTCTCTCTGTTATTTGCTTGCAGGCTCAGCAGGGTTAGTTTCCTCAAATTCAGTTGCTGGCAATGTTTGTGTTGTGGGAGTGGGGTTGGTAAAGGATGGAAGGTTGAGGGTGTTTTGGAAGGATGGGAACTGTGGCTCAACAGGAGACTGAGTAGTTTAGCATCTGAATGTGTGGCTCATTCTGTGACTTCATTCTTGGGGCTGGTAGGTCCTGGTTTCCATGGCAGAGCTCATAAAGTATTTTTTGGTTTCTGGTGACTGGCCAGCTCAAATGCATCTTGTCCCAACACAGGCCACCCTACCCAGTGAGCTCTCTAGGAAGACATCCCTTAACTGTAGGCATGGGAGAAATATGTTGGCACCTCCTGCCTTCTGTGGTCTCTGGCATGCTGTCTGAAATGTGCAGGCATCTAAAGGGATGATTTGATGACTTTTTCTAGCTTGAAAAGCCCATCCCTGCCCCCTTTCTCTACCAGACCACCTTTTTCTCCAAATGGTTATTATCCCAGTCCTTCTTAACCATGGCCTCCTTCACAACATCTTCCCTTCCGAACCCTTCCCAGTTCTCATGTCAGAGTGTTCCTTCAGCACTTGTGGACTTGTGCTCTCTGAATCTGAACCTGTTTATAGCTTTGCTTATGTAAGCAATTTTGATGTCATGTTTGCCTTTCATTTCTCACATTGTCAGTGAGGTCTTGGGCAGAAGGAACTGGAGCTGTCTTTTGTCAGATCGCCTTCCCCCTCTACTTCCACTACCATATGCGGCACGGGTGGATGACTGATGATGTGGGCTGATCATAGTGGAGGCATTCATTCAGGGAGCATCATCAGACCCTGCCGAGTGCATGACCCAACACTACAGTCTCCTTGCCCTCTTGGTACAAAGGGGCTGTCCAGCACAACTTGAGGCTCAGCACCTCACCAAGAAATGCTTTATAAAATGGGTATTTCCATTAAATGGATCAACACACACTTGATAAACATCAAGGTGAAAGTACAGGAAGTGACTAATCAAGAGCCTGGAATGGAAAAGTTAGCAGATGGTTGCTAAAGAACTCTGAGAAAGCTTCAGGGACAGGGAGGGACAGGGAGACTGACGGACTGTGTGGGGGAGAACTGTTTTTTAAATCTCATGACTTTAGGTCATGGTTTGTTCAACTTTAGTCTCCTCAGCAAGAAGACTGATTCTATTTTTTTAATGTATTTTTTATTTAACAAACACATAGTAATTACTTTATGAGCCACACATTATTCTAAGGATCCATTATGAGGCAGGCTTATTATATCTATTTTACAGATGGGAAAACCAAGGTCCAGAGAGCTTAAATAACTCACTGAAGATCACACAGCCCAGATATGGTAGAGCCAGGACTCAAACCTAGGCAGTCTAGTGTCAGAGTCCACAATCTCAACCACATTGCTATGTTCCCACCGAGATGTGAAACATGAACTGTATCTCTAGGATTCAGACAATTAAGGCCAATTGCCAGTGAAAAATTTTCTGTATAAACAAAAATAGGAGTTGCCTCTAATTTTTATAATGTAAGGCCCTCAAAAATTCTAATAAGAAATACAGAATTATTATCATTCAATTCAGCACCTCCCATGTGCCAGGCCCACTGCCAAGTACTCCGCATGCTCTTTACCATTTCACCATCACAACAGTCTTGTAAATTCCAATATGATTCCCATATTTGGGATGAGGCTTAGAGAGCTTAAGAAAGTTGTCCAGCAGAGCCCTGGAGACTTCTTACCAAGTTCCTGGTAGTTCCCTAATTTGAGAAGTTGAAGGAGAGAAGGAAGTTTCTAATCTTGTGCCACATGCCCCAGCCCCGCTGAGACAGGGACCATGGGCTTAGACAGAGTAGGGTGAGGGCCTCCTTAAAAAACAAAGCAAGATAATCCATTGTGAGATTTTCTTTGGCCTGCTGGGGGGCCCAGTTTATGTTTCTGACTTTACCCAGGTGCTGCTTTTCTTCCTCCAGCCCTAATCAGGTGATTTGAAACCTGGGCAATTTAATAAGCAAGCCCAAAACAACATAGTAAAAACAGGAAGGATTCCATCTTGAAAATAAAATTGCATTTTAAAACCCAGTTAGTTAAAAAGTAAGTTTCTTAACATACTATTTAACAAACAGACAATAACTGAGCCCACCTTGCGAGCAAAGCAGGCAGTCTTCAGTGATAGGCTCCCAGACCAGGAAGCTGCTCTCCTAGGAGGAAATCAGAGCAGTAAATAACCCGTAAGACTAATAAGAAACTTAATGTCTCTTCAAAGATAAACATTTTGGGACCACTTAGCAGGTGTGCATCCCTAGCCCTTTGTCTTTCAACTGCCTATAAATCCCCTAGACAACGCACCACCTCCGGACTCTCTTGTCCCCTCCTGGCAGGAGCCAGCAGCTCTGTCCTCCCGCTTTATCTCTAAATAAAAGCCTCTCCCTGGCTCTCCTACCTTGAGTGTTTGCAAAGTTCATTCTTCGACTCTGTGAACAAGAACCCCGGCATCACCACTTCTTCCTCCCCAGGACTGCAGGTGGAGTTTATCAACCCCATCTTCGAGTTCTCCAGAGCCATGAATGAGCTGCAACTCAATGATGCTGAGTTCGCTTTGCTCATTGCCATCAGCATCTTCTCTGCAGGTGCGGAGGAGGGGCAAGAGGGAAACTGAACAAGAGGCTTGCACCCAAGAGGGCTGCAGGCCCCACAGGGCAGGAATCGTGGAGGGGTGCAGAGGCCCTTGCTGTGTTCTTTTGGGATGGAAGAGGCTGGGTGCAGCATATCCCTATATTTTGGTTGTGATTTGGGGTATGCAACTAGAACCCTGGTCAGACCTGCTCCTCAACTCTCCTGGTAACCTATAGACCGGCCCAACGTGCAGGACCAGCTCCAGGTAGAGAGGCTGCAACACACTTACGTGGAGGCCCTGCATGCCTACGTCTCCATCCATCACCCCCATGTGAGTCTCCCCATGGTGCCCTTTTTCCTCCCTTCCAAGGCTCATTCTCCGACACACCTATTTTCCTTTCAAGAGTCCTTCCCTGATTTAATAATGCACAGACAATTCTCTACCTCTCTCACAACTCCATTACCCTTGCCCCACTTCCCTGGGGAGAGACAAAGGCTGTACTTTTCCTCTCTTTCCCCCAGGACCGGCTGATGTTCCCACGGATGCTAATGAAACTGGTGAGCCTCCGAACACTGAGCAGTGTCCACTCAGAGCAAGTGTTTGCACTGCGCCTGCAGGACAAAAAGCTTCCCCCGCTGCTCTCTGAGATCTGGGACGTGCACGAATGACTGTTCTTCCTCCATGTCTTCTGTTTTCTGGGCTGAATGGCTGAGGCCCTGTGGTTGTTTTCCTAGAGGTGGGGCAGACTGAGAGGGGTAAACATTCCTGGGAGCTGGGCAAAGTATATCATCATGTGGCATTAAAAGAGAGTCAAAGGGTTGGTAGTTTTGTGGCTGCTGGGCAGTGGGAGTCTTGCTAAAGCTGTGTTCCATTTGAAGACTCTTCTGACCCAACCAAATGGGTGAACCTGGGGGACACTTTGCACAAGGTTCTCCAGGGCCCAGCCCATCCTGCCTCCACCACTTCCTGTTTTCTGCACAGGGCCCCTAGAGAAACTCTCCACTGTCACTCTGCAGCTTGGCCATAAATGCCTTGGGGCTGCCTCACTGATAGGTCAGGCAGTGTTTGTACAGGAAGACCAAAATGAATACAGAATGAGAGAAACCACTTCTGGATTGCGGGTAGGGGCACGGCAATAGTGGAGCGAAGGCTGCGTCCTTTAGGATCCGCTTCCAGACTCAGTAGAGGAGACTAGTCCAAGTGACAGCTTTAGCAGCAAGGGGACTCCCTTTTACTAGCCGGTGCCACGAGGGTAAATGAAATGCTGAGGCTTAGATGCCTCCTTCCCTTTTAATGATCCAAGTGGGGCTGTGATGTCTTTCTGTCGGGTGGGTGGGGGGAGGAAGTTTGGATGTTCAGAACTAATGCTTCAGTCATGTACCCTTACTCGCGGGCGCACGTATGCCTCCCTTTTTTCGTTGGCATCTGAAGAAGAGGGCACAACAATCCCTCCTTTCGGCCCTTAGGCCTTGTGGGACAGGAAGAAAAGTCCCCTGAGGCCAGGGGTAGGCTGCCCTGTCTTGGGCCTCTCCGGTGGGTGGACTCCATTTCCCAGCGGGCTCCGCGGCCCCGCTCACGCCCCCTTTCCGTGGAGCTCACCCTGTGTAGGTGATACCGCGGCCGCGCCTTCCGGCCTCAAGTACCCGCGCTGCCCCAGAATTGGAAGGTTCCCCTGCTGGGGCTGCAGGCTTTCCTGCCCAGGCGGCTGGGCACTTCCAAGCCGCGTGCGGGGGGAGGGAGGGAGATGAGGAGGACTGTCAGAAAGTCTTAGGGGCGGTTCATGTTGAGAAGTCGCTTCCTGATTTATGCACATTTCGTCGAAACGGGCGCTATTACCATATCGAATAAAAATCTGTTTGCGCAACCTAAACAAAACGTATTCCTTTGGGTCCTCCCCTTGGCTGTAGCAATGCTGGGCTGGCCCAGCGCGCCCCATCACGTTCCACTCCCGCACGGATAGGTGTGTGCGTAGCCGCCTCTCTCCCGAGTTTGGCTCCACCCTTCAGTGATCGGGTTGGTGTAGCCCCGTCCCCCCGGAGGTGAATGGTACGGACCACGGGCCCCGTCAACCTTCCCTTTCCAACCCTGCTCGAGTGGTGCGCGACCCCTGGTGCAGATGTGAAGTGGCGCGCGCGGCGGCGCTCGCGCCGGGGAGCCATTGACCGTCGGCTGCCGGGGGACATCGAGCCCTGCCTGGCCGGTCCCCCGGGGCGTGGGAGGTAGGAAGGCCTGGACCACTCCGGTCCCTAGAAGGGTATCTGGGACCGGGCTCTATAGGGATGGCCAGACATCAGGTGGCCAGAGTGTGAGGAGGCACGGGGTCTGGAGGAGGAGTGGGGGACCGTAGGGAATAGGGCGGGGCTAGAAGTGGGGGCGCTCCGGGCCGCCGAGGGGTTAGGGGCTGCGGGCCTGGGCGCAGCTGCTGTTGCTGGGCTCGGTTCCTGCAGGGCTGGCGGATGGCGTTGGTTCCGGGGTCGGGGAGAACTGTCCAGCAGGTGAGAGGGCGGGCAGAGCTGTCCAGCCCGAGGCCCTGGCTGGGATAAGCACCTGGCATGCGAGCGTGGAGTGTGTGTGTATGCACGCGCGTGCGCGCGCTCATTTTTTGTTAGGGTTTGGAGAACCACGTTTGGTTCTTAAAATTTTTTTTTCTGCAGTTGGTGTTTCATAGTTGGCTTGTTGGGCAGTGGGGACACCATTATAATCTTTCCTGCAACTGCTTCCCCTTCCGTCCTCGTACATATTTAAATACTTTATTTTCCTGCGCTCCTTTCTTCACCAACCCTACCTATTGCCTGCTTCTTTGCTCTCGTTCTGATCCACGCTGGACTAGTCTGTACTGTAGCGCTTGCAAGGTCACTGCCTGGGGAGGGAGAGGAGGAGAGGGAGCCTCCCGTTGTGCTCACGTCAGCAAAGATGTCATATCGCTCTCCAGTTCCTGTGGTTTTGCTATGACATCCTGCCCCAAAGGAGGGCGAACCCAAAGGATTGATTAGCGTGGTCATTTGTAGGCTGAAAACATAGATACAGCTTAAAGGTTTGTGTATTCTGAATCTGCATCTGGATGGAGTAGATAGTGATGTAGTACATCAGCAGATAGGTGTACTTTTTGAGCTTGATGCCTTTGGAATACAGGAGACAGGAACCAGGCGCTCTGAGTTACTAAATATGGTTGAGGAAGGAGGCAGTCTGAGCCTAAGTGAATAATGAAGACAGAGTATGAGTTATAGGTAATGTTAGAAGACTTAGAGTCTATGAGAAGGGGAGGGGGTAATGGAAAAAGCCTTAATTATCATTGCAATTGGAATGACCAAAGGCGATGGTTGTTGATGGGATACGAATTGTGACTAAAATCTACCCTATCACTAGTTGTTAGAACAGTCACAAGATCTCAGGGTCTTGTGGTTCTGGAGGGAGATGAACATTGTGGAGTATGACAATGACTCGAGTTTTATCAAATGATTGTCAGTGGAGAGGGGCTGGAATCCCCACCAAGGCTTGAGGCCTGATAGCTGATATGTTAGTAGATGCTTCAGGTGTGATCTTTGAGATTTTGGTAAAAAGAGTTCCTGGTTTTCAGTGTAAAAATAGATTTCAAGGCTTAGCCTTGAGCTTTGGTACTGCAAATTTTGTTTTATTTTAAGATACTTTGGCTCTCACCCTAGGCATTTTCCACATACTTCTTTATAGAACAGATAATGCTTTATTCCTCCCCATTTTGTTTCTGTATTCCCCTCCCCTTCTCATTGTGCTTGGGAAGTCCTAGCTCAGCTCTTTAACATGCCCCACCTTCTGCAGCATGCTCATAACTCTATAGTAGTGGAGGACTTCTTTGAGTGGTAATATACCTAGAAATGAGGATATGGCATGCTTGGGAGCTTGGTGTTGGTTGTGTGGAAAGGAGATATCACTATCAAAATCCAGAATTAGGACAAAGTGCAAACTAAAGGCACATGGGGGTGAAGGTAACCTAATAATTAGCAGGTGCTGTTGATGGAAGAGATGTCTCCAGATTTAAGGAGAATGAGTTGTTATGGGCCCTGTTATGACCACACAGTGCTTGTAGCAGCTCCTAGCACTGTGTGGTCACCAAGTGGGGGAGGGGCTGTGGCTATTCTATAAATAGTGCTGGCAGCCAGAGTCGCTGTGGAGACAAAACTGAATCCTATTACCTGCAAATCCTATATTGGGAGCAAGAGAAAGGAGAGAACGGTATTTTGATGATTTGAGAAGTTGTTGCAGATAGGTCTTTTTTATTATTAAGTAGGGGAGAAAAAAGACTTGTCATTATTTAAATCAAATTGGGCCTTAAGCATAAACGGAGTGTGTATGTCTATATGTATGAGAGTGCTCACAGCAGCAAAGAGTGGTGTGTGAGTGGTTGTGTAGTGTAATGAGATTCTCTTTGTATGTCTATAGTGAATGAGGTCTTAGTGTGGCCATGTGGGGAGCACAGAGGTAGAATCCTGAAAGCACTGAAAATAGGCTTGTAGTGGCATGAAACATTTATTTAAAGAAGTCTTTGGAGACCCAACAGGAAATGAATTATGATTAAGACCATGTAAGCTTTTCCTAATTTTTGGACTATGGTTCAGAAAGTCCCCTGAACATCTCTCTCTGTCCTTGCAGAAATCCTGTTATTCATGCATCAAATTCTTAATTTCTGTAAAATAGAGAAAGACGAGGCCTCATCTGTTAGTATTATATTACTGATTCTAATCCTGGGACGAGAATAGAGAGAAAGACTATGATTCAGCACCAAGGGCAGAGCTATAACAGTAACCACTGGGCCCCTTTCTTGCTGGAAGAGAGGAGGAAAATGGTTTCCATGAAGCAAATGGGACATAGATGTTCTTCATTTCAGATCACATGGGGTAAAGTAGCCAGCTGTTGTTATTGTCTGAGTGTAACTAACTATATAAGGTTCGTTTCACATCAAGCTGATTACAGAATGTTGGATCAGAGAATAATTAGGTTTCCATCTAGAGATAGGAGTGCAGACTAGTACTGATTAGAGAGTCTGGCTTGATCCTGCTCCATCCTGGAGCAGTCCTAAAAGTGACTTAATTTTTGTTATCATAATGACTGAGTCCAGATTAGACTAACTGGGTCTGTTTTTCAGAAAAAGAACCCCAGGGGTGAGGATGGTTTGTAGGGATGGGGGGAGGTGAGCCATTATTTATCTTGTTTCTTGACATTTGACTCTCTGAGCTCATAAGCCCAGCTCGAGCTCTTGGCTAGGAGAAGTGTCCCTTCTATCTTTAGTACTAAAATGGAACACCTTCTGACCAGTGCCCTAAGAGGGATGAATCCCTTTGGCACAACAAAGGATCTTAGCAGTACTTTTTCCCTATTAGACTTGGATCTTCAGATAATACCAGAATTCATCCTGGGAACTTTGACTCCTTGCTTGGCGCCTTGAAGTTTCTGTGAGATGAACTGATGAATAGGAACCATGGTACAGAAGAAGAAGTTCTGCCCCCGGGCACTGGATTACCTCGTGATCGTAGGGGCCAGGTAACCAGAGAGACTGGTTTTTTTGTCTTGTCATCTGGGACAGCCGCACAACTGTAATTATTCCTTTCTCCATTTCCACCTTGCTCTGTGTATCTCATGCTCCTGTTTTACCCTGATAGGAACCTTGATGCCACTGTTAGGTGGATAGGGAGTACTGGCCTGGAGGAACAGAGATAGAGCAAAACTCTGCTCTTAACTGGCATCTTTGTGATCTTGAGCAGATATGCTCTATATACCCTGGTTTCCTTATTTGGTAAAAACAAGAAGTACATAGTGCTCCTTCTCTACCTACATATATTGTTTTGGTGATTCATTAGCTAATAGACCTTGAAAGGTGTTACTCATCTTGTTAGTGATGATTTTATTGTTGCACTTTCCCTTTCATTTCAGGATAGGTGTTGTCATGGCAGTGCAGACCTCAGTTAGCCTACCAGCTAAATGTCTCAAGCAGTACCCATGGCCCTAATGTTAGCTTACTTTATCCAGTGGCATTTTGAGCTTAATTTCTGGACTGTGGTTAAAATTTGAAAGAGCATCCTAGCCTCAGGCTGCTGAATTTGTCTTTATATTCTTCAGGCACCCGAGCAGTGACAGTGTGGCCCAGACTCCTGAATTGCTACGGCGATACCCATTAGAGGATCATGCTGAGTTTCCCCTGCCCCCAGATGTAGTGTTCTTTTGCCAGCCCGAGGGCTGTCTGAGTGTGCGGCAGCGGCGCATGAGCCTACGGGATGACACCTCTTTTGTCTTCACACTCACTGACAAGGACACTGGAGTCACACGTTATGGCATCTGCGTTAACTTCTACCGGTCCTTCCAAAAGCGAATGCCTAAGGAAAAGGGGGAAGGTGGAGCAGGGTCTCATGGGAAGGAAGGACCCTGTGCCACCCGCACCTCAGAAGAGGTTGGCACTGAGAGCTCGGAGAGTGGCTCGTCCTTGCAGCCTCCCAGTGCTGATGCCACCCCTGATGTGAACCAGTCTCCTCGGGGTAAATGCAGGGCCAAGTCAGGCAACCGATCCCGCAACAGTACTCTGACCTCCCTGTGTGTGCTGAGCCACTACCCCTTCTTCTCCACCTTCCGACAATGTCTGTATACCCTCAAACGTCTGGTGGACTGCTGTAGTGAGAGACTGCTGGGCAAGAAACTGGGCATCCCTCGAGGCATACAGAGGTATGGCTTGCTGCATTTAGAAATAAGGTATAATTGGTCCAGGAAGAGAGCAGGAAATTTACACTAAAGCCTGAGGTCCTCAGACCTACTGAAGTGTATTATGTTAGTCCTTACTAAGAAAAAGACTGCTGTAGAGTTGGACTTCATCCTATCATAACTGTGTTTGGACTGGTGCTGATGAGTTTGATGTGTACAATAAGCCCTGCTATGTGCATGTTTTTACACTTGTTCTCACCCTTGTGTATACCTATGAGTCCTAACTGAGCCCAGTGGGTGGGCTTTTCCAATCGCCATCATTATGCCCTCTGTGGTCACACTGCATTGCAGTGGGGTGTCAGCCCCTGGTGCTCATGTGTCTGCTTCCTGCTGTCTACTCCTCAGGGACACCATGTGGCGCATCTTTACTGGATCATTGCAGGTGGAGGAGAAGTCGAGTGTCCTTCTGCAGGACCTTCGAGAGATCGAGGCCTGGATCTATCGATTGCTGCGCTCCCCAGTACCTGTCTCTGGGCAGAAGCGAGTAGACATTGAGGTCCTACCCCAGGAGCTCCAGCAAGCTCTGACCTTTGCTCTTCCGGACCCCTCTCGATTCACATTAGTGGATTTCCCTCTGCACCTTCCCTTGGAACTTCTGGGTGTGGATGCCTGTCTTCAGGTGCTAACCTGCATTCTGTTAGAGCACAAGGTGAGCTTTCTAGATGTCTCTAGGGAAAGGGCTTGAAATATGGCAGAAGCTAGACCATAAGCTCTTTAGGGACAAGTACTACATCTTTTTCATTGTTTTGTCTCCAGGAGGTAACACGATGTCAAGTATAGAACAGGTACTCAGTAGGTATGGATTGAATGAAGGTACTGGTATCAGCGAGACATGTTCAGAAGGTCCAAACTCAGTTGAATTATCCTTAACTGTACCTAATTCTCTGGGAATATCAGTAGTTGTGTTCCGATGAGTGGTCCTGGGATTGGGAGTATAAGAACTAGGAAGGCAAGGGAGTAATTTGAAGGAAGATTACTACAGTGCTTGGGTTGGGAGGTGGCGAGCAGGGTGGGGGCAGTAATAATTGTGGAAAATGCCCTAGGCATGATGAAATGGAAATTAAATTATCTTGTTGGAAGCTGTTTTCTTGTGAACTTTATTTATGCTGTTGAGTGATCCTTATGACATATGGCAGGTGGTGCTACAGTCTCGAGACTACAATGCACTGTCTATGTCTGTGATGGCATTTGTGGCAATGATCTACCCCCTGGAGTATATGTTTCCTGTAATCCCACTGCTGCCCACCTGCATGGCATCAGCAGAGCAGGTGGGTCTCCAGGTGTTTTCTGGCTTTGTCACATCTATTTTCCAACTCTGTCCAGCTCCGAGGGAAGCTTAATGCCCAAAGAAGTTGTAAATCAGTAGTGGTCCTCAATCCCATAGCATAACTTATTTGCCTGTAGAGTATGACCTTACTTGAACTGATCTGGTGGCAAAACCTATGCTATTTATGGTTTGTATTTATCACATTAATGATTAGAGGCTACTGGGTACACTGCTGCAGGTGTCAACGTAATGTACAGGATATGCACTACATATACATGTGTATATGCATATCTTATACATATGTGTGTATGTAACATATGAAACACATCTGCCCTCAAAGTTCTTGGAAAAGGGGTTGTAGACCTGCATTTCTTTGTCTAGAAAAATTCTGACTTGTTAAGTGATCACGGTAGGTTTAGTTTCTGTTTCTTATCCTCTTTATCCTTTCTGCAGCTATTGTTGGCTCCAACCCCGTACATCATCGGGGTCCCTGCCAGCTTCTTCCTCTACAAACTGGACTTCAAAATACCTGATGATGTATGGCTAGTGGATCTGGACAGTAATCGGGTGAGGGTCTTGGCTAAGGCATTGTAGGGTCTAGAATGAGGACTGTGTTCTGTTTTTCTAGATTACTCCCACAGAGGTCTTAAATTGGTGGGTGATTTGTGTTGTGTAAGTCTGACACAATTTTTAAAAATGTTGCTTCTACTTTATTGGCTTAAGAGGATCTGGATTATGACTTGAAGAATTACAAGATTTAGTTTTGTCAGAATTAAGTGCTCCTCCATATCTGAGCAGTAGGGCACTTGTGGCTACAGGACCATTACATATGGTGTAGATCATCTAATGGTTTTCTTGGAGAATAGTTTCTAGTAAGAAACTGTCTTTTGATTAAGACTTTTTAAAAATGTGTATTAATATTCTTTATATTCAAACTTCAATAGAAAGGCCTTACATAAAACTTTAGAAAATACAAAAAAGTATAAAGAAGTAAATAAAAACTATAATCTTATTATCTAGAGATAGTCACCAATAACATTTAAGTTTCTTTCTTTTCAGGTGTGTGTGTGTGTATCATATATGTGTATATGCATATCTTATGTATGTGTGTGTATGTAATGCATGAGTTCACATATACATGATGATGCTGTCTATACAGCTTCCTATTTTGGTCCCTACCTCTATGTAAGAGGAACTCCTGAGCAGTTACTTCTAAGGTCATGCCTTTTCTCTGTTTTCTGGTGCAGGTGATTGCCCCCACCAATGCAGAAGTGCTCCCTGTCCTGCCAGAACCGGAATCATTAGAGCTGAAAAAACATTTAAAGCAAGTAGGTGAAGACTGAACAAAAGGAAGGGGAGCAGTAGCTGCTTAGGGCCAATGTAGGCAGACAGCTGCTGTTAGAGCCAGTTTCCTCCCAGACTTCAAGTGAAGTTGGCTTTGTTAGCCTTGGGTGGGCTTGAGAAGAGGTGTATCCCATTTCTGGGTGGCAGGGTGAATCTTAAAAACGGCTTTTTGGATTCCTTCTAACTCATCGTATGCCCTCCAACCCTCTAAAACTTACGTTGTGTAAAACTACCCTTCATTTTCTGTTTCTTGTCACAGCTGCCATTCTTCATGGCCTTGGAACATTTGCCCAGTCTTGTAAGAAAGGAGTTAATAGCTTGGACAATCTGGTTTCTATTATATTTTCCTCTTGAATTGATTCCTAAGTCCCTATAGAATGCTTTCTTCAAAAATTCCTCTTTGAGTAATCCTTTAGGTGCATTTTTCTTTTTTTTTTTATTTTGTTATCATTAATCTACAATTACATGAAGAACATTATGTTTACTAGGCTCCCCCCTCCACCAAGTCCCCCACACAAACCCCATTACAGTCACTGTCCATCAGCATAGTAAGATGCTGTAGAATCACTACTTGTCTTCACTGTGTTGCACAGCCCTCTCATGCCTCCCTACATTATACATGCTAATCATAATGCCCCCTTTCTTTTTCCCCGCCTTATCCCTCCCTTTCCACCCATCCTCCTCAGTCCCTTTCCCTTTGATAACTGTTAGTCCATTCTTGGGCTCTGTGATTCTGCTGCTGTTTTGTTCCTTCAGTTTTTTCTTTGTTCTTATACTCCACATATGAGTGAAATCATTTGATACTGGCTGGCTATTTCACTGAGCATAATACCCTCTAGCTCCATCCATGTTGTTGCAAATGGTAGGATTTGTTTTCTTCTTATGGCTGAATAATATTCCATTGTGTATATATACCACATCTTCTTTATCAGTTCATCTACTGATGGACACTTAGGTTGCTTCCATTTCTTGGCTATTGTAAATAGTGCTGTGATAAACATAGGGGTGCATCTGTCTTTTTCAAACTGCGTTGCTGCATTCCTAGGGTAAATTCCTAGAAGTGGAATTCCTGGGTAAAATGGTATGTCTATTTTAAGCTTTTCGAGGAACCTCCATACTGCTTTCCACAATGGTTGAACTAATTTACATTCCCACCAGCAGTGTAGGAGGGTTCCCCTTTCTTAACAACCTCACCAACATTTGTTGTTGTTTGTCTTTTGGATGGTGGCGATCCTTACTGGTGTGAGGTGATATCTCATGGTGGTTTTAATTTGCATTTCTCTGATGATTAGCGATGTGGAGCATCTTTTCATGTGTCTGTTGGCCATCTGAATTTCTTTGGAGAAGTGTCTGTTCAGCTCCTCTGCCCATTTTTTAATTGGATTGTTTGCTTTTTGTTTGTTGAGGTGCGTGAGCTCTTTATATATTTTGGATGTCAACCCTTTATCGGATCTGTCATTTATGAATATATTCTCCCATACCGTAGGGTACCTTTTTGTTCTATTGATGGTGTCCTTTGCTGTACAGAAGCTTTTCAGCTTGATATAGTCCCACTTGTTCATTTTTGCTTTTGTTTCCCTTGCCCGGGGAGATATGTTCATGAAGAAGTCACTCATGTTTATGTCCAAGAGATTTTTGCCTATGTTTTCCTCCAAGAGTTTTATGGTTTCATGACTTACATTCAGGTCTTTGATCCATTTTGAATTTACTTTTGTGTATGGGTTTAGACAGTGATCCAGTTTCATTCTCTTACATGTAGCTGTCTAGTTCTGCCAGCACCATCTGTTAAAGAGACTGTCATTTCCCCATTGTATGTCCATGGCTCCTTTATCATATATTAATTGACCATATATGTTCGGGTTAATGTCTGGAGTCTCTATTCTGTTCCACTGGTCTGTGGCTCTGTTCTTGTGTCGGTACCAAATTTTCTTGATTACTGTGACTTTGTAGCAGAGCTTGAAGTTGGGGAGCGAGATTCTCCCCACTTTATTCTTCCTTCTGAGGATTGCTTTGGCTATTCAGGGTCTTTGGTGTTTCCATATGAACTTTAGAACTATTTGTTCCAGTTCGTTGAAGAATGTTGTTGGTAATTTGATAGGGATTGCATCAAATCTGTATATTGCTTTGGGCAGGATGGCCATTTTGACAATATTAATTCTTCCTAGCCAAGAGCATGGGATGAGTTTCCATTTGCTAGTGTCCTCTTTGATTTCTCTTAAGAGTGTCTTATAGTTTTCAGGGGTGCATTTTTCATTGATTGATTTTCTTCTTCTCCTGCATGCTGAACATAGTACCTGCAGGTAAAACATGAAAGGGCCCCATTCCTTTGCCCCGGTGTATGTGTTATTGTAGGACCGCCAGTAGATACCTCTGTATTTCTTTTTAGGAATCCTTGCTGTTATTTGTAGAGTCTTCAGGAATATCTCTCTCTGTTGTCTAGGTTATGTAGCATTATCTCTAGATGATTTCTGTCTGGATTTAAAGGGACCATTTTGTGACATCCCTCTCACTCTCACTCCATCACTGTTGATGTAATATGATATCTTGTGCAGAGTTTGCTGAGGATTGCAGGTTCAGGAAGTTTGTCTCCCCTTGCTGTTTTCATTCTTGATGATTGCTTTAGTATGACTAGAGATGGAGAGGCTGGTATATGAAATACTACTTTAAGTGTTTGTAAGAGCTAAGATCCTTGGATTCATTGATCCCATATTCTTTTTTTTTAATTAAGGTATTGATACACACTCTTAAGAAGATTTCACATGAAAAACAATGTGGTTACTACATTCACCCATATTACCAAGTCCCCCCCATACCCCATTGCAGTAACTGTCCATCAATGTAGGAAGATGCCACAGAGTCACTACTTGTCTTCTCTGTGTTACACTGTCTTTCCCATGATCCATCCACACCATGCGTGCCAATCATAATACCCCTCAATCCCCTTCTCTCTCAGTCCCCACCTGCCCTCCAACACCCCTCCCCTTTCGTAACTACTAGTCCCTTCTTGGAGTCTGTGAGTCTGCGGCTGTTTTGTTCCTTCAGTTTTGCTTCGTTGTTAGACTCCACAGATGAGGGAAATCATTTGGCACTTGTTTTTCTCCACCTGGCTTATTTCACTGAGTATAATATCCTCCATCTCCATCCATGTTGTTGCAAATGGTAGGATTTGTTTCTTTCTTATGGCTGAATAGTATTCCATTGTGTATATGTACCACATCTTCTTTATCCATTCATCTACTGATGGACACTTAGGTTTCTTCCATATCTTGGCTATTGTAAAAAGTGCTGCAATAAACAGGGGTGCATATGTCTTTTTGAATCTGAGAACTTGTATTCTTTGTGTAAATTCCTAAGAGTGGGATTCCCAGGTCATATGGTATTTCTATTTTTAGTTTTTTGAGGAACCTCCATATTGCTTTCCACAGTGGTTGAACTAACTTACATTCCCACCAGCAGTGTAGGAGGGTTCCCCTTTCTCAGCATCCTCACCAGCATTTGTTCTTAGTCTTTTCCATGCTGGCCATCCTAACTGGTGTAGGGTGATATCTCATTGTGGTTTTTATTTGCATTTCCCTGATGATTAGTGATGTGGAAGCATCTTTTCATGTGTGTCTTGGCCATCTAAATTTCTTCTTTGGAGAAGTGTCTCTTCATATCCTCTGCCCATTTTTTAATAGGATTATTTGCTTTTTGGGTGTTGAGGCATGTGAGTTCTTTATCTATTTTGGATGTCAACCCCTTGTCGGATATGTCGTTTACAAATATATTCTCCCATACCCATATTGTAAAATGCCTTTTTGTTCTGTTGATGGGGTCCTTTGCTGTACAGAAGCTTTTTAGTTTGATGTAGTTGCATGTGTTCGTTTTTGCTTTTGTTTCCCTTGCTCGAGGAGATGTGTTCAGTAAGAAGTTGCTCGAGTTTATATTCAGGAGATTTTTGCCTATGTTGTCTTCTAAGACTTTTATGGTTTCATGCCTTACATTCAGGTCTTTGATCCATTTCGAGTTTACTTTTGTGTATGGGGTTAAACAATAATCCAGTTTCATTCTCTCACATGTAGCTGTCCAGTTTTGCCAGCACCAGCCGTTGAAGAGGCTGTCATTTCCCCATTGTATGTCCATAGCTCCTTAATCATGTATTTATTGACCATATATGGTTGGGTTTATATCAGGGCTCTCTAGTCTGTTCCATTGGTCTATGGGTCTGTTCTTGTGCCAGTACCAAATTTTCTTGATTACTGTGACTTTGTAGTAGAGCGTGAAGTTGGGGACCGTAATACCCCCAGCTTTATTCTTCCTTCTCAGGATTGCTTTGGGTATTCGGGGTCTTTTGTGGTTCCATATGAATTTTAGAATGATTTTCTTTAGTTTGTTGAAGAATGCTATTGGTATTTTGATAGGGATTGCATTGAATCTGTAGATTGGTTTAGGCAGGATGGCCATTTTGACAATATCAATTCTTCCTATCCATGAGCACAGGATGTGTTTCCATTTATTGATATCTTCTTTAATTTCTCTCATGAGTGTCTTGTAGTTTTCAGGGTATAGGTGTTTCACTTCCTTGGTTAGGTTTATTCCTAGGTATTTTATTCTTTTTGATGCGATTGTGAATGGAATTGTTTTCCTGATTTCTCTTTCTGCTAGTTCATCGTTAGCGTATAGGAATGCAACAGATTTCTGTGTATTAATTTTGTATCCTGCAACTTTGCTGAATTCAGATAATAGATCTTGTAGTTTTGGAGTGGATTCTTTTGATCCTGTATTCTTACACCGCGACTCAGTGTTTGGACTGGCTGCATTACTGTCCCCTGGACTTGTTGGAGGTGCAGAATCACTGCAGACATGCTGAATTAGAATCTGCATTTTAATATCCTAGGTAATTCCTGTGTTTATTACCATTTAAGAAGCACTGCTGGTCTAGACCAGTAGTTTTCAAACTGCTCCTGGGGCATCTTAGGGGCTGATTCAGGTTGGGAGCACTGAGCATGTGAGGCTCTGGGTTCCTCATGTCCTTCAAGAAGCTTTACTTTCTTTTTTTTTTTTTATTAAGGTATCGCTGATATACACTCTTATGGAAGTTTCACCTGAAAAACATTGTGGTTACTACATTCACCCATATTATCAAGTTCCCCCCATATCCCACTGTAGTCACTGTCCATCAGCATAGTAAGATGCCACAGAGTCACTACTTGTCTCAGAGAAGCTTTACTTTTACATGCTTCAATTGTTTATATTTCCACATAGATTTCAATTGAAAAACAAGATTTCATGGCTAAAATATGTTTGAAAACTAATGCCCTGGACTTGACTTCAGATTTGATTAAGTTGCCTTAACCCAAGTTGACTTAAGCTGAAGGTCTATATACACATTATTTTCTAAAGGTCCAAATATTTGGATTCTTATTTCAAAGTTGAGGGCTCTTTCCTAGGAAATGAGGTTGGCTAGTCAACCAGGAATCTGCCTTCTATGGAGAATTTCTTATTGCTCCACAGGCCCTTGCCAGCATGAGTCTCAACACCCAGCCCATCCTCAATCTGGAGAAATTCCATGAGGGCCAGGAAATTCCTCTTCTCTTGGGAAGGCCTTCTAGTGACCTGCAGTCCACACCATCCACGGAATTCAATCCACTCATCTATGGCAATGACGTGGATTCTGTGGATGTTGCGACCAGGTATGATCAAGTTGACTAGGCAATCAATGAGCTCTTGGATTGGCTTCTGCTCTCCAGGCAGCCTAGAGGCAGACTGCTTCCCTGAGCCTGAGTTCCTTTATAAACATGTATAATATTTGTTCATATTTGCTTCCTTAGTAAAAGCAAAGAGAAGAAACTCTTTTTGTTCAGCACACTCAGAGGCCTTTGAAGCCTTGAGTGAAAAAGGGGACTGATGATTCTTTAAGATACCTCTCCCTTTAATGTTGGAAGCCTGTGAAGTGGTGCTTTGGGAGGCAGTCTGAAACTATGATCGTAGGAACCCTCCCAGCCCGAGCTGGAGACTGGACTGCCTTGCTGCCCCCTTCTTCCCCAGAGTGGCCATGGTCCGTTTCTTCAACTCCCCCAACATGCTGCGGGGCCTTCAGATGCACACACGCACCCTGCGGCTCTTCCCTCGGCCCGTGGTTGCTTTCCAAGTGGGCTCCTTTCTAGCCTCACGCCCTCGGCAGACACCTTTTGCTGAAAAATTGGCCAGGACTCAGGCTGTGGAGTATTTTGGGGAATGGATCCTTAACCCCACCAACTATGCCTTTCAGAGAATTCACAACAGTGAGTCCACCTACCCTCTGCTCGGCCCCACCTTCTGCCTTTGTCCTCCTGATGGCCCTTCCCTCTCCTTTTTCCCTTTCTGATCTTTTACCTGCCCCTTCCATTCCTATTTTGCTTTAGACTTTTTGCTACCTTTCTTTTACATGTTGCTTGCTTTTTCCCCCTTGTTGCTAACTCTGTCCTTTTTTCTCTTTGGGTAGACATGTTTGATCCGGCCCTGATTGGGGACAAGCCAAAGTGGTACGCTCATCAGCTGCAGCCCATTCATTATCGAGTCTATGATGGCAGTTCCCAGCTGGCTGAGGCGCTGCGTGTGCCCCTAGAGCATGACTCTGACTCAGACCCTCCTGATGACAGGTGAGCAGTCCCTTATGGAGGTAAAATAGTTTTTAAAGGAGAAGAGGCTCTCACTAGCCCTTGTTTAGCACAATGGCAAAATGTCACAGGACTTACTTAACAGTCTTTGAAGCCTTGAGTTATATTTTGATTAATTGTTTTATATTTGCTTCTTTATCTTAAGAATGCTCCTCTTTTTAATATTCCTAGTGCTGATTGCTGATTCTTTTCCCTGCTCCTCCTTTCTGTTTGATTTCTATTTTTATGTTTGTGCTCTTCACTCTGTAGTGGCAGTGATAGTATGGATTATGATGACTCAAGCTCTTCTTACTCCTCCCTTGGTGACTTTGTCAGTGAAATGATGAAATGTGACATCAATGGTGATACTCCCAGTAAGTGTCCTTGGGGAGAGTGGCCAGCTCTGGGCAGGGTTTGGGGTTCTGGGCTTGTATAGTCTGTACTTGCCACCTGTGGGTTTTGGCAGATGTGGATCCACTGACACATGCAGCGCTGGGGGATGCCAGTGAGGTGGAGATCGATGAGCTGCTGACCCAGAAGGAAGCAGAGGAACCTGGCCCAGACAGCGGGACCTCTCAGGAAAACCCCCCACTGTGCTCTAGCTCCAGCACCCCCACCAGCAACAGTCCCAGCACCGTCACCCAGGGAGCCTGTTCTGTACGTGGGGCTACTGCTTGGGATGTGGGCCTCATCTGTATTAAAGTTCAGATAAAGCTCCTTATTTGCTCCTTTCTTCACAAGCTCCCTATCTTCCTCTACATAGGCCCCATAGCTTACAGTCTCTGACACAGTTTTGATTCCAGAAGGAGCTCATCAGGCTTTGTTCAAGATTCAGCTAAGATTTCCCCTTGCATAGTTTGTGGGGACAGAATGGGGGTGTTGCAGAGATCTTTTCTCACATATTCCTCAGGATAGGAATTTGACAAGCCTAGATCATCCCTGCCAAGCTGAAAACAAGGAAAGGCATCACTGGGTACCAGGCAACCACTTTTTATTTTATATGGTTTAGGAACTGGCTGACTCAACAGAGATGGATGCTAAGGCAGCAGCAGGCGTCTCCAAGTCCCTCCCGCCCGCACCTCCCAGCATGGGCAAGTGGAACGTGGACAGGCGTCAGACAGAAATTGGAGTGGGGTCAGTGTGCCAGCAAACCTATGACAGTCCATACTTCAAGCCACAGTATGGCTTTCCCCCTGAGGAAGATGACGATGAGCAGGGGGAAAGTTACACTCCCCGATTCAGCCAACATGTCAATGGCAATCGGTGAGAGCCTGGGGACACCACTAGAAGGGTGACTTGAAGACCTCACTGCAGTGGAGCCTGGGTGAGGGTTAATCAGGAGGCCGGAGAAGTCTGAATGCCCTTGTGGTCCTGCCATCCCTAGAGGGTGGTGCTTTGATGTAGGCATTTAGGAATTGCGGGAAGGGAAGAGTGTCTGCAATGTAGTGTAAGGGCCACACACCCATGAGTAGGTACCTGTGCCTGGGGCTCATAGGTGCCACTGTGCATTCAAGGGCTCAAAAGCTGCTGCGGCCCAACAGCTTGAAACTGGCAAGCGACTCAGATGCAGAGTCAGACTCCCGAGCGAGCTCCCCCACCTCCACCATCTCCAACAACAGCAGCGAGGGCTTCGGGGGCATCGTGTCTTTTGCCAGTAAGTGCCTTCAACCCTCTCATGGTTCTCTCCCATTTTCCCTCCAGTAGGGCCTGAGTGTGGCAGGTGCTGCTTAGAACTTCAGATACAGGCCTGGGTTGGTGTTACCAACCCCCAGTTCAGGTCATTTGAGCGATAATGAATGAGATATTTTTAAGGAAGATCAATAAAGGACAGGGACAGAGATCTTACTATGCTTATACTTGGAGGTTTCCATCTATTTCAGGTAAGACAGCTTGTCAACTGGCAAATAATCATTACACTTAAAAGCATACACTTGTACTTATATTTTGTGGAAATATTCTGGTCAGATTTTATTTAGGTATATAATATCTGGTGAAGAGCATTTTCATGAACATGTATTGAAATCTATATGACGCTGACTTTTGTGCTTAAAGAATATTTCCAGAAATGAGGGAGGGTATCAGTTAAAGACTGAAGACAGACTAGGGATCAGAGAAAGCCAACATATGGGATGATTGTGATTGTGAGTTTTTTCAGAAGCTGGGGAGGGACAGCACCAACTTCAGACCTGAAGTGCACTAACTGCTGGCTTTTGTGCCCAATCAGCAACAGATGAGCAACTCGGATATCGTCATGAGAGGTGGTCGGAGAAAGCTGTTGTTGGGTTTTGAGCAGTCCTGGCAGTGGCCCCTTTTTGTTTGTCCCGAGTTAGACTTAGTCTTTTCTAAGATAGAGCAGAGGCCCTGGGATTGTGTCTGAAAAGGAGGAAGGTGAAGATGACACAGTCGTTGGAGTGTGATGCTTTGATTCTTTATCCCCCAACTCATTGCTCTCACACTGTCCCTTTGATAGGCAGCCTGTATCGGAACCACAGTACAAGCTTCAGTCTTTCAAACCTCACACTGCCCAGCAAGGGTGCCCGGGAGAAGATCACACCCTTCCCTAGTCTGAAAGGTAACTGTGGCCCTCCTTCTGCCCAACCAGGATTTTCTGGGAAATATTTCAGGCCTGTGGGTGCTTGTCAGGAGCCCTGTGTGTGATGAATCATTTGATCTGGCTATTGCCCCTCCTATCGCTTCTCATGGCTTTTATTGCACATTGTGGGCTTTTGCTGGTTTTCAGTTGGAAACTATCTTGGTAGGTAAAGAGAAAGCTCTGTTACCTCATTTACCATAATGGCAACTGTGGGATTACTGCTGCCTCTGGGGGAACTTGTCAGGGGTACATAATTAAACTTGGTATTATCAGCTGCCACTGGTCACCTACCCGGTTCCTACTGCATGGACTTAGCAGCTGGCCCGCCAGGGATGGTTGTGAAGAGCCTGGCAGTGTTCATGGAGTCAGGAAGCCTATTACTTTGGCTTCAAGTCAACACAGGGCCTGTGGGTGAGCCAAGTAATATTGGTTGGCTTCTGGGGGGCAGTTAAGACCTTATTTGATTTTCATCAAGAGACCTTATTTGATCTCTGACAGTTTTCAGGGTTCTTCTGAGTTTACTCTGACTCTGATTGTTTCCTCTGGATGTGGTGCTGAAATAGTTAATCACAGTAGAAAAGCACAGTGGGAAGCAGCTCCATATGTTTTTACTGACCTCTCTTTGCAGTGATTAAAAATGTCAGGAATAGAAGGAATGTTCTTTGGTGGGGTTGGAAACATAGGGTACATGGGCAGCAGGGCATCATAGCTGGTAGTGCAGGGAACTAACTGGCGCTGTAGAATCCGTACATGGCTTGGCAGGTTAGGGATGGAAAAGTGTTAGTTTACCAGCTTTAATTTGGTGCGGTTGCAGAGGAGAACAATCAAAATGCTTTCATTGCATGCTGATGCTTCACCGCATTTGCTGCACTTGTCACTTCCATCCACCACTGCCATCCTCTCACCTTCATCCCCCTTCCCACGGCAGCGTCTGCAAGATAGGTCTCTTCCCTCTACATACTTGCAGGCCCTCTGGACCCCTGTGCTGGGTGTGTTAGAAACCCATGGCCCTCCTGTTGTGCATGTGCCTCTTTAGTCCCTGAAGGCTCCTGTGTCATTTACCCTGCCCCTGGCTTTGAGAGGCCATAGTCTTAAAGATGGTCTTTCCTGGAGCTGTGGTTGTCTCCTGGTCACCTGGCTTCCAGCTCTGAGGTGCCTAAACACCAAGGTTATGTACACTAAGCTTCGGGAGAATGTTCAGATGATCTGACTTTCAGTTCCATTGAGGGGTTTAGGGGTTTGGTATTGTGGTGCACCTACTAATTGTGTATTTTGTGTCCCAGTATTTGGGCTAAATACTCTAATGGAGATTGTTACTGAAGCCGGCCCTGGGAGTGGTGAAGGTGGGTCTTGCCCGTGAGCTGTGCATGATCTTTTTTTCCTAGCATCTTCTGTGCCTGCTTGAGGGCCGTCCTCCTCATGGAGCAAGCAATATCACATGTGTGACCTGCCTGGCTCCATGCCCCTAGGTGCCCGTGCTTGCCCATGGGGCGTGCTGCTGGTGCATGTGGAGTGACCCAAGTCTCCATCCCCACCTCCTACACACTGCCACAGCTGGTCTCCCTGTGTGATGCCCTGGTGCTGCCCTCACCCAGTCTTCTGGGGAACGGTTGTGGACATGGCTACCTAGGGCTGTGCTGATCCTGCCTCCAGACCACAACAGTGACGCCTCTCTCTCATTCCTGCCCTCCCTGTCAGCAGGAAACAGGAGGGCCCTAGTAGACCAGAAGCCGTCTGTCATCAAACACAGCCCAACAGTGAAAAAAGAGCCGCTGTCACCCCAGGGTCGATCGAGCAACTCTAGGTAATAAATAGCAGGGCTATTTTGAAAGTTCTCTCATAGAGGTACATTCCTGTACCAAACGTTAGGGATGCTCAAGAGTGGGAGAGAAGCTCTCAGTCGGGGAGATGAAACCATTGTTGCCAGCACTCCCAGTGGGTCATAGCTCCCATACAAGGGTCATAGCTCAGAGTGCTGAGGAGAGTGAAACGGCCCTGGTGGGTCCTTGCACCAACCAGGTGATCTGGGGAGAGGGGGAATTCAGTGGGCTTGGCCCCTGGAGGCAAGCATCTAGGCTGCTGAAGGGTGGGCTGCTCTGCAAAGAAGCTGGAGACCACAAAAGTGGTGTGTGGACCCCATAGTGCGAGCCAGCAGTTCTTGAAGGAGGTGGTGCACAGCGTGCTGGATGGCCAGGGCGTTGGCTGGCTCAGTGTGAAGAAGGTGCGACGGCTGTTGGAGAGTGAGCAGCTGCGTGTCTTTGTCCTGAGCAAGCTGAACCGCACAGTGCAGTCAGAGGATGAGGCCCGGCAGGATGTCATCCCAGATGTGGTCAGTGTTGGGAGTTGGAATCAACTGGGAAGAGGGGCCTGGACACCAGGGGTGGTTTTGCCAACTCTCGGCCTGGGCTGTTGTTGCAGGAGATCAGTCGGAAGGTATACAAGGGGATGTTAGACCTGCTCAAATGCACCGTGCTCAGTCTGGAGCAGTCCTATGCCCACGCAGGTTTGGGGGGCATGGCCAGCATCTTTGGGCTTCTGGAGATCGCCCAGACCCACTACTATAATAAAGGTAGGGAAAGAATGTGAATCCATCCGCTTGACAAGTTTCCCAGTGCCAAGCTGCTGCCCATCAGGCTTGGAATTTTATTTCTAGTGCATGTTTATGTGTACTAGGTATTTTCCTGTCATAAGATGTCAGCTTTTCTTTCCTTGCACTTCTTCCATTCCATATCCTCCTGTGTCCTTGCTTCTCCTACCTCATTTCCTTATCTTGATTCCCGAGCACTGTTTCTTTTGACCTCCTCCTATACTCTTTTTCTCAGAACCAGACAAGCGGAAGAAAAGTCCAACAGAGAGTATAAATACACCAGTTGGCAAGGATCCTGGCCTGGCTGGGCAGGAGGACCCAAAGGCTATGGCACAGCTGAGAGTTCCCCAGCTGGGACCTCGGACACCAAGTGCCACAGGAAAGGGTCCTAAGGAACTAGACACCAGAAGCTTGAAGGAAGAGAATTTTGTAGCATCTGTCGGTATGTGTCACTGTGGCATGGTGGAAGGGCTCTGCCTTCTTTCAGGCTGTCCAGAACCCCACCTTCCTTTTCCCCATGCTTTGCTTCATAGAGAGGGAGATAGGCCTGTGTCCACTTCTAAAGGTCTTTCTTTATACTTTGCTTTCCCTTACGTTTTATATACAGCCACCCCTCAACTACACCTTAAAGGAAGAGTGGAAGTTTTACTTAGAGGACCCAGTGAGGCTTAGGGACCCTGAGCCATACTCCTGGTCCTTCTTTTTATTTACGCCTGGATTTCTTCACATATGGAGAGATCACATGAGTTCCTGGAAGCTCTCAGGAAGTTTATGGGCTATAGCATCTTTGGGCTATAAAACCTTGATCATCTGGGTCTCTAAACCAGTTTTTCCCTAACCAGCCGTTATCATGCTCCTCTGGGGTGTATCAGGCAATCCCATTTCCCTGGGTTCTGAACCTTCAGGTGTAGATTTCTGAGCCAGCTTTTCTTTAAATCTTTCCTTACTGGACTTGGTTAAGGGCTTGTTTACCTTTGGCGTTTCTCCATCCTCTCTTAAGGCAGTGCCTTAGTGAGCTCTCTGGGTGTCACCTCTGTTGACTCACTCCCCACTTGACCTTGAGTCTCTAGGTTGTGTCTTTCTTTTTCTGGTTCTGGATCCCTAGGCAGTATGCTTCTAGCAGATGCCTCTCTGTCACAAGTGTTAGCAGTTGCCTTCTGCTTCCATAAAGGGTAATGAGGAATCTGTTTCCTTTTTAGGGAAGCTACACTTCTCTAGCCTGCAGAATGTTGTCCAAGAGGCATTCATTCCTGCCTTTTCTCCTGCCTAGTAGTGGTCTAGGAAAAGTACTGACCTGCAAGTCTGGAGGTCTAGAGTTTTAATCCTGTATCTGCCCCCATCTAGGAATTCAAGTGTGAGCAAATCCCTTCCCCTCTCAGGGTCTCTGTGTCCTCATCTGGGAAAGGAGGAGAATAGACTAAATAGACTTTGAAGTTCTTCCAGGAAAAGAATTGTGATGATCAGTATTCTCTCTCCTCTCTTCCTACTAAGATGCTGTTCTTGACCACTTAATGTTCTCTGTCACCTCTACTTCTCTGGAAGTATTTTCCAGATGATTGGCTAAGAATGGGTCTCCTGGGACAGGTGCTGATTCTGAGGGTGAGTTAGGTTATTTGGTAGCCACGAGGAAGAATGCTAATTGCCTGCATGAGTGGCCTCTGTCCAATCCAGTGAATCAAACAGATTTGTGCTCATGCTTCTGAAACCCATTGGCTGCTAGAGGTGATCATCAGTCTTACCTGGAATCTTTAAAAATTGCTGTTGCCCAGTTCATTGGGCAGGGAGAGCATGGTGTGGGGGAAGTTTAAGTTGATCCTGAGTTCTGTGATCTCGAGCAAGTGCTCCAGCCTCTTTAGGATGGTCTTCCTCATGCCAAAATGAAGGAGCTGCTTAAAGGCTCTTCCAGCTCTAACATTCTGCAGAGTTTTTACTGCTGCATTGACATTAGGGTTAAGAATTTGGAGTCTGCTTCATGGGGGGAAGGTGTGAGATCTCTTGATTTTTAATCCCCCAAAGAGAAGATCTCTTTTTATCTCTTCATTTGTAATCCTGTGCTTGAGGCTGAATCAAGTTGGGTGGGTGGGTTTCCATTTTGTCTGTCTGACCAGCCTTTGACTCTGTCTGTCTTTCTTTCCTGCTTACATTGCATCTGGGGTAGAATTGTGGAACAAGCACCAGGAAGTGAAAAAGCAAAAAGCTTTGGAAAAACAGAGTAAGGAACAAATGCCCCTTCCTATTCCCAAGTCTCCCATACCTGCCAACTCCACAGGCCCAGCTGGGGCAGGCTTCCTTTGTCAGCCCCACTCCAAATTTGCCTTGGGGGGTATTTGGAATGAAAGCAGGTAGGTAGTATGTGATTCATAGGTATGTGGCTTGTAGGCTGCTTCTTTCCCCCTCCTCCCATAGCAATCAGGCTGCAGTCAGGGTGTTGAGTAAAATCCCTTAGAACTTTGTTCTCTGTTGCATCAGAGTTGGTGGGGAGAACATTTGCCTATCTCAGTGCCCTTCATTGGCTGATCTCTCCCTCACCCATTAGAAGGCCTGTGGGCACAGTTGGCAGAGATGGTTGCTGTCCCTCTGTGTTGAGTCTGTAGCTTCCAACTTTCTCCGGTGGCTTGCCTAGGCATGCTTTCTTGCTTTCTGTCATTCTGTCCTTCTGCCATACCATTGTGTGTGGGTGGGGAAAACGGATGGCTTTGATCTCAAATGTAGAAGTTGTAGGGTGGGGGTAGGTGGTGTCCACAGAAACAGCTGATGTTTCTCAGGCTCATTGGCCCCACCTTTTCTAGCCCCTTTAGACACATTTGTTTGGGAAGCCCTGAGTGACCTGGCTTCACACACCAGTGAAACTCTGACTCTAAGTGCAGTGGAATGTGGTTTAGACGTGTGTTTGTGGAGCTTCCCATTTTAGGATGATTCCCCCAGAATTTTCTCAGGTTGAGAAGATGGCTGCAGAACCCCTTGAGACCAGGTTTAATTTGTCCCACTTGGTTCTTGAGGCATCTGGGGGTTTCTTCCAGTGGGTCCTGGATGGGGCTAGTTGCTGGAAAGGTGCCTGGAACATGTCAACTAGGTCTGGGGCCAGGCTGTGCTGCTGTCCCACCCCCTTCCCCAGCCTGTCCCAGCCTCTGTGTGCTGAATGACAGTCTTCCCCCGCTCAGGGCCTGAAATAGTCAAGCCTGTCTTTGACCTTGGTGAGACAGAGGAGAAGTCCCAGATCAGCGCAGACAGTGGTGTGAGCCTGACCTCTGGTTCCCAGGTTTGTGACAACCTTGTTGAGACTTGCGGGCATTAAAATTTCTATCTCAGAATACTTGTGGAAGTTAAAAAAAAAAATGACAACCATGAAACAACATGAATATCCAAAATAGGGGAATAATGAAATAAGTATAATATATCCATGTAATATAATCTTGGTATCCATTAAAGACTGTATTTTCAAAAATTTAGTGACATGGCAAAATGTCTATATGCAATATGATTCCAATTTTGTTTTTAAGTGTATATAGAAGAAACTGAAAGGAAATAAACTAAAAACTTCACATGATTTATGTAGATAGGTTTATGGCTTATTTTTGTTTCTTTAATCTTTCATATTTTTTCCAAGTGACAATGTATTTCTTTAATGTTTATTATTCTCTTTATTATGTAAATCACATAATTTTATATTCAGGAAAAAAAATAATTTCTCATGCCCTGTCCAGCAATAAAAGTAGAAGGGTGGAGAAGGGGAGAAGGAAGGAGATATGGTATTTCTTAGGGAAACTGAGAGTAGATTGGACAATCTCCCCTAATGTGTCTGAGTCCCTGTGTCTCATTTCAGAGGGCTGATCCAGGCTCTGTCATTGGTGTGAGTCCAGCTGTTATGATCCGAAGCTCAAGTCAGGATTCTGAAGTCAGCACCGTGGTAGGGGAACACCATACTGGCATCGTGGTGGGGGTGGGGGGTGAGTTCCCCTTTGGAAAAGGGGGTTGTTTTCTTCTCTGGAGGCTGCTCTTAGTCCCAGGTCAGCTCAGTCCTCACGGTGGAGATGTTACGTGTTAAGGTCTGTGTACGTGGGTCAGACCCTGAGATTCATCCAGGGCTCCTCCTCATCTTTAAAAGAAGGTATTTTCAGAGGCTGTCTGACACACCTTTGAAATCTTTTACTTCTTTATGGCAGTAGAGAGCTCTAATAGCGTGGCATTTCTGGGACCCTACACTTGTGAATATCCCTTATGACCTTTTTTTGTTTCCAGGTGAGTGATAGTTCTGGAGAGACCCTTGGAGCAGACAGTGAGCTGAGTAGCACCGCAGGTGATGGGCCCAGTGGTGAGGGCAGCACCCGCTTGGCGAGCTCTCGGGGTACTTTGTCTGACAGTGAAATTGAGACCAACTCTGCTACCAGTGCCATCTTTGTAAGCTATGTTTACTAACAAAAGGAGACCATTTAGAAATGAATGCAAAGTTAGGAGGCAAGTAGAAGGAAAAGAGGAATTAAGGAATGGATAATCCCCATGTATTTGGCTTTAAAGAAAATGTTCCTAAAGGCTTTTTTCAGCATCACTTGGCTTTTGGGATCTTCGTCTGAATCACTGACAAGTTAGGCTCCCCTGCCAGTCAAGTAAGAGCTTCAAATCCTGTGTAAAAATAACCCCATGTTTAAAATAGACATAGTGACACCTTTGTGACAGGGCAATTAAAGCTCTCATTTTGCCCTACTCTGCCTATTTCTATGGACGAGTCTAGTTTAATTTTGGTCAATACTCTATTTATTTGGCACCTTAAAATAGTATTTCATTTTAGTATGTTCCTAACTGATTTGAAGTTTTCATTTGATTAATAAACATCTGTTAAGTGATTTACTAAGAGCCAGATTCTATACTAAAGAAACAGGGATGAATAAGGCGTGATTCCCACTCTCAAGAAGTTTGCAATTCAGTATGCTGTTTTGACTAATCTCTTTTGACAGGTAAGGGGAAGCCTAAGGGAGAAAGGAACTTGCCCTGGGTCACACAGTAAGCCAGTAGTCAGTTGGAATTAATTCTTTTTAGTCCTTGCCTTTAGACACTGCTTTTCAGTGTCTGTATGCCTCTTTAGACAGCATTGAGCACTCTGATGTATTTGCCACTTCATTAGACAGTTGAAAATGGATATTCTCTACAGGAGCTCATAAGTCCTCATCTTTGGTGTGTGGGGTCAATGGAAGATGAGATTTAAATGAAATGAGTTACTTCACACTGGTGATCATTCCTACCTCCTTTTGTGTATGTATTTCTAAAAGAGCAAGTGACATCCCAGATGAAAGTAAGGAATAGGATTGAGAGTTAGCAGAGCCATTCAAGTTAATGGACCTTAACTCACTCTGAGTCTAAACAGACCATTTTAATAAAAGTACTTTAAATCCTCCCAGTGTGTTTCCATTCTGGAGGTTAAGAGGGACACTGTGGAGTAGTAGTCTTGCAAAGAAGCCATTCAGCTCTGTGCTGCCTCTCCTGGCACCTTCCTGGGATAAATTCTTACTTGTCCCATCCTGATAGACAAGGGCTGTTTTTACAGTTGAGTTGCTGAGGGCAGTGCCTAAATTTCTTGGCTCTCAGAAGGCTGTTTTAGCAAGAACTAAATTATATTGTCAGTATTTTCCATTGAACAAAGTGTTCGGCTGAGACCCAGGACACTGGCATTCAGACATACTAATTAGGTGCTGCCTGGTAACTTCTGATCAGCTGTTGCTCTGCTTCTGTTGCACTTGTTGTGAAATGGGCATGAAGCATATCTCTTACCTGGTTGAAAGTCTTTTCTGAGTAAATAGAAGTCTGATGTTGTAGAAGTGACAGGTAAAGTTAGTGATATTTCTAAGGGATGATAGGAAAGAGGAAATAAACGTATCTTGAATACCATTCATGTGCCAGGCACTGTTAAGTGCTTTACATGGATTTTACAATTTAATTTTTATAATAGTCATATGAGATAGGTATATCATAACATTTCTTTTACAGGTAAGGAAAATTAGACTCAGAGAAGCTAAGTTTCGTGCCTAAGGTTACACAGTTCTAAGAGTTAGAGATCTGAACTTTGGTCGGTCTGACTTTAAATCCAATGTGCTTTCTACTGCATCATGCTGCTGCAGAGAATTTAACTAATTTTTTTTAGAGTCAAGAGTCTTTTAGAGACCAAAGGGTAAAGGTAAGTCAAAATTTAAAAAACTTTATTCCATGTTTTAGGAGGCAGTAACAGAAAGCAGGATTATCAGGTTGACTTCTGTCAAATCCTTGAGGTGACCAGAGTAGCAAAAGGAGGACTTACTGGGGTATATGTCACTAATGGATGGTGACTGGCAACTGTGTAGGCTTCTTAAAGAGCTGCTTAGTTTCGTGTACCATATTCACTGGTACTTGGGTAGCTGACTACGACCTCTTCTCTGTAGGGTAAATCACACAGTTTGAAGCCAAGTGTAAAGCAGAAGCTGGTGGGCAGCCCAGTTCGCTCTTCTGAAGATGCAAGCCAGCGAGTGTATCTCTACGAGGGACTCCTAGGTGAGAGACAGCTGGGGGAGGCCCCTTGCACTGGATGAAAGATGGATGCAGCCAGGGAAGAGAGGAGCACTGGATGAATAGCTGCTTGGCTTTTTGTTGATCCCAATGCTGATGTTAGAGGGCATTTTTATATCTGAAGCAGGCAACCTACTGGGTCTTGAAAAAGCAATGGTTGAGCACTAGAAGAGACTGCTTTTTGGTATTAATTAACAGCCTCTGTCTTCCTGTCTTTCTTTCCTTTCTTGCTACCATGGTCCTTCCTGCTCACAAATTGGCAGGAAGGGACAAAGGATCCATGTGGGACCAGTTAGAGGATGCTGCTATGGAGACCTTTTCTATAAGTAACCACCTTTCTTTGTGTGCTGTGTTCATCCCTCTTCCTTGAGGGACTGGGCCTCACATGGAGGCAGCTGGGGCTGGTGGCAAGAATGTCAGATTCAAGGTGCAAAGGCTCATGTTTCCTTTGTCCTGGAATTTGTCATGACTCCATTTTATCTGAAGTTTGCCCTTTATTTTGGTTTGGCAACTGTATTCTTTATATGTTAAATAAGCCCTAAAAAAATTCTATTCTACACAGGCAAAGAGCGTTCTACCTTATGGGACCAAATGCAGTTCTGGGAAGATGCGTTCTTAGATGCTGTGATGCTGGAGAGAGAAGGGATGGGTATGGACCAGGGTCCCCAGGAAATGATCGACAGGTATGAGGCTTAGGAAACCCTTAGGAAATAATAGAAATTCAGCATCTTCACAGTTAGTTCTGTGGTCTCCTACCTGAGGGCTGATTTATCCCTGGTTTCCTGCTTAGGTACCTATCCCTGGGAGAACATGACCGGAAGCGCCTAGAAGATGATGAAGATCGTTTGCTGGCCACACTTTTGCACAACCTCATCTCCTATATGCTGCTGATGAAAGTAATGCCTATTTTGCTTATATCCAGCTACTGCTGATGATAGAAGAGCAAGGCTTGTTCCTGTCACCTAAATTCTGGGGCAGTTGGGAAGTTGTCAGAGCATCTTACTAGGGCTGTCTTCCTGACTGAAAGTCTGAGGCCTCCCTGCAGCTTCACACATGATCTGTTTGTCTGAAGCAGTCAGGCTCTTGTGCTAAGGAATGTTGTAAAGATGATCGGTGATTCCATAACCTTTGTTTATTTTGAATTTTAAATAGGTTTCCTTTGCTAAGTAGTTTTAGGATGATGCCAGTAAAGCTCTCCACAGAATACAATGAATTAAAAGAACCTTAAGTTGTAGGTTCTAAAACCTTAAAAAGGTGCTCAGAATTCGCTTTTCAGCACTAGTGCTTTATCATATAGAATTTTCCATAGATGTAAAAAGTTACCCATTAAAAAATTAATGGTAGGTTCTAGTTTAACTTGGTTGTACTTGGTTTTTATAGCTATGGAAGAAGTATGTTATCAAATAGAAGAGCCCTGCTCTAAAAGGAAAACATAAGTTTGGGGGTGGTGAGTAGAAGAGAGTTGTTTTGAGAATGAGCCCCTGAATTTCTCCTCCTGTTCTCCCATCCTCTTGAAATGTGAAGGTCTTAGTTGATCAAATGCAGAGAGAGCCCTACAGGCCCACTTGGTCTGTTCCACTTGCTTTGTAAGGTTCACTCTGCTCTGTTGAACTCCAGGGGTTCCAGTTAACTCTGGTTGGGAAAGGGTGGTGGGTGGTCCTTAACCCTTGGAAGGGGTCTCAGCTATAGCTGAGTCCAGAATGTTGCTACTCTTGGTCGATGTTCTGAATTATAGTCTGAGGAGTGCAGGGGTGTTTAGGCCCCTTAGTCATGAATGTTACGGCATTGGTTGGGGATAGGGAGGAAGTATCTGCTTGAACCAGAACTGCTCCAAAAGTCCCTTTTCTGCAGAAGCCTCCCAGAGGCAGGACCAGGGCTTTTCTTCCCAGCCTAGGGGCAGAATATGCAGTTGAATATTTTCTCTAACTTTCAGTGATGTGGACTTCCCAAATTCTAGTTCTCTCAAATAGTAGGAAACTTATTTACACATTCTATCTATCTCAGTGGAGAGAAGAGCAGATCTTTTGTTAAGACTCCATTTTGGCTTTCCAGGTAAATAAGAATGACATCCGGAAGAAAGTGAGGCGCCTAATGGGAAAGTCCCATATTGGGCTTGTGTACAGCCAGCAAATCAATGAAGTACTTGATCAGCTGGCAAACCTGGTAAGCAGAGCTGGGCCATCCCTGAGGCTCCACTTCCACTATACTTGTCAGCCTCCCAGGCTTGAGCCCTGTGGCCAAATGCAGAGGTTTCCCCATGGGTCCTTTCTTGGCTCGTATTTTAAAACTATGTGTTTGAAAATAGGGCTTTGACTCTAGATGAGGCTTTAGCCCTTCTGCTCCATGATAGGGTACTCTACTTCACCCGTCCTAGTGCAGCCATTTCATTGTATAGTCTGTGGCCCCTGAGGACCCATGAGGGAAAAACTGTTTTCACAGTAACACTGGAATGTTACTTGCTTTTCTTCCTGAGCTGACATTTGCACAGATGGTGCAAAAGCAGTGGTGGGTACAACCACTGGCACCTCCTGGTAGCCATTGTCACCCTCTGTACCCTCAGTTTACAAAACATAACAGAACAGTTTCAGTATGCATGTCCTTGCGAAGCAGCCAAGATCATTAATTTATTTAAATCTGATCATCGATTATACATCTTCTTAATATTCTGGGTGGCAAAATGAGAAATAGACACAAAGCATGTCTGCTGTAAACCAAAATACCATGATTTTTTCATGGAAAAGCAGTTTGTGACTGTGTATACTGCAAGGTGAACTGGCAGCTTTGTTCCTGGGACATCATTTTTACTTGAAAGAATGACTAATAAACTTTGGTTATTCAGAGTTGGGTATTTGGCAGACTTTGAACATGAAGCTTCTTAACGACTTTTCTACTGAGATTGATTATGATATTAGTGAATATGATTTCTTTGATAATGTGTCATGAAATATGTCAACATTTGGAAGGGATGCTTAACATAGAGAACCAGTGTTTTCCACATGACCACTGTGCGTTGGTACAGTGGGTAAAAAGATGCACTCAAAATTAAGGCAGACAAATAGATTTTTTTAAGGTATGATTGATATACACTCTTACAAACATTTCACATGAAAAAACAATGTGGTTACTACATTTACCCATATTTTCAAGTCCCCACCCATACCCCACTGCAGTCACTGTCCATCAGAGCAGCAAGATGCCACAGATCCACTGTGTGCCTTCTCTGTTCTCCCCGTGATCCCCCACACCATGTGTACTAAACATAAAAGCCCTCAATCCCCTTCTCCCTCCCTCCCCACCTGCCCTCCCACACCCCTCCCCTTTGGTAACCACTAGTCCATTCTTGGAGTCTCTGAGTCTGCTGCTGTTTTGTTCCTTCAGTTTTTCTTTGTTGTTACACTCCACAAATGAGGGAAATTATTTGGCATTTGTCTTTCTCCACCTGGCTTATTTCACTGAGCACAATGTCTTCCAGCTCCATCCATGTTGTTGCAAATGGTAGGATTTGTTTGTTTCTTATGGCCGAACTCCATTGTGTACTCCATTGTGTACAGGCCACAGTACTCCATTGTGTACCACATCTTCTTTATCCATTCATCTACTTATGGACACTTAGGTTGCTTCCATATCTTGGCTATTGTAAAAAGTGCTGCAATAAACATAGGGGTGCATATATCTTTTTGAATCTGAGAAGTTGTATTCTTTGGGTAAATTCCAAGGAGTGGGATTCCAGGGTCAAATGGTATTTCTATTTTTAGTTTTTTGAGGAACCTCCATACTGCTTTCCACAATGGTTGAACTAGCTTACATTCCCACCAGGAGTGTATGAGGGTTCCCCTTTCTCCACATTCTCACTAACATTTGTTGTTCTTAGTCTTTTCGATACTAGCCATCCCTACTGGTGTGAGGTGATATCTCATTGTGGTTTTAATTTGCATTTCCCTGATGATTAGTGATGTGGAGCATCTTTTCATGTGTCTGTTGGCCATCTGAATTTCTTTTTTGGAGAACTCTCTCTTCATATCCTCTGCCCATTTGTGAATCAGGTTATTTGCTTTTTGGGTGTTGAAGTGTCTAATTTCTTTATGTATTTTGGATGTCAACCCCTTGTCAGATATATCATTTACAAATATATTTTCCCATATTGTAGAATGCCTTTTTGTTCTGTTGATGGTGTCCTTTACCATACAGAAACTTTTTGGTTTGATATAGTCCCATGAGTTCATTTTTGCTTTTGTTTCCCTTTCTCGAGGAGATGCGTTCAGGAAGAACTTGCTCATACTTATATTCAGGAGATCTTTGCCTATGTTGTCTTCTAAGAGGTTTATGGTTTCATGACTTACATTCAGGTTCTTTGATCCATTTTGAGTTTACTTTTGTGTATGGGGTTAAACAATAATCCGGTTTCACTCTCTTGCATATAGCTGTCCAGTTTTGCCAACACCAGTTGAAGAGGCTGTCATTTCCTCATTGTATGTCCATAGCTCCTTTATCATATATTAATTGACCATATATGATTGGGTTTATATCAGGGCTCTCTAGTCTGTTCCATTGGTCTCTGGGTCTGTTCTTGTACCAGTACCAAATTGTCTTGATTACTGTGACTTTGTAGTAGAGCTTGAAGTTGGGGAGCATAATCCTCCAGCTTTATTCTTCCTTCTCAGAATTGCTTTGGCTATTCAAAGTCTTTTGTGGTTCCATATGAATTTTAGAACGATTTTCTCTAGTGCTTTGGAGAATGCTGTTGGTATTTTGATAGGAATTGCATTGAATCTGTAGGTTGCTTTAGGCAGGATCGCCATTTTGACAATATTAATTCTTCCTATCCATGAGCACGGGATGTGTTTCCATTTATTGATATCTTCTTTAATTTCTCTCATGAGTGTCTTCTAGTTTTCAGGTTATAGGTCTTTCACTTCCTTGATTAGGTTTATTCCTAGGTATTTTATTCTTTTTGATGCAACTGTGAATGAAATTGTTTTCCCGATTTCTCTCTCTGTTAGTTCATTGATAGTGTATAGGAATGCCACAGATTTCTGTGTATTAATTTTGTATCCTGCAACTTTGCTGAATTCAGATATTAGCTCTAGTAGTTTTGGAGTGGATTCTTTATGTTTTTTTATGTACAATATCATGTCATCTGCAAACAGAGACAGTTTAACCTCTTCCTTGCCAATTTGGATGTCTTTTATTTTTTTGTGTTGTCTGATTGCTGTGGCTAGGACCTCCAATACTATGTTGAATAGATGTGGCGAAAATGGGCATCATTGTCTTGTTCCTGATCTTAAAGGAAAAGCTTTCAGCTTCTCGCTGTTAACTATGATGTTGGCTGTGGGTTTGTCATATATGGCCTTTATTATGTTGAGATACTTGCCCTCTATACCCATTTTGTTAAGAGTTTTTATCATGAATGGATGTTGAATTTTGTCAAATGCTTTTTCAGCATCTATGGAGATGATCATATAGTTTTTGTTCTTTTTGTTAATGTGGTGGATGATGTTGATGGATTTTCGAATGTTGTACCATCCTTGCATCCCTGGAATAAATCCTACTTGATCATGATGGATGATCCTTTTGATGTATTTTTTTAATTTGGTTTCCTAATATTTTGTTGAGTATTTTTGCATCTGTGTTCATGAGGGATATTCGTCTGTAATTTTCTTTTTTTTGTGGTGTCTTTGCCTGGTTTTGGTATTGGAGTGATGCTGGCCTCATAGAATGAGTTTAGAAGTATTCTGTCTTCTACTCTTTGGAAAACTTTAAGGAGGATGGGTGTTAGGTCTTTACTAAATGTTTGATAAAATTCAGTGGTGAAGCCATCTAGTCAAGGGGTTTTGTTCTTAGCTGGGTTTTTGATTACCAGTTCAATTTTGTTGCTGGTAATTGGTCTGTTCAGATTTTCTGTTCTTCCTTGGTCGGCCTTGGAGATTGTATTTTTTTAGAAAGTTGTCCATTTCTTCTAGGTTATCCAGTTTCTTAGCATATAATTTTTCATAGTATTCTCTCATAATTCTTTGTATTTCTATGGTGTCCATAGTGATTTTCCCTTTCTCATTTCTGATTCCGTTTATGTGTGTAGACTCTCTTTTCTTCTTGATCAGTCTGGCTTGGGGTTTATCAATTTTGTTAATTTTCTCAAAGAACTAGCTCCTGCTTTCATTGATTTTTCCTATTGTTTTATTCTTCTTGATTTTATTTATTTATGGTCTAATCTTTATTATGTCCCTCCTTCTGCTGACTTTGGGCCTCATTTATTGTTCTTTTTCTAGTTTAGTTAATTGTGAGTTTAGACTGTTCATATGGGATTGTTCTTCTTTCCTGAGGTAGGCCTGTATTGCAATGTACTTTCCTTTTAGCACAGTCTTTGCTGTGTCCCACAGATTTTGTGGTGTTGAATTATTGTTGTCATTTGTCTCCATATATTGCTTGATCCCTGTTTTTATTTGGTCATTGATCCATTGATTATTTAGGAGCATGTTGTGAAGCCTCCATTTGTTTGTGGGATTTTTCATTTTCTTTGTGTAATTAATTTGTAGTTTAATACCTTTGTGGTCTGAGAAACTCATTGGTACAATTGCAATCTTCTTGAATTTACTGAGGCTCTTTTTGTGGCCTAGTATATGATCTATTCTTGAAAATGTTCCATGTACACTTGAGAATAATGTGTATTCTGCTGCTTTTGGGTGTAGAGTTCTGTAGATGTCTGTTAGGTCCAGCTGTTCTAATGTGTTATTCAGTGCCTCTGTGTCCTTACTTCTTTTGTGTCTGGTTGATCTGTCCCTCAGAGTGAGTGGAGTGTTGAAGTCTCCTAGAATGAATGCATTGCATTCTATTTCCCCTTTTAATTCAGTTAGTATTTGTTTCACATATGTAGGTGCTCCTGTGTTGGGAGCATATATATTTATAATGGTTATATCTTCTTGATGGATTGACCCCTTTATCATTATGTAATGTCCTTCTTTGTCTCTTGTTACTTTCTTTGTTTTGAAGTATATTTTGTCTGATACAAGTACTGCAACTCCTGCTTTTTTTCTCCCTATTAGTTGCATGAAATATCTTTTTCCATCCCTTCACTTTTAGTCTGTGTATGTCTTTGGGTTTAAAGTGAGTCTCTTGCAGGCAGCATATGGATGGGTCTTGTTTTTCATCCATTCAGTGACTCTACGTCTTTTGGTTGGTGCATTCAGCCAATTTACATTTAAGGTGATTATCGATAGGTATGTACTTTTTGCCACTGCAGGCTTTAGATTTGTGTTTACCAAAGGTTCAGATTAACTTCCTTACTATCTAGGAGTCTAACTTTACTCACTTAATATGCTATTACAAACACAATCTAAAGGTTCTTTTTTTTGTCCTCCTTTTTCTTCCTCCTCCATTCTTTATATATTAGGTATCATGTTCTGTACTCTTTGTCTATCCTTTGACTGACTTTGGGGATAGTTAATTTAATTCTGCATTTGCTTAGTAATTATCTGTTCTACTTTCTTTACTGTGGTTTTATTACCTCTGGTGACAGCTATTAAACCTTAGGAACACTTCCATCTATAGCAGTCCCTCTAAAATAGACTGTAGAGATTGTTTGTGGGAGGTTAATTCTCTCAGCTTTTGCTTATCTGGAAATTGTTTAATCCCTCCTTCAAATTTAAATGGTAATCTTGCCAGATAAAGTATTCTTGGTTCGAGGTCCTTCTGCTTCATTGCATTAAATACGTCATGCCACTCTCTTCTGGCCTGTAAGATTTCTGCTGAGAAGTCTGATGATAGCCTGATGGGCTTTCCTTTGTATATGATCTTATTTCTCTCTCTGGCTGCTTTTAGTTGTCTGTCCTTATCCTTGGTCTTTGCCATTTTAATTACTGTATGTCTTGGTGTTGTCTTCCTTGGGTCCCTTGTGTTCGGAGATCTGTACACCTCCATGGACTGAGAGACTATCTCCTTCTCCAGATTGGGGAAGTTTTCAGCAAGTACCTCCTCAAAGACACTTTCCATCCCATTTTCTCTTTCTTCTTCTTCTGGTACCTGTATAATGCGAATATTCTTCCTTTTGGATTGGTCTGACATTTCTCTCAATATTCTTTCATTCTTAGAGTTCCTTTTTTCTCTCTGTACCTCAGCTTCTTTGTATTCATCTTCTCTAGTTTCTATTTCATTTATCGTCTCCTCCACCATATCTAATCTGCTTTTAATACCCTCCATTGTGCTCTTCAATAATTGGATCTCTGACCGGAATTCATTCCTGAATTCTTGAGTGTTTTTCTGTACTTCCATGAACGTGTTAGTGATTTTTATTTTGCAATCCGTTTCAGGAATATTCATGAGGTCAGTGTCATTTAAATCTTTCTCAGGAATTGTATTCATAATTTTACTTTGAACCAGGTTCCTTTGGCATTTCATATTTCTATATTGCGCCCTGTAGTGTCTAGAAGCTCTACTGTCTGGAGCTGCTCAGCTCCTGAAGCAATGTGGGGGGTTGCAGGGGAGTGGTATTGGTGCCTGGGGGAAGGAAAGAGCTGTTTCCTACTTACCGGCTGCTATGCCTGTCTCCACTGCCTGAACCAGTGGCGTGAGCGCACACGTATAAGCCTCTGTGCTTTGCGTTTGTAGTTGCGGTATACAGGTCTTTCCTCTGGCTGGCCTAATGCCCGGGTAGGATTTGCCATTTTGCAAGCCAGGTGGGGCTGGCTGGGAGAAAGGCGCAGTAGGCTGCTTATCATGGATGGGGTCCTTGGACCTATGTAGCCAGCCAGAGAGCTGGAGCACCTGAAGATCATGAAAGCTCCCAACCTGCTGGGCAGAGTGCACCTGGACAATTTTGTCTACCTGTTCTTTCTCCTGAGCAGTAAACTCTGTCCAATCCTTGCCCCTTTAGTAGCCCTCTTGCCAAGGGCTTCCTTGTTAGGAAGTCTCTCAGACTGCTCACCTTTCTTTTGTCCCAGAGCAGCCGGATATGGATCCCTGCTTTCCACAAGTGGCTGGAATGTCAGTCTCTCCAGGAATTCTGCCTGTCTTAGCTTTCCAATCCCCTAATCACGGTAGTACATGCAAGCACCATGAAATGTCGGTTTGTGCTCCCAGAGCAGATCTCCGGAGTTAGGTATTCAGCAGTCCCGGGCCTCCACTCCCTCCCCGCTCTGTTTCTCTTCCTCCTGCTGCTGATGAGCTGGGGCGGGAGAAGGGCTTGGGTAACGTACCTCAGCTTTGGTACATTACCCTGTTCTGTGTGGTCTGCTCTTTTCTCCAGGTGTATGCAGTAGGGTTCAGTCCTTTTCCTGTTGCTTTTTCAGGATTAGTTGTATTAATTATATTTTCATATTATATGCGGTTTTAGGAGGAAGCCTCTGTCTCACCTCTCACGCCACCATCTTTAATCCTAGACTAATGGAATTTAATGTAACAAAGTACAAAGTGTTCATTGATGTGTTCTTACATTCCACATTGCAACTAACTTGAAGCAACGTCTTCTCAAGTTGTGGTACAGGCTCAAAAAAGAATGTGCATATTTATCTGGATAGACTATTAAAATACTCCTCCTTTTTCCAATACTTATTTGTTAGACCAGATTTTCTTTATTTACCTTCGCCAAAGCAACGCATCACAGCAGATTGAATGCAGGTGCAGATATGAAAATCCAACTACTTTTTATTAAGCCAAACAGATTTTCATAAGTCTAAAACCATGCCACTCTTATCATTTATTTTTTTGGAAGGAAATACAGTTATTCTATAAAAAATGTGTTATTTATTTATATTACTATATAATAGATTTAGTTAGAATTAGTTACTTTTATATAATTTAATAAGCATTTAAATATTTCAGTTGTAGTTTCTACTATAGCAAGTATCTTCAAATATAACTCACATCAACATAAGCTCTTGGGGTCCTAAGTAATTTTTAAGAGTTATAGGAGTCCTAAACACCAAAAGGTTTGAGAAAATTTTTCTGGTGACTAGTGGCACTGTGCTGAGGAAGCTGATATGAATTTAATTGGTGAATGGGGTGTTCTTGGCCCAGAGTGCTCTGTGAGAGGGATGCTTGAGGTCCCTAAAAGATATCTCTTTCCTCAGAATGGACGTGATCTCTCTATCCGGTCCAGTGGTAGCCGGCACATGAAGAAGCAGACATTTGTGGTGCATGCGGGGACAGACACAAATGGAGATATCTTTTTCATGGAGGTAGGTGCTAGTTCATGCTAGGGGCTGAAAGGAGTATTTGAGAGTCATGAAGAACTTCTAGAACTGATGCCAATATTTTTCCCATTCATATCTCGTTCATCTTCATGGTCCATTAATCATTCAACTGTCAGGCTCTTATGCAAATAAATTAATATAATAGGTGACTCCCATCTTTGTGTGTGTGTGTGTGTGTGTGTGTGTGTGTGTGTGTAAAACAGATAACATAGTCACATTATCAGTAGGTCAGAACATAAAGTAGCATACACTGGGAAGTCCTGCTCTCATTCTTCTACTCAGTTTCCCATCCATCTCACCCCTTCCTCTTGTAGGTAACCACTTTTGTTGGTTCTCTTTGTATCTTCTAGTGTTTTTTTATGTAAACACAATAAAACATGAACAAAAATTCTTATTTTTCTCCTTTCTTACAGAGGGCAGTGCATAATACACAGTGCTCTCTACCTTGCTTTTTTCATTAAACATTTCCCAGAGATCTTCTGTATTAATACAAAAAGAGATGTCTCATCCTTTTATAGCTGCAGAGTATTCCACTGTGTGACTGTGCCACCATTTATTTCACCAGTTGCTATATATGTATCCTTGGTTTTCTTTCAGTATTTTTGCTGTTGCTAATAGTGCTACTATGAATGATGATGTGCCTGCTTCATTTCCTAATGTGCAGGTTTATCTAAGAATATTCAGAAATGGGATTATTGGGTCAAAGGGAAAATGCATTTATAATTTTGGTTGATGTGATTCTGGAGTATTACCTAACATGTAGTAGTCCCCCTCCCACCTTGCCATTCATTTTGTTGAAGACATTTGCCCTGAGCAGTTTCTCACTTTCAAGGTATTTTGCTGATTGCATCTCCTTGGTGTTGTTTAACATGTTTCTGTATCACTTTTATTTCTTACAAACTAGTAGCCCAGTCTAGAGGTTTCATTAGTTTCAGATTCAGTATTTTGGCAAGAACATGTCATAGATGGTGCTGTTTCCTGCTGGCCCCTCTTGTTGTCTCTCTCCTGGAGATCAGTGGGTTCAGGTGTGGGCAGCCTCATCTAGCCACAAAATTTTGCCATGCAGAATTTAAAATTTTTTATGTAGTTGAATTAATCAGTCATTTCTTTTATGGCTTCTGATTTTAAGTCATAAAATAGAAAAACATTTTCTATGAGAAAAGCCCTTCCTTACTCCAGGATCATAACAGGAACGTATTTTCTTCATTTCTGTGGTTTTAATTCTAAAATGGGTGTCCTCTAAGTAAGTTTAGGAACCAAGTACAACTTCCATTTTTTATTAAGGTATTATTGATATACACTCCTATGAAGGTTTCAAATGAAAAAACAATGTGGTTACTACATTTACCCATATTATCAAGTCCGCACCCACACCCCAATGCAGTCACTGTCCATCAGTGTAGTAAGATGCCACAAATTCACTATTTGCCTTCTCTGTGCTACACTGTTTTCCCCATGATCCCCCCACACCATGAGTACTAAACATAATACCCCTCAATCCCCTTCTCCCTCCCCCCACCCCCCACGCCCCCACACCCCTCCCCTATGGTAACCACTAGTCCCTTCTTGGAGTCTCTGAATCTGCTGCTATTTTATTCGTTCAGTTTTGCTTCATTGTTAGACTCCATAAATGAGGGAGATCATTTGGCACTTGTCTTTTTCCGCCTGGCTTATTTCACTGAGCATAATATCCTCTAGCTCCATCCATGTTGAAAATTGTAGGATTTGTTTCTTTCTTATGGCTGAATAGTATTCCACTGTGTATATGTACCACCTCTTTACCATTCATCTACTGATAGACACTTAGTTGCTTCCATATCTTGGCCATTGTAAATAGTGCTGAGATAACCATAGGGGTGCGTATGTCATTTTGAATCTGAGAAGTTGTATTCTTTGGGTAAATTCCAAGTAGTGGGATTCCAGGGTCAAATGGTATTTCTATTTTTAGTGTTTTGAGGAACCTCCATATTGCTTTCCACAGTGGTTGAACTAGCTTACATTCCCACCAGCAGTGTAGGAGGGTTCCCCTTTCTCCGCATACTCATCAGCATTTGTTGTTTTTAGTCTTTTCAATGCTGGCCATCCTTACTGGTGTGAGGTGATAATCTCATTGTGGTTTTAATTTGCATTTCCCTGATGATTAGTGATGTGGATCATCTTTTTTTTTTTTTTTGAGAGGGCATCTCTCATATTTATTGATCAAATGGTTGTTAACAACAGTAAAATTCTGTATAGGAGACTCAATGCACAATCATTAATCAACCCCAAGGCTAATTCTCAACAGTCTCCAATCTTCTGAAGCATAATGAACAAGTTCTTACATGGTGGACAAGTTCTTACATAGTGAATAAGTTCTTACATGGTGAACAGTGCAAGGGCAGTCATATCATAGAAACTTTCAGTTTTGATCACGCATCATGAACTATAAACATTCAAGTCAGATATGATTATTCATTTGATTTTTATACTTGATTTATATGTGAATCCCACATTTCTCCCTTATTTTTCTTTTTTAATAAAATGCTGAAGTGGTAGGTAGATGCAAGATAAAGGTAGAAAACATAATTTAGTGCTGTAAGAGGGCAAATGTAGATGATCAGGTCTGTGCCTATAGACTAAGTATTAATCCAAGCTAGACAAGGGCAACAAAACATCCACAGATGCAGAAGATTTCTCTCAAAACAGGGGTGGTGAGGTTCTAAGCCTCACCTCTGTTGATCCCCAATTTCTCACCTGATGGACCCCCTGCAACTGTGTCTGTCTTAGGTTGTTCCTCTCTTGAGGAATCTTACCCGTTTCTGGCTAACCAGCCATTTTCCGGGGCCATACAGGGAAATGTAAAGTTAGTAAGTGAGAGAGAAGCAATATTGTTTGAAAACGTTAGCTTTTTACTTCTTTGCAGATTTATGCCCTGTGGCTTCTATGCCCAGCATTTGTCTTGAGGTATCTTTACCACTTGGAAGAATTATGATGCTTGGTAATTTTCAATATGAAGCACCAATTCTACTAAAGGGCTGTAATTAGGAAGGAAGAAGAAAACCTATAGAAGTAGCAGACGGAAGAAAACATAGGAAGATTGATTATTTCTTTGACATAACTTCTTGTAGAGTAATATAAGCATGTATAGGCTTTAACAAACTACTAATTAAATTGCGTACACACATTAACAGAATAGGAATACAGATACTTAACAAAAGCAGACCTACAATTACCAGCCATATCCAGTGAAACCAAGAAAACCAGTTAGGTACCCTAGGCATTTGTGAAACTTATCAATAATATGATGGATATTGTCTAACTGAATTTGAATAGTTTGAGAAAAATCAGACAAATTAAAACAACACATTCCTGGGAACTGTTTACATCCCATATGTTCTTTTAACAGTAGATAATCTACTATAGTCGCACGATTTTGGAGCACTGCAACTTGCACTTCTCCTAATACTTGGTTGAGTTCCGACAATATAGATCCAGTCAAATTTGTTGTTTTACTGTATGCACAGGCCAGCTTAGATATCTCCTTCTTCATTCCAATGGCAAGTCCAGGAACCGGCGGGATGAGTGCAGCTACAGCTGCAACAGCGCCAGGCTCTTTGTTGAAGTTTTTTGATGATCATCTGGAATGACTCTTCCAGAGGATGTTGATGTTGGAAGTTCTTCTTCATATCGTATCTTAATTCGTTTTCTGCATAGCCAAATCAGGCTTTGATCCTCTGTATAAACACAAACAAACCCTTTGCCCACACTTTGATATGACCTTTATACCATTGTGAAGAACCTATTGGAGACCACCACACAGGAACTGCTTTTTTTTTTTTTAAGAGAAAGGAATATTATCAGAAAAATGTACTTCCATAGCTGATCATCCAAAACCCTTTAAAAATCAAAATTAAGGATATGTAAAGCATGCATTAATCTTTGGTTTGCAGTTAATTTTATCCTATAAGGGAGTAATTCCCCCCTTTTTTGTTATCATTAATCTACAATTACATGAAGAATATCATGTTTAGTAGGCTCTCCCCTACACCAAGTCCCCCCCCCACAAACCCCATTACAGTCACTGTCCATCAGCATAGTAAGATGCTGTAGAATCACTACTTGTCTTCTCTGTGTTGAACAGCCCTCCCTATGCCCCCGCCCACATTATAGATGCTAACCATAAGGCCCCCTTTCTTCTTCCCTGCCCTTATCCCTCCCTTCCCACCCATCCTCCCCAGTCCCTTTCCCTTTGGTAACTGTTAGTCCATTCTTGAGTTCTGTGATTCTGCTGCTGTTTTGTTCCTTCAGTTTTTTCTTTGTTCTTATACTCCACAAATGAGTGAAATCATTTGGTACTTGTCTTTCTCCACCTGGCTTATCTCACTGAGCATAATACCCTGTAGCTCCATCCATGTTGTTGCAAATAGTAGGATTTGTTTTCTTCTTAGGCTGAATAATATTCCATTGTGTATATGTACCACATCTTCTTTATCCGTTCATCTACTGATGGACACTTAGGTTGCTTCCATTTCTTGGCTATTGTAAATAGTGCTGCGATAAACATAGGGGTGCATCTGTCTTTTTCAAACTGGGCTGCTGCATTCTTAGGGTAAATTCCTAGAAGTGGAATTCCTGGGTCAAATGGTAAGTCTATTTTGAGCATTTTGAGGAACCTCCATACTGCTTTCCACAATGGTTGAACTAATTTACATTCCCACCAGCAGTGTAGGAGGGTTCCCCTTTCTCCACAACCTTGCCAACATTTGTTGTTGTTTGTCTTTTGGATGGTAGCTATCCTTACTGGTGTGAGGTGATATCTCATTGTGGTTTTAATTTGCATTTCTCTGTTAACTAGCGATGTGTAGCATCTTTTCATGTGTCTGTTGGCCATCAGAATTTCTCCTTTGGAGAACTGTCTCTTCATATATCCTCTGCCCATTTGTTAATTGGGTTATTTGCTTTTTGGGTGTTGAGGCGTGTAAGTTCTTTATATATTTTGGATGTTAACCCCTTGTCAGATATGTCCTTTACAAATATATTCTCCCATACTATTGGATGCCTTTTTGTTCTGTTGTTGGTGTCCTTTGCCGTACAGAAACTTTTTGGTTTGATATAGTCCCATGAGTTCATTTTTGCTTTTGTTTCCCTTTCTCGAGGAGATGCATTCAGGAAGAAGTTGCTCATGCTTATATTCAGGAGATTTTTGCCTATGTTGTCCTCTAAAAGTTTTATGGTTTTATAACTTACATTCATATGTTTGATCCATTTTGAGTTTACTTTTGTGTATGGGGTTCAGCAATAATCCAGTTTCATTCTCTTGCATATAGCTGTCCAGTTTTGCAACACCAGCTGTTGAAGAGGCTGTCATTTCTCCATTGTATATCTATGGCTCCTTTATCGTATATTAATAGACCATATATAGTTGGGTTTATATCAGGGCTCTCTAGTCTGTTCCATTGGTCTATGGTTCTGTACTTGTGCTTTTCTTGATTACTGTGGCTTTGTAGTAGATCTTGAAGTTGGGGAGCATAATCAGGATTGCTCTGGCTATTCAAGGTCTTTTGTGGGTCCATATGAATTTTAGAACAATTTTCTCTAGTCCATTGGAGAATGCTGTTGGTATTTTGATAGGAATTGCATTGAATCTGTAGATTGCTTTAGGCAGGATGGCCATTTTGACAATATTAATTCTTCTTATCCATGAGCACAGGATGTGTTTCCATTTATTGGTATCTTCTTTAATTTCTCACATGAGTGTCTTGTAGTTTTCAGAGTATAGGTCTTTCCACTTCCTTGGTTAGATTTATTCCAAATTATTTTATTCTCTTTGCTGCAACTGTGAATGGAATTGTTTTCCTGATTGCTCTCTCTGTTAGTTCATTGTTAGTGTATAGGAATGTCACAATTTCTACGTATTAATTTCGTATCCTTCAACTTTGCTGAATTCAGATATTAGCTCTAGTAGTGGATTGGAGTGGATTTTGGAGTGGATTCTTTATGGTTTTTTATGTACAATATCATGTCATCTGAAAACTGGGACAGTTTAACTTCTTCCTTGCCAATCTGGATTCCTTTTATTTCTTTGTGTTGTCTGATTGCGTGGCTAGGACCTCCAGTACTATGTTGAATAGAAGTGAGGAGAGTGGGCATCCCTGTCTTGTCCCCGATCTTAAAAGGAAAAGCTTTCAACTTCTCGCTGTTAACTATGATGTTGGCTGTGAGTTTTTCGTATATGGCCTTTATTATGTTGAGGTACTTGCCCTCTATACCCATTTTGTTGAGAGTTTTTATCATGAATGGATGTTGAATTTTGTCAAATGCTTTTTCAGCATCTATGGAGATGATCATGTGGTTTTTGTCCTTCTTTTTGTTGATGTGGTGGATGATGTTGATGGATTTTCGAATGTTGTACCATCCTTGCATCCCTGGCATAGATCCAACTTGATCATGATGGATGATCTCTTTGATGTATTTTTGAATTCGGTTTGCTAATATTTTGTTGAATATTTTTGCATCTATGTTCATCAGGGATATTCATCTCTAATTTTCTTTTTTTTGTGTTGTCTTTACCTGGTTTTGGTATTAGAGTGATGCTGGCCTCATAGAATGAGTTTGGAAGTATTCTGTCTTCTTCTACTCTTTGGAAAACTTAAAGGAGGATGGGTGTTAGGTCTTCACTAAATGTTTGATAAAATTCAGTGGTGAAGCCATCTGGTCCAGGGGTTTTGTTCTTAGGTGGGTTTTTGATTACCAGTTCAATTACGTTGCTGGTAATTGGTCTGTTCAGATTTTCTGTTTCCTCCTTGGTCTTTGGAAGATTGTATTTTTTTAGAAAGTTGTCCATTTCTTCTAGGTTAGCCAGTTTGTTAGCATATAATTTTTCATAGTATTCTCTAATAATTCTTTTTATTTCTGTGGTGTCTGTAGTGATTTTTCCTTTCTCATTTCTGATTCTGTTTATGTGTGTAGACTCTTTTTTTCTTAATAAGTCTGGCTAGGGGTTTATCTATTTTGTTTATTTTCTCGAAAAACCAGCTCTTCCTTTCATTGATTCTTTCTATTATTTTATTCTTCTTGATTTTATTTATTTATGCTCTAATCTTTATTATGTCCCTCCTTCTACTAACTTTGTGCCTCATTTGTTGTTCTTTTTCTAGTTTTGTTAATTGTGAGTTTAAACTGTTCATATGGGATTGTTCTTCTTTCCTGAGGTAGGCCTGTATCGCAGTATACTTTTCTCTTAGCACGGCCTTGGCTATGTTCCACAGATTTTGCGGTGTTGAATTATTGTTGTTATTTGTCTCCATATATTACTTGATCTCTGTTTTTATTTGGTCATTGATCCATTGGTTATTTAGGAGCATGTTGTGAAGCCTCCATTTGTTTGTGGGATTTTTCAGTTTCTTTGCGTAATTTATTTGTAGTTTAATAACCTTTGTAGTCTGAGAAACAATTTCAATCTTTTTGAATTTACCAAAGCTCTTTTTCTGCCTTAGTATATGATCTATTCTTGAAAATGTTCCATGTGCACTTGAGAATAATGTGTATTCTGCTGGTTTTGGGTGTAGAGTTCTGTAGATGTCTGTTAGGTCCATGTGTTCTAATGTGTTGTTCAGTGCCCCTGTCTCCTTACTTAATTTCTGTCTGGTTGATCTGTCCTTCAGAATGAGTGGAGTGTTGAAGTCTCCTAGAATGAATGCATTGCATTCTATTTCCCCTTTTAATTCAGTTAGTGTTTCTTTCACATATGTAGGTGCTCCTGTGTTGGGAGCAAAGATGTTTATAATAGTTATATCCTCTTGTTGGATTGACTCCTTTGTTATTATGTAATGTCCTTCTTTGTCTCTTGTTACTTTCTTTGTTTTGAAGTCTGATTTGTCTGATACAAGTACTGCAGTTTCTGCTTTTTTCTCCCTATTAGTTGCATGAAATATCTTTTTCCATCCCTTCACTGTTAGTCTATGTATGTATGTCTTTGGGTCTAAAGTGACTCTCTTGTAGGCAGCATATAGATGGGTCTTGTTTTTTCATCCATTCAGTGACTCTATGTCTTTTTATTGGTGCATTCAGCCCATTTACATTTAGGGTGATTATTGATAGGTATGTACTTTTTGCCACTGCAGGCTTTAGATTTGTGTTTACCAAAGGTTCAGATTAACTTCCTTACTATCTAGGAGTCTAACTTTACTCACTTAATATGCTATTACAAACACAATCTAAAGGTTCTTTTTTTTGTCCTCCTTTTTCTTCCTCCTCCATTCTTTATATATTAGGTATCATGTTCTGTACTCTTTGTCTATCCTTTGACTGACTTTGGGGATAGTTAATTTAATTCTGCATTTGCTTAGTAATTATCTGTTCTACTTTCTTTACTGTGGTTTTATTACCTCTGGTGACAGCTATTAAACCTTAGGAACACTTCCATCTATAGCAGTCCCTCTAAAATAGACTGTAGAGATTGTTTGTGGGAGGTTAATTCTCTCAGCTTTTGCTTATCTGGAAATTGTTTAATCCCTCCTTCAAATTTAAATGGTAATCTTGCCAGATAAAGTATTCTTGGTTCGAGGTCCTTCTGCTTCATTGCATTAAATACGTCATGCCACTCTCTTCTGGCCTGTAAGATTTCTGCTGAGAAGTCTGATGATAGCCTGATGGGCTTTCCTTTGTATATGATCTTATTTCTCTCTCTGGCTGCTTTTAGTTGTCTGTCCTTATCCTTGGTCTTTGCCATTTTAATTACTGTATGTCTTGGTGTTGTCTTCCTTGGGTCCCTTGTGTTCGGAGATCTGTACACCTCCATGGACTGAGAGACTATCTCCTTCTCCAGATTGGGGAAGTTTTCAGCAAGTACCTCCTCAAAGACACTTTCCATCCCATTTTCTCTTTCTTCTTCTTCTGGTACCTGTATAATGCGAATATTCTTCCTTTTGGATTGGTCTGACATTTCTCTCAATATTCTTTCATTCTTAGAGTTCCTTTTTTCTCTCTGTACCTCAGCTTCTTTGTATTCATCTTCTCTAGTTTCTATTTCATTTATCGTCTCCTCCACCATATCTAATCTGCTTTTAATACCCTCCATTGTGCTCTTCAATAATTGGATCTCTGACCGGAATTCATTCCTGAATTCTTGAGTGTTTTTCTGTACTTCCATGAACGTGTTAGTGATTTTTATTTTGCAATCCGTTTCAGGAATATTCATGAGGTCAGTGTCATTTAAATCTTTCTCAGGAATTGTATTCATAATTTTACTTTGAACCAGGTTCCTTTGGCATTTCATATTTCTATATTGCGCCCTGTAGTGTCTAGAAGCTCTACTGTCTGGAGCTGCTCAGCTCCTGAAGCAATGTGGGGGGTTGCAGGGGAGTGGTATTGGTGCCTGGGGGAAGGAAAGAGCTGTTTCCTACTTACCGGCTGCTATGCCTGTCTCCACTGCCTGAACCAGTGGCGTGAGCGCACACGTATAAGCCTCTGTGCTTTGCGTTTGTAGTTGCGGTATACAGGTCTTTCCTCTGGCTGGCCTAATGCCCGGGTAGGATTTGCCATTTTGCAAGCCAGGTGGGGCTGGCTGGGAGAAAGGCGCAGTAGGCTGCTTATCATGGATGGGGTCCTTGGACCTATGTAGCCAGCCAGAGAGCTGGAGCACCTGAAGATCATGAAAGCTCCCAACCTGCTGGGCAGAGTGCACCTGGACAATTTTGTCTACCTGTTCTTTCTCCTGAGCAGTAAACTCTGTCCAATCCTTGCCCCTTTAGTAGCCCTCTTGCCAAGGGCTTCCTTGTTAGGAAGTCTCTCAGACTGCTCACCTTTCTTTTGTCCCAGAGCAGCCGGATATGGATCCCTGCTTTCCACAAGTGGCTGGAATGTCAGTCTCTCCAGGAATTCTGCCTGTCTTAGCTTTCCAATCCCCTAATCACGGTAGTACATGCAAGCACCATGAAATGTCGGTTTGTGCTCCCAGAGCAGATCTCCGGAGTTAGGTATTCAGCAGTCCCGGGCCTCCACTCCCTCCCCGCTCTGTTTCTCTTCCTCCTGCTGCTGATGAGCTGGGGTGGGAGAAGGGCTTGGGTAACGTACCTCAGCTTTGGTACATTACCCTGTTCTGTGTGGTCTGCTCTTTTCTCCAGGTGTATGCAGTAGGGTTCAGTCCTTTTCCTGTTGCTTTTTCAGGATTAGTTGTATTAATTATATTTTCATATTATATGCGGTTTTAGGAGGAAGCCTCTGTCTCACCTCTCAGGTCACCATCTTTAATCCTCCGAAGTACAACTTGTATTTAAAGTAATGAAATGAAATACATTTTACAACTCCTCTGTTTTCTTTTGGTTTAGTTAAATTTGATTTTCACATTCACAGGTTTTTTAAAGTGGCTTATCAAAACCACTCAGGGGCAGGGATTCTGCTCTGAAGCAGAAACATGTATGTTGATATAGCTGAGAAGAGTCCCTTTCATGTCACCTTGAAGTGTTAGAATTTGGCTAGGTGTCTTTTGGAGTGGAGGGCTAACTGAGGGTATCTGCTGCACAGTAGAGATGGCAGGGGTTCCTTTTATTTTTTTATAGTTTTTTATTGTTTTTGGTATCCTTAATCTACAGTTACATGGGGAACATTATGTTTAGTAGACTCTCCCCTTCACTATGTCCTCTCTACAAACCCCACTACAGTCACTGTCCATCAGAGTAGTAAGATGCTGTAGAATCACTACTTATCTTCTCTGTGTTACACATCCCTCCCCATGCCTCCCCCCAGATTATACATGCTAATTGTAATTCCCCCTTTCTTCCCACCCATCCTCCCCAGTCCCTTTCCCTTTGGTAACTGTTAGTCCATTCTTGGGTTCTGTGATTCTGCTGCTGTTTTGTTCCTTCAGTTTTTTCTTTGTCCTTATATTCCACATATGAGTGAAATCATTTGGTGCTTGTCTTTTTACGCCTGGATTAGTTCACTGAGCATAATACCCTTTAGCTCCATCCATGTTGTTGCAAATGGTAGGATTTGTTTTCTTCTTATGGCTGAGTAATATTCCATTGTGTATATGTACCACATCTTCTTTATCCATTCATCTACTGATGGACACTTAGGTTGCTTCCATTTCTTGGCTATTGTAAATAGTGCTGCAATAAACATAGGGGTGCATCTGTCTTTTTCAAACTGGGCTGCTGCATTCTTAGGGTAAATTCCTAGAAGTGGAATTCCTGGGTCAAATGGTAAGTCCATTTTGAGCATTTTGAGGAACCTCCATACTGCTTTCCACAATGGTTGAACTAATTTACATTCCCACCAGCAGTGTAGGAGGGTTCCCCTTTCTCCACAACCTCGCCAACATTTGTTGTTGTTTTTCTTTTGGATGGTGGCGATCCTTACTGGTGTGAGGTGATATCTCATTGTGGTTTTAATTTGCATTTCTCTGATGACTAGCGATGTGGAGCATCTTTTCATGTGTCTTTTGGCCATCTGAGTTTCTTCTTTGGTGAAGTGTCTGTTCAGCTCAGCTCCTCTGCCCATTTTTTAATTGGATTATTTGCTTTTTGTTTGTTGAGGTGTATGAGCTCTTTATATATTTTGGATGTCAAACCTTTATCGGATCTGTCATTTATTAAAATATTCTACCATACTGTATGGTACCTTTTTGTTCTATTGATGGTGTCCTTTGCTGTACAGAAGCTTTTCAGCTTGATATAGTCCCACTTGTTCATTTTTGCTTCTGTTTCCCTTGCCCAGTGAGATATGTTCATGAAGAAGTCACTCATGTTTATGTCCAAGAGATTTTTGCCTATGTTTTCCTCCAAGAGTTTTATGGTTTCATGACTTACATTCAGGTCTTTGATCCATTTTGAATTTTCTTCTATGTATGGGGTTAGACAATGACACAGTTTCATTCTCTTACATGTAGCTATCCAGGTTTCCCAATACCAGCTGTTGAAGTGGCTATCATTTCCCCATTGTATGTCCATGGCTCCTTTATCATATATTAATTGGCCATATATGTTTGGGTTATTGTCTGGGGACTATTCTGTTCCACTGGTCTGTGGCTCTGTTCTTGTGCCAGTACCAAATTGTCTTGATTACTGTGGCTTTGTAGTAGAGCTTGAAGTTGGGGAGCGAGATCCCCCCTCACTGTATTCTTTCTTCTCAGGATTGCTTTGGCTATTCAGGGTCTTTGGTGGTTCCATATGAGTTTAGGACTATTTGTTCCAGTTCGTTGAAGAATGCTTTTGGCAGTTTGATAAGGAATGCATTGAATCTGTAGTTGCTTTGGGAAGGATGGCCATTTTGACAATATTAATTCTTCCTAGCCGAGAGCATGGGATGAGTTTCCATTTGTTAGTGTCCTCTTGAATTTCTCTTAAGAGAGTCTTGTAATTTTCAGTGTCTTTCACTTCCTTGGTTAGGTTTATTCCTAGGTATTTTATTCTTTTTGATACAATTGTGAATGGAATTGTTTTTCTGATTTCTCCTTCTGTCAGTTCATTGTTAGTGTATAGGAATGCCACATATTTGTGTGTGTTAATTTTGTATCCTCCAACTTTGCTGAATTCTGATATTAATTCTAGTAGTTTTGGAGTGGAGTCTTTAGGGTTTTTTATGTACAATATCATGTCATCTGCAAATAGTGACAGTTTGACTTCTTTACCAATCTGAATTCCTTGTATTTCTTTGTTTTGTCTAATTGCCATGGCTATGATCTCCAGTACTATGTTGAATAACAGTGGGGAGAGTGGGCATCCCTGTCTTGTTCCTGATTGTAAAAGGAAAAGCTTTCAACTTCTCGCTGTTAACTATGATGTTGGCTGTCGGTTTATCGTATATGGTCTTTATTATGTTGAGGTACTTGCCCTCTATACCCATTTTGTTGAGAGTTTTTATCATGAATGGATGTTGAATTTTGTCGAATGCTTTTTCAGCATCTATGGAGATGATCATGTGGTTTTTGTCCTTCTTTTTGTTGATGTGGTGGATGATGTTGATGGATTTTCGAATGATGTACCATCCTTGCATCCCTGGGATGAATCCCATTTGGTTATGGTGTATGATCCCCTTGATGTATTTTTGAATTCGGTTTGCTAGTATTTTGTTGAGTATTTTTGCATCTTTGTTCATCAGGGATATTGGTCTGTAATTTTCTTTTTTGGTGGGGTCTTTGCCTGGTTTTGGTATTAGGGTGATGCTGGCTTCATAGAATGAGTTTGGGAGTATTCTCTCCTCTTGTATTTTTTGGAAAACTATAAGGAGAAAGGGTATTATGTCTTCTCTGTATGTCTGATAAAATTCCGCAGTAAATCCATCTGGCCCAGGGGTTTTGCTCTTGGGTGGTTTTTTGATTACTGCTTCAATTTCATTGTTGGTAATTGGTCTGTTTAGATTATCAGTTTCTTCCTTGGTCAGTCTTGGAAGGTTGTATTTTTCTAGGAAATTGTCCATTTCTTCTAGGTTTTATGGTTTGTTAGCATATAGATTTTCATAGTGTTCTCATATAATTCTTTGTGTTTCTGTGGGGTCCGTCATGATTTTTCCTTTCTCATTTCTGATTCTGTTGGTGTGTGTAGATTCTATTTTTCTCTTAATAAGTTATTTTTCTCTTAATAAATCTATTTTGTTTACTTTCTCAAAGAACTGACTCTTGGTTTCATTGATTTTTTCTATTGTTTTATTCCTCTCAGTTTTATTTATTTCTTCTATGTCCCTCCTTCTGCTGAGTTTAGGCCTCATTTGTTCTTCTTTTTCCAATTTCTTCTGCATTTTCATGGTGATATAGGTAGTCATGCAGCAGTTGGCACGTGTGTCAGCTAGGAGAATAAAGTCCCTACTTATTTGTTGGTCACCTTCCTTTCCTACGTGTACAGCAATCCCAGTGGCTTTTGCTGGGCCACTGCGCGGCGACGGGGCCTCTAAGTTTGACCAGGGCATCTGCGGAGGCGGCTCTGCATGTTTACTGTGGCGTGGCTGCTCTCACGCTGCTGCTCCACTATGGCAGGGCTGTGCTGGAGGGGAAATGGGCAGGAGGCTGTTTATCGCCATGAGGGGTCTCAGAGCTGTGCTGCCACCCAGGGGGTTTGGGTGCCAGTAGTTCCCCAGGATTCCCAGCTTCTGGGCTGAGTGTGCCAGTACGCTTCCATCCAGCTGTGAGGCTCCTGTCCCTTTAAGACTTTCAAAAAGCGCTCGCTTTTCTTTTGTCCCAGGGGCGCCGGCTGCGGGGACCTGCTCACAGGTTTTACTGTCCGGTTTCCCTAGTATCCAGCACACCACGCACTGTGTCTGCGCTCCCCGTGCGGATGACATGGGCTTGGTATTAAGCAGTCCTGGGCTCCCTCTCCCTCCCTGCTCTGACTCCTCTACTTCCGCTGGGGAGCTGGGGTGTGGCGCGCTCAGTTCCTGCTGGGCTGCGGCTTGTATCTTACCCCCTTCGTGAGGCACTGGGTTCTCGCAGGTGTGGATGTAGTCTGGCTGTTGGGCTGTATCTTCTGGTCTCTCTTTTAGGACTAGTTGTATTTGTTGTATTTTCAAAAATATATATGGTTTTGGGAGGAGATTTCTGCTGCCCTACTCACGCCGCCATCTTGGCTCCTCCCTGGCCAGGGATTCTTACCCATGTATTTTTCTTATAAAAAAATCAATCTCTCCAGAAGATTCCTTGAAGTTTAGAACTCACTTTCACTACCGTAAAGGGGAGCCTCATACAAAGTTCCCAGAATGGGATGGAGCCGTCACCTCCTAGGCCTCTCCCTTAATGTACTGCCATGTCAAATAGAGTGTACCTTGCTCACTCCATCATCGTTGTCCACTCTGAGGTTATCTGATTTAGCTTTTCTCATCACAGCCTGCTGGCTGCATGTTCAGTTGGATAGCAGTTTATGAAGACTTCAGAAAATCATCTTTGTCTTTTTTTTTTTAGTTACAGAAGCAAAACTATATGCTGTAGAAGTTTCAAACCATTATAAGTAAATAAAGTAAAAAGTAAAAGTTTCCCATTACTTCCTTCCAATGGCATGTCTCAGAGGTAACTGCTGTTTGTGTGAATCCTTTCAGATTTAAAAAATGCGTATTTGTATAAATGCAACTTATATGGAATTTTGTATTAGTGTTTACGAAAGTGGTATCACACTACAAATATTGTTACATAATTTTTTTTCACTTAATGTATCACAGACACTTTTCCATGTCTGTATATCATATAAATCTGTCTCTGTTTTAATAAATGGATGCTTAGCCATTAGGTATATGAATTTATTCAACTAGTCTCTCCCACTGTTTTTTTTTTTTTAAACAATGCTTCATTGAATATATCTTTGCACACTCACATGAGAATTTCTGTACAACAGATTCTTACTGTGAAATTTCCAGGTCAAGTTTATATATATTTAAAATTTCGGTAGATTCTGCCAAATTGCTATCTGAGTATAACACATAATTACCATCATCTCTGTCACCTACAAATCATGTGTTCTCATGAATGCCTGCCCTGCCGTCTCCTTTACATGATGTTCTTAAAAGCTTGTAGAAAGTGGAGTAGTAGTCTCCACTTTCTACATACAGAAAACCAGAGTCAGATTGGGGGAAAAGCTCAAGTTTCTAATTCCTTCTCAGCTTCTTTGGCCCTTTTCTTCATAAGGATTTTAGAACCCAAATAAACTCTAAGGTAGTAGATTGAACCTGCTGGTCTGTGTATTCCTTATTTATTCAGCTAATATTTATAGAGTCTGTATTGTATGCTAGATGCTCAACTGGGTATGGAGTCATAGCAGTGAATAAGGGGACATGGTTTCTGTTGCCTTCAGTGGAGCTGACAAACCACTGGGGAAGTCAAATAATAGAATAGTGCCATGGAGTATGACAAGCACCATGAGAGAAGATGTTCAGGGGTAGGTGTTATGGGAACACACAGCAGGGACTCTCAGCACCACAGTGAGCCCTCAGAAGTGACCTCTGAACTTAGACTTGAAGAAAGAGTAGGATTAACGGCTGGAGCGGGAGAGTGGAGAGTGTTCCAGGGATATTTGAAGTAAACAGATGGGACTGAGCAGCGTAATCCAAGGGAGAGGAAGGAGGCCTGCAGCGCTGTCTGTGGCTTGGGTGGCCGGGTGGGTGGTGATGCTGTTTATTCATGGGACTGAGGAGGAGGACCTGCCCTGGAGGCAATGTTGAGATCAGATTTGGACATGAGGAGTTTGTGGTGCCCGTGAGACATCCCGAGAGAGAGAGGCTCAGGAAGATGGGTCTCATTTGGGGAAAGATTTGAGAACCATCAACATGGTCATAATAATTATTATGTTATATCATAATTATATTGTTGTCATAGCTAACTCTGGAGTACTTCTGTGTGCCTGGCTTTGTTCTAAGATTTTTTTAATGCACATTAACTCATTTAATCTCCACAATAATTCCATGATGTTATTACTGTTACTGTCCTCATCTTACACATGAGGAAACAGATGCAGTGCTCAAAGTGACACAGCTGAGTAATGGTGCTGTAGTGACGCCCATGGTATTTGAAGCTGTACAAACTATGTTCACCTGAGGGAGAATGTTGAACACGAAGGGGATATGAAGGAGGCTTTATCTTTTAACTTACATCATTCTGTATTGTATAATTGTTTTCAATAAGCATTGTCCATGTATCACTTGTGTAATTCATTTTAAAAAGATTTATGCAGAACTAGAGCCAAGCCAGGATCAGAAATGCATTGGTTCCATTTTTTGCTCCTTGGTTAAGTCTGCCATAATCCCCTGCTTTGTTTGGCAATGGAAATGATTCCTAAGGTTGTAAGGTGGAGGCCTGAGGTATCCTCTGAGTACTCTGTCCAGAACATGTAAGCGGTGATAAACATTAAATGAAAAGTGAGCCTCCTTCCTTGCTCATGGGCTCCTGTCAGTGACTCCTTTTCCTTCAGTAAGCCTCCTAGTGGACAAAATGTCCAGTGATGCAGGGTTTGTGTCTTCACCTAAGGAAGACTGTGAGCACAAGGCAGAAAACCTGACCATGGGATGCTCCCAGGACCAGTTGCCCCATCCTGTCCCTGTGGGAAACAGTGTGGTGTGTCCTGGGATGGTAGAGACTCTCAGAGACGAGAGCCACTGAAGCACTCTGTGCACTTCTCCAGGTGTGCGATGACTGTGTGGTGTTACGCAGTAGCATTGGGACGGTGTATGAGCGCTGGTGGTATGAGAAGCTCATCAACATGACCTACTGTCCCAAGACCAAGGTGTTGTGCTTGTGGCGTAGAAATGGCTCTGAGACCCAGCTCAACAAATTCTATACAAAGAAGGTACCCGTGAGCTCTGTTTGGGTTGGGGCATGGGCGTTGAAGGCCAAGTGTTTAGTGTCTTGCAGGGAAGTTAAAATTCCAAATTCCACGTTTGGGGTCCCACTTTTGCCTCTGGCTGTTATGTGGGATTTGTAAAGCTGTCTCTGAGGTCCTGGCATTGCCATTAGAGAGCAGAGTGTGGGCTCTCTGGAAGGCTGGTATGACAGGACAGCTCTCCCCGCTGTGTTGCAGTGTCGGGAGCTGTACTACTGTGTGAAGGATAGCATGGAGCGTGCTGCTGCCCGACAGCAAAGCATCAAACCTGGTGAGAAGAAAAGAAGTCCCTGAGCAAGTCCCTTTGTTTCTTTTTGTCAGTCCTCAGTGTCAGGCCTGACAAGGAAGCCAGGATTCCCCACCTCCCTGGTTAGCTGATCAGCTCCTCCCTCACCATAGGACCTGAACTAGGTGGCGAGTTTCCTGTGCAGGACATGAAGACTGGTGAGGGCGGGTTGCTGCAGGTCACCCTAGAAGGGATCAATCTCAAGTTCATGCACAACCAGGTAGGTGCAAGTGGCAGCACACGCTTCCCAGCCCGGTCGTTCCATCTGCAGTACGGATCAGTGTCCAGGTCCCCAGTGCTGTCCCAGTGAGCATGAGCGCGCCTCTGGGGCTAGTGGGAGAATTAGAGCAGCTGGACTAGAGAGAGGAGGCAGAGGGAGGGCAGTGCCAGCGGTGACCACCTGGAAAGTGCAGCAGGGAGCCTGCACGGGGTAGGGGGTGGTCTGGGGGGAGGGCACCTTGGTGGCCGGGCTGCCTCCATCCCTTAGACTACTCAGCGCAGTGTGAGTGGGAGCGTCTCACTGGACCCTTCTTTGCACAGCGTCTGCCTTCCCTCTTCACAGGGTAATAATGCTTCTGCTTGATGGTTTTGCTTAGAGAGTCTAGACCGGCTGATCTCCTTGCATGTTTCTGGTGTGTGTGAAGCTTGTGGGTGTGCGTGAGTAGCTTGTATCTGTCCTATCTGGAGTGTGTGTTTATTTGCCTTTTTCTCCTGCTGAGTCTCTTCCTGTTCCTTTCCTTCCTCTGAGTGTCCACACTCCATCCCCTGCCCCCTTCCTTTGCCTGGGGAGCATTTGAGGATCAGCTTTCCCTCATTGTGATTCCGTAGGAGCTGCTTTTTCCTTGTGGGCTTTTAACCCAGTATTACTTTTTCTCTCAGTGGACATTCCTTAAGCTAATTCCTTTCTGAGGCCAACGCATCCTCCCAGGCCCGTGCCCAGTTCTGCCACTTCACACATGTGCCTTCCCTGCCCCTCCCTGCTGTACCAGTTCCTCTCCTTGTGGCTCTGAACCACAAAAGAGGGTGGGAAGCACCACAGCCCCTGGCCAGGCAGCAGATACTCAGGAGAGCTGAACAGCTGGACCCTGGCTTTCTCCCTCCACTTCCCGTTTTAGTTCTCTTCTTTCAGGAATCCAGCTGGGCAGCTTTGGTGTGATGGAAAATGGCCGCCCAGGCTTACTGGCAGGATATTTTTCAGCAGTGTATTTACTGTTAGTAACATTGATATATTAAATAAGGTCAGCCCAAAGAAAGGTTTTATTGAGTACTTTTCTGGACCACGAAGGTGCCAGTACTCCTTGGGAGCAGGTTTCTGCCAACATTTCAGTGCTGTGGCCTCCCTGATGCCTCACCTTCTAAAGCAGATGTATCTTTAACCAAACCCCAGATGCCCTTCTCTGGGTCCTACCCTTAGTTTAGCCCCTATGGACCAACCACTTCAAAGCATGTGCAAACTGGTCTGTAGTTTAAAGCTTTGCTGCAGAAGAGAGATCCTACAGAGAGGGGGAGTCAAACCCTGACAGGCAGAGATGACGGCCCTGGTCCCATCTCCTACCACATACCGAATTGCGGAAGCATCAGACCATGGGGCAGAGTTGGGCAGTATGGGGTAACAAATGGGAAAAGCGTGGGCTTTGGAGTCAGGACGGACTTGGATTCAGAGCCCAGCTTCGTTATTCGTAGGTAAATAAGCTTTCTGATCCTCAGTATCTTCATCTTTACAATGAAGATAATACTATATGCTGTATCACATACATGTAAGGATTACAAATCATATTTGTAGAACTCTTAGTAGGTGTTTATAAGTGATAGCTGTTGTTATCACCATGTTCTTCTTGGGAGAGCCTGGATCCTGTTTCAAGGAAGATACCAACACTTCCCACCCCAAGGACAGTGTGAGGGGACCTTTGCACTCGTGCCAGCCCTCTGCGCCGGAGGAGGATGCATGGAAGGGTAGAGAGCTAATGGGCTGAGGGGGGACCCCTGGGGCATAGTGTCCTACAAGTGCTGCCCTGGGCAGAGGGTATAGGCGGCAACCCAGGCCAGCAGAGGGGCCTTTGAGTTGGGTTTGACCATTAAAACTAACTCCTTCATTTCTCTCCCATGCTTTCTCCTCCGGCCAGGAGCGCAAGGTACATGCCCTTTCTGCTATCTTCGCTTCTTAGCACTTTTGAGTTGTGTGTGTGTGGATTCTTTTGTCCTCCCTTTGGGAAATAGGTTTTCTGTATGTGGGTGGGGCTATAGCGGGGAGAGTGGGCTCTGTGGGGCATGGGGAGCCTCTGGGCCTTACCCCACCCTCCCTCCCTCTCTTGCAGGTTTTTATAGAGCTGAATCACATTAAAAAGTGCAATACAGTTCGAGGCGTCTTTGTCCTGGAGGAATTTGGTAATTACACTATTTTGCTCTTAGGTCTGGACTCTACATAGCAGTAACTCAAACCTTGGAGCTCCAGAGGAGGAACTAGATGTAGAGAGAAGAGCCACCTCTGCAGGGAGGTCCGGAGGAGCAGGAGTGAGATGAGGGAAGGAAAAGGAAGAGAGAGAGACAGTGGCTGCTAGGGAATGGGTCACAGAAGAGCAAGTGGCCTTAGACTGGTTTAGAGTTTAGAGGATGGTGCTAAAGAAGCTCAGTGAACTGGTGCAACCTCTCCTTGCTTGGCCAGCTGGTGGTCAGAAAGTTCTGAGGCAGAGCAGACAGGCAGTCCCCAAGCTCTGCTGTGTTCATGTCACCTGCTGCCATCCCTGTAGCAGCCCAGTGCTCCATCCAGCCCCCTGGTGCCACTCTGGTGTCCACCCGGCCTCTGTGCTAAAGGAAGGACATGTGGGGTGGTACAGGCAGACTCACTCTAGAGGGCAGGGAAGCCTAGTGGGCCTCGGGGGCAGACAGGACAGCTGTAGCCAGAGCCAGCCTCCCCCTAGCCAAGGGCTGACAGGTGGTGTAGTGGGTCCTTGCCCTGGGGCTTTGAGTTCCTGCTGTGTTTGTGCTTCATTCTTTTGTGCCCCTCATCGCTGCTATGAAAAGCTTCTTCTCCAGCAGGTAAAGTGACCTCGGCTCGTGCTGCCTCTGCCCAGGCCCTTGCCTTGGGCCATGCAGTGGGTGGGGTGGGCTCCCTTTTACCAAATCAGCTATTCACAGGCCAACTTGTCTCTTACTTCTCTCCCCTCCCTCTTCTTTCCCAGTCTCTCTCCACCCTTGTGCTGGCTCATTGGTTCTGAGTTTTCTCCCCTTGTGTACTCCCATCTCTCTTCTGACAGAGAGATATTTAGGGAAATCTTCCAACTCAGAAGAAGGATCTAGGCTTCCTGCTCTACCTTCAATGAGTTTATTCCCTGTTAATCCTGGGTCCCCCCGAATTCTACTTCCCAGGGTCAGAAGAAGGTGTGGTCAACTCTCATCTCACCTTTTTCGGTCCACAGGGGGATGCCATGCCCCTCTGCTCCCATCCCAGGGGCTCTAGTGATGGCTGAGCCCAGGGGACCTTATCCTTCCTTGAGCCAAGCAGATATCCTGCATGGCTGGGGTGGGAGTGACTCTCGGTCTTGCATTCTGGGCCACGGACTTCTGTGTACCCTGCCTGGCGCTCCCTGTCACCTTCTTCCCTGGGTGCTGCTCTCGCCTGTCCCTCTGCTCCGCGTGTCTGCTCCAGAGCCCTCTGACGCTCTCCCTCACACAGGCAGGCCGGGCGTCTCCTGCCTCTCAGGGAAGGAAACTTACAAGTCTGGTGGGTTTAGTACCATGCCACTTCTTCATGCAGCCTCAAGACCCTCTGTATAGGGGCTAGGAGCACAGAGCCTCGGGCTGGTGGCAGGGATGAGTTCTTGAGCATCTCAGCAAGGTGAGGCACAGGCTAGAGATAACTCCCTTCTCACAGCCAAGATCTAGGAATGCCCCACTGCAGCTCCTCAGGGTGCTGGACAGGAGCAGTAAGCAGCCTAGTGAAAGGCTAGCCTGCTCCATGCAGGGGCTCTCAAAGAAGTGGGTGAAGTTACGGCCATCAAGCAAAGAGCCACTGCAGACCTCAGAGGTCTGGCTTAGGAGTCTGAGGGCAGTGTCCTGTCATCCAGTGGGGGCTGGACACAAGCTGTCATAGCCTAAGCTGCTGCAGTCACTGGGAGAGGCCGCAGAGGGGACGGGGCCCTGGTGCCAGGCGCTGCCACCTGGGGAACTGGCACTACCGCTCTTAGTTTTGAACTTTCTGTTTTGTTTCTTGCCCGTCCGGTTTTAGTTCCTGAAATTAAAGAAGTGGTGAGCCACAAGTACAAGACACCAATGGTGAGTCTGTCACCGAACCCTGACAGGCCTGTCTGCCCAGGGCTCCCTGGGGACCTTCGGACAGGAGTGGGGCGGGCCCTCTAGGAGCACAGGGTGAGGGGGGTTAGGAGTGCCATGAGAGGCAAACTCAGCCTCAATGCCAACAATTTCACTGGAGCCAACACAAGTCTTCACCCCTGGGAGAGACCCATACGGTGGCCCCTTTCCCACCGGCCAGTTCTGAGGCCTGACCCCAGCGTTAGGGCAGGAGTTCCCTGCTTGGTGAAGAACACATCATCCACATGTGAAGGTGTAGGTGTCTCAGTGGTTTTGATCTGTCTGTTTTTCTCTCCCCTCTAGGCCCACGAGATCTGCTACTCTGTGTTGTGTCTCTTCTCGTATGTGGCTGCAGTTCGTAGCAGTGAGGAAGATCTCAGAACCCCACCCAGACCTGTCTCTAGCTGATGAAGAGGGGTTAAGAGCTGGCCAAGCCCAGGGGATGCCCCCTATTCCCAAGCGTGCGATGTTCCTGTGACTGAGGAGTGGGTGCTATGTGTATGTTCTCTGCAAGTCCCTGGCCATGGCTTAGTTGGCGCCCAGTTATATGCCTCTTGTCAGTGTGTCCTCGTGCGTCCATCACAGGGCTGAGCTCGTTCTCCCACCTTCTCCCTCTCTGCTCCAGAAGACCAGCCTACTGTCCTCTGGGCTCTCTACATTCTGTGATAGAGCACAGCAGGGTGCCTGGAGCAGTCCCATTCTGTGGGGTGTGAGGAAAGCTTGAGGCCTGTCCTCACAGACAGGAGGTGGGAACGGAAAGGAGGGAGAGTCCACACAGCAGAGTGAGCAGCAACCTCCCTGCTTGCTTGTGCACTTCCCGAGCTGGCAACCTGCCTGCTGAGGCCTCCTGGCTGCAGTGGGGCAGCCCCCTGGGGCTGATTTATGCTGAGCGTCCATTTCCCTGTGGTTGTGCCTCGCCTTCGGAATGAGAGCACAGAGCAGTTGGGGCGAGGACAGTCCCCGGAATCACTGGCTGACCATGTCCAGGAACCAGGATGGGGTGGGAAAAGGCCAGGTTCAGTATATACATCTGTCTTCAGGCAGTGTCTCCTGGCACTGGGTGCTGGAAGGGAGAGATGGCTGCAGCGGGCAAGAGATGATTGTACATATTTCAGCTCCACATTATTTATAGAAAATGTACAGGTGTGTGAACGTGAAATAAATGTCCTTAACTGTCCTTGGGCTCCTGGCTGCCTTGCATATAGTGACACCTCCTCTCAGCCTACACCTAAGGAGAGCTGCCCCTGAACTCTACAAGGGCACCTTAGGCCTGAGGGAGGGAGAGGAGATGGATGGTACACATCCTACTGGGAGTGCTGGAGCCCCCGCCCCTGGCCCAGCGGGTGCTGTGCTCCAGCCTGGCCATTAGAAGGAGCGAGCGGCCAAGCTGGGCTATGACCCCTGAGCAGATTTTTGATTTAGTAGTGACGGGAGAGCCGAGGCTCTCCCTGCGCCCCTTGCAGGGGTGGGCCAGACATGTGACATGGTTTGACCAGGGCCTCGAGCCTGGTGCTCTTGGCCAGGAGTGTTTGGCGTTGGGTATAACTGAGAAACAACCCCAGGACAGCCCTCCTGGAATCTTTTTTCTAAGCCATGGATGAACCCTCTGGTGCTGCCTGAGCAGAAAAGACCTTCTACACTGTATCAGGGCACCTCTGAGACCTGCTGGATTCCTCCTCCCAGAGTGGAGTAGGGCTCTGTCTGATACACTGTCCTGGTTCCCAATGTCTTGCACTAGACAGGATAGATCTGCTTTGCTAGGGTCTGGATGGGCTGTACACTTTTGTTGTCCAACAGCATCCCAAGTCAGCTTGATGCAGCTCTACTCTAGGCTTTACAAGCCCAGACCACATTGAGGTTCAGCATTGCCCACATCCAGACAAAGATGATACTGAACATGGGACCAGACAGGAGAGCCTTTGGTTTCTCATTCTGTTGCTAATACACTTTTCTCCATCATAGCACCTCAGTTTCCTCATTAGAAGAGTGTACACAGTGGGGGAAAACTGAGGGTCCTCCTTGTGTTAATGTTTTATGACTTTTGGATTCTACTCTGGGCCATGTTTTGCTCATTTGGAAGACAATACCTATGTTCAGTTTGCCCTGAAAATCAAATAAATTTCCCTGTGCCCTTGGTGGAAATAAGCATATTGGACAAGAGTCAGTTTTCTGAGTGCACTGATCTTTTATTGCTCCTATACATTGAGAAGACAGGGCAGGCAGCCCACTATTCACCCAAAGATCTGAGCATCTAGCGGAAGCTCTGACAGTTCAGTCTGCACAGAGCCCACCAGGCCTGCTCACCATAACTATGATGCCCTGTGGATGCCACCCCCACCCAGCTCCAAGATACACGCTTGCATACACACATACAACAGCAGGAAGGTGGCTCATCCAGCTTCCTTTCAGGCTCCTGGCACAGGCGCTGGCATCTGGTTTCACCTGTGACACAGGTTCTCTTTGTGACTGGGATGGGCTGAAACCTTGCTAAGAACCACCTGTACCCCCTTGTCCCAATGGCAGCCCTGGACCAAGGGCCAGAGCTCAGCCTTTGATTTGGGCTGTGGATTTGGGGCGGTGGAGTACATACCTGGCCATCCTGGGGAGCCAGCCTGGTCACTGAGGCACTGCAGGAGAGGAGGAGGCCATGGCACATGTGTGTCTGCCCAGCCTTCTGGAAGGCCAGGGGGACCAGCTCTGGTAGCAGAGCCCAGGAGCCAGTACCCGTGGCTTGGACATGACAGGGTCATTGCTCTCTGCCAGAGCAGCTGAGTCCAAGCCGCTTGCCTGCCTTCTCCACTACCCCAGGCCCTGGCCCAGTGGGTTCCTCACCTCGCACCTCTAGGCGACACTCGCACTGTGCCTCGCCTTGTAAATTGGTGGCCCTGCAGACGTAGACACCCCCATCAAAGGGACAGGGCTTTCTAATCTCCAGGGTCAACACTCCCTGCTTGCTGAACGTACGGAAGCGGGCATCTTCTCGCAGGTCCAGGCCATTCTTGAACCAGGAAATCTTGGGCTATAAGTCAGATAATGGGGAGCAGGAAGACTGTCTCAGGTAGAGAGGGGACCTGGCAGGAAGCTAGGGACACCGGCATTTGCATTTCTGCCCCAGTGGTTCCCTGGAGTCTCGAACTGTGCCCAAGGCTGGGAATGAACCAGGAGCCTGTGGAGGGTGCTGAGGCCCTCTTCAGGGAGAGGAACTTCGTCCTGACACCCAAAAGTAGAGAGAGAGCAGGAGGACAGGCTGGGGAGAGGGCTGATGGAGGTCGGCACCTCTGAACCCTGCCTCCTGAGTCTGCCTAGGCCGGGGCCCTGAGTCCTCTACCTTGGGGCTGCCCCGGACAGCACAGCAGAGGGTGGCGTTGTAGCCAGCAATGACCGAGCGGTTCACCAGGGGGCGGGTGAAGCATGGGGCCTCGGAGAAGTCCAGGGCCTTGTATGTGGGTGGCTCATAAGTGATGCCTGTTGGTGATAGGACTTTGTACCAAGATTGCCATACAAAGAAGGTAGGCTCCTCTCCTTGCTCCCACTGCCTCCCTGTCCCAGCTACCCCCAGGGGTGGAAGTGAGGGTACAGCACCTGGTTTAGGGATAAAGACAGGCTCCTTGGTGGTGGCAGCTCTGTCACTCGCCCCCACCATGTTATGGCTGAAGATCCGGAAGTAGTAGCCATTGCCAATGATGAGCTCTGATACCACACAGTGGGTGCGGCGGTAATTCTCCAAGACAGTGAACCACTCCTGGGGGTGTAAGGAAAGGGACTCTCGGGTCCAGGCCCTGCTCCCTGTCAGGGGCCTCTCGAGTACCCCCAGTATGTATCCCAACTGTGGAACCAGATCAGAGAGGGAGGATAAGAGGCAGGCCCATTCTAAGGGCAGGTGGGGGGAGCAGCTGGGGCCTAGGTCTGCCTGTCCTTGGGGAAGGTGTGCGTGGGTGCCCCAGGAACCCTAGCTCACCATGGTCTTCCTGTCAGCTTTCTGTACTGTGTAGCCCCAGATCTCTGTGTTGCCATCATCTTGAGGTGGCTTCCACTCCAGAGCCACATTGAAACCCCATGCCTCAATGACCCAAATATCCTGGGGAGGACTTGGCTTGTCTGCAGGAAATAGACCCTGTTAGAGCACCATACCTCCTGAAACTTCCTGAGTATTCACAAGGACACCAGGTTCCAGGGGCCCCCTCACCCCTGGGCCTGGCCTGCTGTCTTCTGCAGGGCTCTGAGCATCCCAGAGGAAGGGCCCTAGGCGGGAAGATGTGAAGCTCTGGGCTGGGTCCTCAGGCCTGGTGCTGGGCCTTGGCAGCCCAGCTCAGGGCCTGAAAATGAGCAGGTTCAGGGAGGGCCCAGCACTACGCACCAACGATCTGCAGGACCAGTGTGGCCTTGTCCTCCATGTTCTCAATGCACAGCGTCACCTGGTAGATGCCAGAGTGGGCACGGCGAGCAGCCCGTATGAACAGGATGGTGTTTGTAGGGCTGTTGCGGATGCTCACCTCCTCACCTGCCAGCGGCTGCCCCTCTCTGGTCCAGGTCACCTGAGGTCGGGGCTTGCCCTGTGGGGAAGGACAGCCCACTTCTAGACCCAGCCCTTCCCCAGCCTCACATGTCTGGGTAAGGTGTCAGGGTCTGGTCAGCCCTAAGACCCATGCAGCCACTAAGCATGGACAACACATTGGGGATGGGGAAGGGGCCAGCCCTACCTGGAAAGGGACGAGGAGGTTCACGGGCTCCCCGACCCTCCTCTGGATGGTCTGGCGCAGGTGTCGGGGCAACTGGAGCCGTGGCCGCTCTGTGGGCAGAGTGGGCAGCTCAGTGAGGTGAGCTCAGGCCAGAGGAGCACCACAGCCCCTTTCCTTCTTGCAGTGGGGCCCAGAGAGCTGCAGCTAAGAAAATGCTGCCCCCTGGGCCCTGCCCTGCCTTCAGCATCCCCTACCCCAGCTCCAAAGGGCTTACACAGCCTCTGCTTCAACCCCAGCCTCACCACACTACTATGAGAGGGAGGGGTCAGACAGGACGCACAATTGGTTTGAGATCTCACAGCCGGTAAGTCACAGGCCAGGATGCAAATCTAGGCTTTTCAACCCTATGCCCTGTGCTGTTTCCACCCATTTGCTGGTTCCACTTTGAGAACTAATCTTTACACATTGATCCTTTGTTGGGAGTAAAGGACTGGGCAGTGGATCCCCAATGGGCCAGTCTGACCCAGAGTAGCCTCACTGCTCAGTCCTGAGCACAAGGACACCACCTAGCTGTTGGAGCTGAGAGCCTCATAGAATAGAGCTCAAAGACAATGGTATGACAATCTACCTCTTCTGTTCCAGAACTGGGGGTTGACATGGAAAAGCCAGGAGGGCCCTCTCTACACATTTGCCCTGGGCCTAGGGCCTGGATCAAGACTCCCACTCCTCCTTACCCTGCCCAGCATTTAGTCCCTCTCTCTAGAAGGGTCTCCCTGACTGTCCCCACCTCCAGCGACCTGCAAGAGCTAGGGTATTGGTGAAAGATCTTGAGACTGCAGTGGGCCACTCACGCAGTATCTCCTGCACCGTCACAGGCTCCTTGGTGGTGACAGGGGCTCCGGGCCCTGCCATATTGTGTGCCCGCACACGGAAAAGCAGCCGGGCCCCTGTGGGCAGGTCCTTCACCAGCGTTGATGTGCGCTCTGTCAGCTCCTGGAGGGCAGCCACCCACTCTGAGCCTGGGCATGAGGTGGGGAGGCAGGACTGAGCAGATTGGCCATTGGGGATCCACTGCCCAGTCCTTTACTCCCAACAAAGGATCAATGTGTAAAGATTAGTTCTCAAAGTGGAACCAGCAAATGGGTGGAAACAGCACAGGGCATAGGGTCGAAAAGCCTAGATTTGTATCCTGGCCTGTGACTTACCGGCTATGAGATCTCAACATTGACACCCCACCCTGCTGCACACCCCTCTGGGGGCCATCTGAGGTCTCCACTGCACCTAGGGGCCCAGCAGCATGACAGGTGCCTGGTCTAGGGGGCAGTTCAGAGAAGGGGACCCATGAGGATCCAACAGGCACTCACAGCCCTCCTGGCAGTATTCCACGCTGTAGCCGTCCAGGCCTCCAGCTCCCACACGCTCCGGGGGCCGCCACTTGAGGGAGACACTGGTGTGGGAGGTATCTTCCACTGCCAAGTGAGTGGGCTCACTGGGGGGGCCTGGGCAGAGGGAAAGCCAGAGGAAGGTCTGGGTAAGCCTGCATGGGCAGGGAAGGTGAAAAGCCCTGTCCTAGACCTTGCATGGCTTACTGTGCACACAGAGGCTTCTTTCCCTTCAGCTGGCTCTCAAGCACTCTAGGCAATAGTTCAGCTCCATTAAACATGTCTCTACATAAGCGTAAAAACAAACAGCCACAGCAATACATGAGAGATCTAAATAGGAAAATACCCAAAAGAACACAAACATGCTTAGAAAGAGCCACTTCTGTAAGCATAGGAAATGCTAAAAATGTAATTTAAGGAAAAACTAGGCTAAACCACGAGCATTCCCTGGTGCTGCACGGTCAGGTGAGTTGAGCGAGAGCCAGGCAGACTGGAAATCGGTCCGTCAAGGAAGAGGCCTGGGCCCTTCTCCACACGCAGCACCCCCTTTCCTGCCAGACAAGCTGTGCCCTTTCCTGGGCCAGATGTGGGTGACTGTCCCTGCCCCAGCCAGCCACTGCCACTGCCCAGACTCACACATCCTAGTAGGGACTGGTGTCCCAAGAGCCTGCCACACGCACAGCATCTGGTCTACCCTCTCAACCCCCATTATACAGATGAGGAAACTGAGGCTTCAGGGGAGCCAGTGACTCCAGATGACCCTCCTGGGGATGATGGAGCTGGCTCCACAAACCCCATCTTTGATTCCTGGTCCAGGGCCCTTTCCACAGTCTCCGCTCCACCCACTACCAGCTGGGTGACCTAGAGCAAGTCATTAACTTCTCAGAACCTCACTTGCTTTATCTGTGAAATGCAGAGGATTATCCCAGTTGAAGATTAAAAGACAGTGGATGTAAACTCATAGTGTGGCAACTGCCCACAGAACAGCTGCTATTATTGGGGCCCTTTGCTCAGGGACAGCATGGGGGCAGTGCCAGGCTGGGCAGGCTCACCGATAGGCATGAAGGGCTGGGAGGCAGGGCTGGGCCTAGACATGCCAATGGCGTTGACTGCGTAGACGCGCATCTCATACACCACGCCCTCAATCATGCGCTGCGCCTCATGGCTCAGCCCCCGCAGCAAGTCAAAGTTGAGCCGCATCCACCGGTAGCTCTTCTTCTTCTTGCGCTCCAGGATGTAGCCTGACAAAGGGCAGACAGGGGCTCCAGTCTGAGGCCCCGCAGCACGGCTCCCATGCCCTTGGCTTCCTCTCTCTTGCCGTCGACTCACCCAGGACTGGCTGCCCACCATCGTAGGCAGGTGGCTCCCACTGCACGGTGCAGGAGTCCTCGCCCACGTTGCTGATCTTGGGGGCAGCAGGGGCATCCGGTACATCTGGGGAGGAGGGGGGCTCACGTCAGCCCTGCCCGGGCCCAGGGCCAATGTTGCTGGTCTCCTCTCCACCCAGCCAGTGGCTGCAGGGTAACCCACCACCCCCAGAGTGAGTTTCCAGAATGTAGTTCTGATTGTGTCATCAGCCTGTGACCAACCACTTATGGCCCCTCACTGCTTATATTCGCCCATGTCCTAGCCCCAGTCCTGTCCTCAGATCCGAGCAGGACTCATGATGCCTGCTGAGGGGAGGGAGGGGATGGGTGCAGCCCTGGCGGCCCCCCTTATTTTCCCAGCTGAACCTGGGCTAGCTGGACTCACCAATGACCTTGACTGTAAGGTTGACCTGGTCCTCCCCAACGGGGTTCTTCACTGTGACAATGTAGATGCCCTCATCTTCCTTCTCTGCCCCCTCGACAGTGAAGATGCTGCGGTCCTTGGTGGTCTCCACTCGGACCCGGCCCTCAGTCTCACACAGCAGCTGATGGGGGGTGGGGGGAGGAAGAGCCACAGTCAGACCCCAGAGGCTTCAGCTGCCTCTGTAACGGCCAACAGCCCCAAGACGGGAACCGAGCTAGCAGAAGGGTTGTGGGGGAGACACAGCCCAAGTAGGCACTGCACCCGTGTGGGCACCTGGTCCAAAGATTTTTATTTAGCACCTGCCATGGGCAAAACACTAAGGCAAGGGTCTCAGCATCCACCTTCGCCATGGAGCTTAGATAATCACCTCTCCTCTGTGTGCTGCATTTTCCTCATCCTTTGGGAACAGCATGACCTCACAGAGTGGTTGTGAAGGTCTTGCAAGACCTCAGGCAGGTAGAGGAACTAACAGAGCATGGAGGAGCCAAGCTGACCAGGAGGCAAAGCTACTCCTCCTGGAAAGTGCCAGGGACACCTACTCCCTGGTTGGCAGGAAGCAGAGTCAGGGTTGGCTTGGAAGATGAGAGCCAGGGAGCAGCCCAGTCATACGTACGAAGTGCACCTAACAGAGGCATGAGGACCAATGTACATCCTACCTGGGGCAGGGGTGCAGTGGCCAGATACGACCCCTTCACAGAAGCCTCGCCCAAGGGTAGATGCCACATTGTCAGAAAATGATGGATGGCGAAAGAGCAAAAAAGCACGTCCCACCTTCAGCCCCACTCACCTTCCTTTCAAACACCCACTCGTCACTGGCACTTGCATCCCCTGAGCCATCGGGAGCTGGCCTAGCCGGGACCTTACTCCCCTGAGAACAGAGCAGGCGGGAAGTAGCGGGAAGAGGGGCTGACAGCCTGGAGGGACTGCCTGCCCAGCAGCCCCTCTGTCTCTCCTTTGCCTGTACCCCCTCTGCTGCCCACCCTGTCCGCCTCCTGGCCAGCAAAGCCTCTGTGCTTCAAGTCTGGGGCCAGCTGTAGAGCATGCACATGTGGGCTGGGAGCGGGTCCCCACACTCATTGGCCCCACACACCGTTTTACAGATGGGGAAGAAAGGAAGGTCCCACAGTACCTGTGTGAGGGACTTCTGCCAGATCACAGTGGGAGCAGGGTCCCCGGAGATAGGGACATCCAGGCGTAGCTTGTTCCCAGCCACAACCACGATGGTATCCAGCGTGTGGCCGGGGCAGTCCAGGTGGATCTTGGGAGGCTCTGGGGGAAGATGGCATAGGCCAGAGAAAGGAGAAAGGGCCCAAGACCCATGAAAGGGGGAAACTGGAAAGAGCACATGCCCTTGGCTGGTTTTAAATCAATTTTATTGAGGTGTAATTTATACACAATAAAATGCCAAGATTTAAGCACAGAGCTTGATGTGCTTTGACAAATGTATACACCTGTGTATCTGCCACTCCAATCAAGATCTAGAACATTTCCATCACCCCAAGAAGTTCTTGGGGAGGTTTATAATATCAGATCACCTAGCATACCATTTCTCAAACTGTGTTCTGGGGAATACCAACGTGCTTCCAGGAAAAAGGAAAGAACTGTCCATGGCCAAAGAAATTAGGAAACCTTGGATTAAACAAAATTAATCATGTTTCTTTATTGCAGGATTTTTCAGAGCTTTTGAGATGCTAACGCACCTTCTGAATAAGCAAGAAGTGGAGCAAGAGTTTAGTGTTTCCCAAACTCTTTTCACCATGGAACCCTTTTAAAATGGAATATCATGTTAGGTGAACCCAGTTTGGAAAGCACTGACCTTGAACATGCCTTAGCCTGAACTAGTGTCCTAAAGTTAGAATTCTAAAATGCCTGGTAAAGTTTAATCTAAAAGCAGGAGGGTTACTTCAAATAGCAGAAAAGATTTAATCTCACATCTGTGACAATGTTTGGCAACTCACACACACCATCTTGTCTTCCTACCACCCCATGGAGGAGGTGCTGGATTCCCATTTTAGAGCAGAGGAAACTGAAGCTCAGTGAGGTTACAAATGGCCCGTGGACACAGTGGCAGAGTTGGGTCTGGGTCTCTGAGTGCAGGGGAATGTGGCAGGACAGGGTGCAGGGAGGCGGCACACAGGGGCTCCGAGACTCACCCTGCCTGGGCACAAAGTCAATCTTGACCTCTGCAAGACAAGGTAGACTAAGTGGCACCAGGGCTAAGGCAGGGCCCAGTGGCAGGGGTCCCTACCCCTGACCCAGACACCATCTCACCCATGAAGTGGAGCTTGGCAGACAGATTGCAGGCGAAGCCCTCAGGCACAAAACTGTAGTCAGCCTCGTCTGCGGGCGTGACGTCGTCAATGGTCAGCTTGTGGACCCTACAGGGCAGTGGTGTTCAGGTGACCTGACTGGGCCACACACCCAAGCCTCACCCTAGCCAGGCCTGCAGGGGCTCTTACCCTCACCTAGCTCACTGGTGTTCTGTTATTTTAAATGCTTTTCTTCTCTGTTTTTGAATCTTACAGTTTTCTCACATGTTCTCAGAGGTAGGCCAGGTAGAAGCGTCCCCTTGGCTGGGCCCTTAGAGACTGGGCAGAGGCTAATCTCATTAATCTCCATGACATTGGGCCCAGCACGGGCTGGCCCAGATGCTCAGGGCATGAGTAAGAGAGTGGGAGTGAGGGGCCCTGCCAGAGGCTGCCTCCCTGTGCCTCCTGTGCTGCCCTAGTCATGCGTTGTGGGAGGCCGGGGTTTCCAGCCTGTCTGTCTCTCTCTGCTTCTCCTCTGTCTCTGTCCCCGTCTCTGATGGTCCCTCCTTCTCTGTATGCTCCTGACTCTCCATATCCTCTCTACCTGTCTCTCTATTTCAGTCTCTGTCCTGTCTCTGTGTGTCTCTTTCCGCTCATCTGTCCATCTCTGTCTGTCTTTGTCTCTCTGTGTGTCTGCCCCAGTCCCTGCTGGTCCCACCCTTCTGCTCCCAGCTTTGTTGGGGCTCAGCCCTGCATGCTCACCGTCCAATGTGGGACACCTTGATGCGGCTGTCAGGCACCAGCTCCCTCCCGTTCTTCAGCCACATTCCCCGCACACTCTCATCTGACACCTCACACTTGAACACGGCCTGGTCCTTTGCGCCCACCGTCAAGTCCGCGATGCTCTGGTATACCTCCAGCTTTTTCTCTGGTGGGCAAGGCAGAACCAGTGAGCTAAGGAGGGTGTGTGTGGGCGTAAGCCCCTGTGGAGATCACATGGGCATGTGAGGACACACGTGTGCATGTGTGTGATGCGTGTGTGCATAAGATGGTGCCGTGTACACAGAGAACCTCAGGCGTGTGTGTTGAGGGTATGTGATGCTAACCAGGCCCATCTGACATTCCCAATACCCTCTGAGGTGACCATTTTACAGGTGACAAAGGTAAGGCTCAGGGTGTCAGAGTGATTTGCCCAGGGTCCCACAGGCCTCCATCCCAGGTCTGCCTGATTCCCATCCATGGCTGCGGGTGCCCCAGAGCCCTGAAGCCTAGTGTACTCCCCTACCCACTCTTGTGGACCTCACCCTGCACAATGAGCTCGGCCAGTGTCTGGCCCCCACTGGCATGCAGCGCATAGTGCCCGGCATCCTCCAGCGTCGCCTCATTGATGATCAGGTGGTGTCTCTGCCCGTCCTTCTTGAACCGGTACTTGAAGGTCTCCTCCCGGGTCAGCTCTACCCCGTCCTTCAGCCTGGCCGGGGAAGGGCCAGTAAGTCATGGCCTTCTCTGGGAACGTCTCTAGCCTCCAACCTGCCCCATGTCCGGGTGCTCACCATTTGACCTGGGCCCCCTCCTCAGACACCTCGCACTCAAACTCTACCCGCTGTCCCACCATCACCAGCTGGTCCTCCAGTGGCCGTGTGACCTGCACGGGGGGCTCTGCCAAGGCAGGGAGAGGGTGATGGGCAGGCCCCTCTGTGGCCCTCCCTCCCAGGGCTCCAGGGCCGGGGCCCACCTCTGACAAAGAGCTCAGTGCTGCACTTCTCCCCTCCCACTGCGCACTGGTAGGCAGCATCGTCCACGAGCGAGCACTGGCTGATGGTCAGTGTGCGCTTGGACCCGACAGACTCGAAGATGTACCTGCATGGGGGCAGCAGTGGCATGGCAGGAGAGCTGCTGACCCACCTCCTGGCCGGGCCACCCCACCAGGGCCCCCTGCCCCCACCCCAGGGCTTTCAGGAGCTGGCCTTACTTGCTGTGGAACAGACAGGACATTGGAGTTCCCCGATGGGAGGAGGTGAGACCGGGAGAAAAAGAGTGAGGAGCAGACATGGGCAGAAACAGAGAGATGGGATGTCAGATCCAGTGAGAGAAATGGGGGGAGACAGACTACAAGCTGGCAAAGACAGAGAACACATGTGGAGAGAGGCGGGGAGGGTGGCCCCCTCCACACACCCAGCACCCCAGGCCCACTCTCCACCCAGCCCACACCTGCCACTCATCTGAATCTCCTGTCCATTCTTCAGCCACTTGACCTCAGAGTCGGGGTCGGCCAGCTCTACGGTCAGCCGGATCTTGTGGCCCTTGCTCACCTGGTAGGCTGGCTCCAGCTTCTTCTGAAAGGCTGAGCACCAACCGTCAGCCCCATGCTCCATGTCCCCTGCCCGTCAGGGCTGGCCCTGTACAGAAGGCTCACACCCCTTTCTGTGTCTCCTCTGGGGCTGGGGTTTCTTTGTTTATTAGTCTCTGTGTGTATCTGTCACTTCCTTATCCTTCCCTTTACCCTCCTGTCTTCCATGGGGTTCTCTCCACCCACTCAGCTCCGGGACAGAGTCAGCGCTTCCAGAAAGACAAAAACTTGGCAGGAGAATGGGTGACAGGACAAATGGACATTTTCTTTCTCGACTCTGTTTAACAGCAACCCCCGGTTTTTGTGCCTCTGCTAGGGGCCCCTACCTAGTGGGCAGGCAAGGTCCCTGCTCTCCCAGCCCATTTCCCAGGGTGTCAGTTCTACCCTGTCAGCCACGGATGGGGAATGCTAGCCTGAGCCCTCTCTGTCGGGCTTCCTGGGGTGAGGGAAGCCAACCAGAACCTGAGTATTCTGTTCATTTGTTCGCCTGTAAGGAAGATTAACCAGGTCCCCTCTCCCAGGGTTTGTGTCTCTGGCTCGGCTGGTACCTCCCTTTTTCTTGGGTGCTTTTCAAGGGTGAGACCAGGAAGGAGTGGCCTCCTGGCCTTTACTTGGTGAGGAGGGGAACCTGTGCTCTGTCCTTTTCCCTGCGGTATCTCTGGGCTAACCTGGGCACTCCTGGTTTTTCCTACCCAAGAGTTGGGTTAATCTGGGTCTTTCTCCTTTCCTGGTGTCTCTGGGCTAAACCAGAGTGAGTGAGTGAGTGTGAGTGTGCATGCTAACCTGTGCTCTCGTGCGTGTGTGTGTGTGTGTGGTGGAGGCGCTAACCCGTGCTCTTCCTCTCATCGCGCTTTATGCCCTTGAGCCTCTTGAGCATGCCGCGCAGGTCGGTGACTCCGTGCTGGAAGGCGATGCGCTCGTACTCCGATGGGGACGCCTGACGCAGGATCTCCCAGACATCCTCCTCAGCTGGGGCCTCCAACCTGGAGTCCATGTGACTGCGGTCCATGTGGAGGGACCTCAGGGACCCCCTGTGCCAGGGCGGTACTGCCCTCCCCATCCCCCGGGACCAAGGAGGACCAAGGAGCTGTTAGCTGCCCCTCCCAAGTCTCCCTTCTGGTGAGGAAGCTTGTCCTCAGCCAGTTCCAGAGGATAAGGCTTAAGGTTCAGTATGGGGGTTGGGCCTAGGGAGGGGTTCCTGGTGGAAGTAGGGGGTAATCGAGCACTCACCTCGGGGTCCGATAACTGCTGCTCCAGGTGGGGCAGAAAGGCAGTGGACACATTAGAGATGGGCCACCTCCCTGCAAACACCTGGGGTTGCAGCCCCTGGGCCCTCACCCTCCTCCATTTACAGGACACCTGGAAGGCCCCTGAAGGCACTGCAGGGCGTGCTACACATGTCACTTTGTTTGTTTCTCCTGAGCTCTGGCAGGTGGGATCAGGAGAACCTGAGGCTCAGAGACTCGCCCCAATCAGTGGGGCCCCTCACCCAGGCCTAGCTGATTCCCCAGCCCCATCTCCCACCAACTGGGACAGGGATGGGTACAGGCTCCTTCCAGCACACTGCTTCCCCAAAGCACCCAACCCCAGTGCTTACTCTCTGGGATACAGCAGCATCCGACATAATGCAGGGTCCAGGAGACAGAGGGAGAAGACAGAGGACATGCGTCAGCTGGGCTGGGCTGGCCTGGGCTGGGCAATTCCTGCAACTCTGGTCACCCCCCAGCTTCTTTTGGGTCCCTGGAGCCTACTGAGGTGAGCTGGCATGGGCTCAAGTGGGGAGTGGTTGTTGGGGACACTGTGAGGATGTTAGCTGACAGGACATAATGTCTGCAGACCTCTCTGACTCTTTTCCAACACCAGGATCATCCATGACAGACAAAAATCAACTCAGAGAGGTGCAGCAACCTGGTCACAGCTGAGAGACTGCAGTGTCGGGATTTGAAATGGCCTTACCACATGTCCCAAGAGCTGCTATCCAGAGCCTCACCTCTTCTTCAGCAGTGAGCTGAAGTCCAGAGTCCCAGCATCCTCATGGCTGTCACTGTGGAGATAGAGCCCCAGTGAAGCCGCAGTGGAGCCTATTGGAAGGGGCTCAGGAGAGGCACAGGGCTCCCTGACCATCCCAGACCCTCTGGGTCTATATAGGGGGCAGATAGGGGCTGAGGGGAGGGTACCTGATCCGCCGACCACTTCCGGCCATGCTCCTGTGGGGGTCAGAACCTGTTCCTCACCTGTCTAGGAGAGCTTGCTCCCCCTCATCCCTACCAACTTCAGCCCTTTCCCCACATTGTCCACCAGACCTGATCCCCACATCATCCCCCCTGCCCCCATTACCCCCAGCCCTGAACCCACATATCACCCCTAGTCCTGACCCCGAGGGGCCTCAGACCCCAGCACTGGCCTCCCTCAGGCCCTGAAGAGAAACAGCCACTCACGTGCGGCGGAAAGCTGATCGAAGATCCAAGTCTCCAGAGCCAATGGCCTCTGGGTTCAAAGAGGGAGATGACAGGGGAGGGGGCTTCAGAGGAGCCTTCCCAGAAGCTCTGCCCTGGGATCTCCTGGCATCCCTATGACCTCCTAGCACTCACAACCCCTTGAGAGTGGGCATCTGCCCGAGGACCCCACATTCTGAGTCTTTCTAGGGTTGAGCTGCCCAGGGAGGTGGGGGGGTCCCTGAAAGGTGGTTGATCTCCCACTCATCCCTCAGCACACCCTCACCTGTCACCTGTGTCAGGTGCTTGGGACACCAAGATGATCAAGACCCCAGGCAAGAGCTGGACTTGGCTGCCAGAGCCCACCCCAACCCTGGAAGCCTCTGAGGCCCCCTTTCATACCCCGACATGAGCCACCTTGGCACTGGGTCAGCAGCTGTCTGGCCAGGACTAGGCATCCTCCTTAGTTTTGGGAAATGGAGGCAAACACAGGGGACAGGACCCATGGGGAGCCCCAGCCCAGGACACACTGTAGCCTCCCTCACCGTGGACGGTGAGGCTGAAGTTGCAGCTGTCAAATTTGTCCTTGGTGGACACTTCACAGCGGTAGCCACCAGCAGAGGTGGCCTGGGCATCTGTGATGTGCAGCTCGAACAAGTAGACCTGTGGGGTTAGGTGTCAGGGGAGACCAGGGGCTAGAAGACGAGGCCCTTTACCCCTAAGGAGACTGGGGGCAGCTAACAGCCACCAAACTTCTCACCCTTCAGGGTTTAGTTAACCCTTAAGGTTTTGTGTAAATAGAAACAGGAGCCCCTTCTCTAGAAACATTACTGCCATCTGCTGGCAATGGGTGGTGATAAAATGAAAGTCTGTGGTGGCTGTAAGGCAAATGGCATTCGGGTAAAGAGCAAAGACTTTCGTGCAATATGGCTCATACGGCTGAACTTGTCCACCCTGACCCTGCCAGAGGCCCCCCTGCCTGGGCCAGGACAGTGGAAGAGAAGGAGTAACAGAGGCTAGGAGTCAAAGCACAGGTTCTAGGCCTGGCTCTGAGCGACCTCAGACCAGCAACAGAAACTTCTCAAGTTTTGGTTTACTTCATCTATGTGATGAAAATCGTTCTGGTTGGCCAATGAAGGCCCTTGAGTCTGATACCCTTCCATTCAAGAGCTTTACACCTCGCCAGCTGCCCCCCCCCCCCACCCTGCCCCCGTGCTTCACGCTGTCCCTCAGCCTTCCTCAGTTCCCCGGGCCCCTAAGCCCTTTTATGCCCCCTTAAGACCATCATGCCCTTCAGCTCCCCATAGCCCACAGGTCCCCTGGGCCTCCCCAACAACCCTCCCCAGACCTTCCCATGCTCCCTGTGTATCCGTGGTCCCCCGACCTGCTTCCTGAGCTCTGCAGGCCCCTTCTTCACACTTCCGGTGTGCCTCCAGTCTCAGGCACACCCCTGACTCCCTGTGCCTCCCAGTGACTCTCCCCTTCCCATGTGGCCAGTCTGGAGCCCCACGGCCCCCAGCTCCCCACCCGTGGGCCCTACCTTGCTGGCCCGGTCGTAGCTGTTGTGCAGCTGCAGGTGCTGGCCCACCTTGCTGCTCAGGTCCACCCACTTGCCCTTGAACCACTTGACCACGGGTGGTTTCAGGAGGCTGGCCCCCGCCACACGGGCAGAGAAGGTGATACAGCCTCCTGCAGGACAGGGCAGCAGGCTGTGCTTGGGCAGTGCCCCACTTCCTCTCCACACGCTCCCAGGTGCAGGCGGCCCCACACTCACCAGTGGTCACCTCGCCATCCTGCGGCCGTGTCACAAAGAGGCCAATGTGGTCATCAGCTGCACCAGGGCTGTGGGAGGCTGCCGAGCTTGGTCCTGTGAGCAGAAGCCTTTGAGATCTGCCCTGGGACACCCACCTACTGCCCTGGCCCTCCCTGCCCAGCCCTCTCACCTCCGGGACTTGGGGAACCTCCTTCCACCTCAGCAGCTGAGGCCAGGGCTGCTCCAGGGACTCCAGGGGCCTCTGCAGGGCTGAGAACAGGGCCTAGCACAGGCTCTGCCCTCTCTGGAAGGGATCAGGTAAGGGAGTGGAGTAGCCTCTGGGCAGAGACCCCTGATCCCTGCTCCCTCCTCTGTCTTTGCAGGCTCATTAAAAACTGTAGCACGTGCAGAGCTTGGTCAGGCCTCATCTCGCCTTCTCCTCTCCCTCAGACCATCTGCACCCACAGCCCAGTGGGTCTGCCTGAACAGCTCTGAAGTCCTTCCTCTTCTCCTTCCCCAGGCTCCAGTCTTGGTCCAGTCCCAGCCTGGGCTAGGGCCTCCCTGCCAGCACATACAGCCCGCCAAGTCCCCATAGGTGTGTAGGTGTCCCGTGGGAGGACAGGGTTATGCCTATTTATCTCTAAGCTCCCCCCGCCTTCACAGTGGCTGGAACAAGCCAGAGAGGCCCAGGGGGTGCTCACAGGGAACTTGCTGCAGAAAAGGGGAAAGAGCATTCCTGGCAGAGGGCACAGCCAGAGCAAAGGCAAGAAAGGGGGAGGCACCTCCTGTGGCCTGTGCAGTAGGATCCCCCGTCCCCAAACCTCAGGGAATGATGACCAGTCTCTTACCTGCTTCTATGACCTTGAGGTCAAATTTGACCTTGGAGGAGCCAGCAATGATTGCATAGGGCCCCTGGTCAGCAGGACCCACATCCCGCACTGTCAGCGTGTGCCGTGTGCCTTCAGCTGCCAGGCTGTACTTGCTGTTGGTGCTGATGTCACTGCACCCCCGCTGCCAGCGCACCTTCACTCCTGACCGCTCTGTCTCAGCTTCAAACACAGCAGAGCTGCCAGCGGCCACCTCCGTTGATCGTGGCTTCTTGATGAAGGCTGAAACTGAGGGACCAACAGAGGCTGCAGGGGCCCCTGGCTTGCCCATGCATCCCATGCCTGCAGCCCCTCTTATTCAAAATGTCAATAAGTGCTTTAATGCATCACCTCATTTAATGCTCTGCCATCTCTATGAGGTGGGTGCAGTTATTGTGACCGTTTCGTAGATAACGACACTGAGGCTCAGAGGTTAAGTGACTCAAACAGAATCACATGGCCAGCAGGCGGGAGGCCAGGACTGTGGCCCTAACCTCCACACTCCGCACAAGAATTTTGCTAGGTGTGTCCTTGGATGGATATCCCACCCTTCCTGCCTGCGGAAGCCCAGCCTACCCCCTCCCGCCCCATCTGGGGCCCCTGGCAAAGAACAGACACTGCCCACTTGGATGTGGCTAAATTCGTCTTCCAGAGGCCTCAGTCTGGGAATCAGCAACTGAGATAAAGCTGGCCTGGGAGGGCTGGGCCCTGCCCTGGACAATCTAGGGAAAGGCACAGGCCAGGAGCGGGACCCTGAGCTGTGACTTTCTCTGCCCTTGGCCCAGGCTTAGGGGCCTCTTGGCCATCCTCTCCCACAGCAGAGGGGGCTGCATTACTTCCATATGGTGACCACACCTGGTGTAGGGACCACAGGAATAGAGGCTCATAAAGCAGAGAATCTTACTGCTGGGAGGAACCAACCCAAGCCCTCCTTGTATAGATGGGAAAACTGAGACCCAGAGAGAGAGGGATTTGCCCAAGAGCATTCAGCAAGCCCTTAAGCGACATAAATCCAGACTCAGCTTGGGCTCCTGCCTGCAGTGGTCTTTTCCCAAAAAGCAAGCCTAGGCCTAATCTTGCTGCAGGAGAGATGGGGACAATCCCACATCCCCAAGGGAACTGGAAGAGGCCCCCCTGCCTCCTAAGAGTACAGTGGCAGCCCTGGGGGCTTCATGGTTTGGCTCTTTCCTCTCTTGCCCCTGATCCTGGTTTACCCTCACTGTCATCAAAAGGACAAGGAGAAACCAAGAATCAAAAAAGGACCCAGAAAGACAGTCCCTCCTTAGGAACTTACACCAAGGCCTTCCCCCCAGTTGTAAATGCCCCCAGCTCTCCCTGACCCACATTCAGCCCAACCCCAGACCTGGAGCTACCTGGCTTCTTCCCTGGCTCAGGCATCTTGAGAGAGGTCACACCAGGGACCGAGCAGACACAGGCCACCCAAAGAGGATCTGAGCAGGACCTTGTCTCCCCACGCTATATAGGGACGACCTCCCCCTCCTCAGGCTCTCCTATCTGCCTCCTGCCCAGCCACCTGCTAAATATAGACAAATTCCAAAGAGCAAGGCTCTCCAGGGAGACAGGGTGGCTGCACTGCTCCCGACCGGCCCTGGCCCTGCCCCCTCAGGCTAATGTGATGGCTTCTGCCCCCAACCCTTGGTGAACTTTAGGGGTGCCCTACAGACAAATTGTGCGGTGGGAGCATGCTAGGCCCATAACCCTGAGGCTGACAAATCAAACCAAGCAGTGGTAATACACAAAGATCCTGCAGCCTGGCTTCCCAAGTCCCGGCACCACCACTGCCTTAATCTCAGAGCAGGGCTGGTGAGAGCAGCATGCACAGGATCGGCTTATAAATGAGCATGCTGGAGCAGCATTCCACATAGAAGATGCTGAATGAAGGTTTGCTCTTGTTGTTTGGCCCCTGGAACTGAAGGTCACAGGGCTGAGGGGGCCTCACACTGGAGAGTTCTGGGTGGGCTTAGTCCCAGGCCTGGTGGAGAGAAGGTGATTTGGGGGGCTGGTGTCACCTAATGGGAAAAGTTGGGAAGGCCTGCATGTGAGGGCATGAGGATAAATTCCTAACTGCACCCCAAAGTGGACGTCAGAATAGGAGCTGGCTCTTACCAAAGTCACGAGGATTCACACCAAAATTCCTGCCAGTACATTCTGAATCCCACCTCCCACCATTCTCTGTAACCTTTTGGCCCCTGAGACTACCCCCCACCCTCTCACATCGAGGCATCTGTTGCTACCCAGAAAGAAGCAAACTACACGTGACTACCTCCAAGCAAGACCCAATATCAAGAAACCATTTGTCCCCCATGTTTCTTGGGAGGGAGGAATTCTGTACACAAGCATTGCCATGTAGCGGAAACTTACTATCTCTTTAGACACAGAAATCCATTCTTTACTGCCTCTGTGGAGAGCTTTTACCACTTTTAAACTACATGGCATGCTCCTTAGCTTTCTTTATAAGAGGACTATTTACCCTCCCCTGGGCCTCTGTGGCCCTGTCGAGAGCATCACAGTTGAGCCCCCAGAACAAAGAGGCATTCATCCTTGTGGATAAAGTGAAGGTTCCTATGGCCGGGATTCTCACCTGGCCCTGGTTGGCTAGCTCACTACATATGTGTGAGCAACATGTTGTTATTGACTCTATATAAAGAGCTCCGCCCAGTGCTCTGGGCGACATGGTGGCACAGCTGCAAGGCTGTGCAGAGCAGAGGCTGGAGTGGTGGCAGCAACAAGAACAGAGGCCCAGAGTACGGCTGTGCTGGCCGAGAGGCCCAGAGGCAAAGACCAGCTTGCTGTATGCAGACTCGCTCTGAGTTGATGGGATTTTAGTGATTGACCTGCCACCGCAGAAATAACGTTGGGTGTAACCCTTTGACCCCAAGAACATTCTACTGTCATTTCTTTGGTTACACTGAATCCATAGTGAACTTGCCTGGGGCTGAAACCCATTGGCAAGACAGTCGACATGTGATAAATGGCTGGGAAATTCAGTGTTGCTGCCCTTGGCGGCAGCCGCCGCAGCAGGAGGCTCCTAACATAAAGATGATGTGTTGAAGCCTCATTGCAGCATTTTTAGAAACCCATGTATCAGGTGCACAGGGGCTTTTTAATGATTTATTCCTTTAATAGCTATGGGGATTTGTCCTTCCACCAGCTCTCCAGGCCCCACATTGTGTGTTGTCACTCATCCTCATGTCCCCCGTGTCCACCATTGGGTAAGGTCCTCAGTAAATGAACAAATGAGAAAAGGACAGGGGAGCCAGATGTGGTACACACAAAGTTTTAAAAGAGACTCTCTGTGCTGCAAGAGGACTCACTGAGAATACTTTAATAACTCTTTGTTCCTTGAGGAAGCTAATGGGGGACAGGTGTGGGAAGTGAGGGAGGCTTAAGAAGGAGGGTTCAATTTACAAGAGTATGATGACTTCAAACTCCCAAGGAAGCACCTCTGGCTGTACTAAGCAAGGCCGACTCCTGGCTGGGGCCAGGTGCCCAGGTGGCCCTCCAGAGCTGGGGCTGGGTCCTGGTGGAGGCGGAGCAGGGCTGTGAGTGGGCTCGTGAAGGAGGAGGAGTGGGGCGGTGAGGCAAGGCCCGGCCGCCATGTCCTACCCCTGGCCCCTAGAGCTTCCCTCCTGTGTCTGGCCGGGCAAGGGGTTAATGCTATGGCCGGGGAGGCCTGGAGGCCAGTGGGCTCATGGGCCTGGGCTCAGTGGGGTGGGTGGCGCCGCTCGGCCAGGCCCCCACGGCCCAGCACCTCACCACTGAACTGGTAGGTGAGCTTCTTCTTGACCTTCTTGACCTCGCCCGTCTTGCCATAGTTGCGCAGTGCGCGGGCCATCTTCTGGTAGGTCATCTTCTTGCGGTTGCCCTTCTGGATGCCCCAGCGGTGTGCCAGAGCCTCCTTGTGCTTGGACGAGAACTGGAAGGTGCCCTTGTCCTTATCCACCCACCAGATGCTGTCCTTCATGTCACCATTGCGGAGCAGGTCGAGCAGGAACTGGTACAGGCGGATCTTCTTCTTGCTGCCTGTTGGGGGAAGGTGGTCAGTGCCCCAACACAGGGACCCCTAGGGGCAGTCACCAGGGGATGACTTGGCATTGGGGGGTGCCTGTGGGGAAACTGGCTCCCTGACCCCATGCCTGGTTCACACTCACACACACACACACTCACAGACACTACAGCACAGAGGGGTACAAACTCACACAGCCAGCCTCCCACACTCAGTCACAGGTGCCGGTGCACAGACCACATGCTCGTACACATGTGCCGACAGACATGTGTAGGTGTAGATGGTCACAGATGCAACACTCACCTCCGCAAACCTTCGCACACTCACACTCAGTGGACACACTCGTGTCTGGGACAGGCATGGGCACAAAGCTGGCCTGAGTAAAGGGTTGGGATCCATACCTGTCTCCCCATGCAGGAGGCCAGGCCCTGGCTCCAGGCCATCAGCCTCCCCATCAGACACCTCCAGTGGGGGGCTCTGCCGTTCGCCCTCCTCCTCATCCGAGCTGGGTTGGGCCGGGGACAGAGAGGGGTATGGGAGGCACATCCGGGGGAGGTAGGAGACCTGGAAAGGTGGTGGGAGAGGTAAGGTCAGTGAGGGGCAGGGGTCAGCTGAAGGAGAGAGACAGGGCTGCTGAGGGTGGGCAGGGAAGTTTGGGAGCAGATGGGAGATGGGAGGTCAGGAGGGTCACCCCACACAGGGTGTGGGTGGCGGGAGCAAGGGGCTGCTGAAATCCTCCCTCCTGGGCCCAGGGAGGGGCACCTTTTCTCATGTGCAGGAAGGTGCCACATGGACTAGCAGTAGCCCTGGGAGGGAAGAGGGGCCAGTGCATTGCACATGGAGCAAATGGGTTAATCAGTGGGTGGGAGTGGAGGGCCATGCAGATCAGTGAGGGATGGTAGAGGTCAACTGAGGTCATGGATTGGGTTATGGTTATGGGGCTGAAGAGGGTCAGTACAGGGGCTCAGTGGGGAGAGGGAGAGGCCAACAGAGGTCAGCAGAGGTCACTGTTCACTGACTTCGAGGTCAGATCCATGAGGCACAGTGAATGGGGACTTGCTGGCCGTGAGGGTCAGGAAAGTCCACAATGAGGCCATTGGGGCTGGGAGAATCAGAGTGGGGGGCATTATCTGCACTGTCTATTGTGGGGCCAGAGGAGATAAGGAGTGTGGGGTCATGAGGTCAGTCTGAGGGTCAGGAGGTAGCCTTTGGGGCTTCAGCCTCTGCTGGCACTGTGGGGCAGGAAGCTGAGTTGAGTAAGAGCCTGTGTCAGCTTCCTGTGAAGTGCCAGGCCTTTCACCACAGGCCACGGTCCCTGCGGGCCGGGAGGGCCGCTCACACCTGGTGGCCAATGCTGGCATGGGTCGGTGCCATGGGGGTGTCGAGCACATGCATCTGTTCCAGCTCCATGTGGCGGTAGAGCTGCTGCAGCTGGGGGGCCTGCACGCTCTGCAATTCCGTGAAGTGGTTCTCGGCGAAGCTCTCGAACTCGCTGTGCACATGGTGAGGGTGGAAGTCCCAGTAATGGTCTGAAGGGGATGGCCAGGCAATGGGGGATGAGCCCAAGTAGGGCATGGCAGCAAAAGGTTATAATAATTTTTAAAAAGCTAATGCCAGGCCACATGGGGCTGCTGGACCATAGTCCAGGCTGGGCTACAAGTTGACATTAACCATCTCACTACGCCCCTTGTCATTTGACAACCCCCATTTTATGGATGAAGGCACTGAGGTTGGAGAGGCTACATCAGTGCCCATGGTCAAAGGCTCATCAGTGGCAGAGCCAGGACCCAGCTCTGAGGCAAAGCCTGCCATCTCAACAACCATTCTACCCTGCTTCCCGTTTGGTCAGAAGGACGCAGGCTTTTGATCTAGAGTCTGGATCCTGGTTCTGCCATTTACTTTCTTTGTGACCTCAGGCACCTGCATGGACCTCTCTGGCTTCAGTTGACTCACCTGTAAAATTGGGATTATAGTTATTAGCAGGAAATAAGTGAGCTCATATTTGCAAAAACTGCTAATCCCAAGGTAGGTCCTCAGGGAATGTTGATTCCCCTCTCCTCCCCTTAAAACTTCCCAGTGATTCCTGAGCCCACAGTCATGTGCACAGCCTTGTCACATGGCCAAGGTGTGACTCCAAAGTCACAGGGTTGACATTCCTCACACATCAACTTGTCCAGGCCCAGGTGCTGCCACTTCAAAGTCATGCTCTGGGGCAGCTGCTCCTGTGTACAGTGAGGTTGCCAGGCCCCCAGGCTTTCCTGGAAACTCCCCGATGGGTGCTTTCAGAGTCCGTGGTGGACAGATTTGAGTTTGGGGAACAGCCACATGCCATTGAGGTTCCTGTCCTGGGACCAGAGCAGGTCTTCAGCATGTTTCTCTGGGCACCTTTTCCAGGAACAAAAACTGCCACATATCTGAGGACTTCCTGCGTACAATCTGATGTCTAAAAGAAGATGTGGTGATAAAGTGACAAAAGGGATTTTCTCATGTGACTCAAAGAGGGAGTGTACAAGGTGTTATACCAGGCAACATCTTTGGGACAAGCCCACTGCCCTGCAGAGGAGCCACCACAAGCCTCATGTGGATCTGTGTAGTTCTGTGTCTGTTTCCCTCTTTTTCTTTCTCACACAAACATGCACACAATCACACATCCCTATGAAATGAAATGATTTTTTAGTTACCAGAAGACTCACTTTCTATCCTGCTCTATATTGGCTTTGCTGTGTGACCATGGAAAAGCCATTTTATCTCCTTGAGCCTCTGATTCCCCACTCAAAAAGTCAGAGACCCAACGGGGTAGTGATGGTGGTCCATCCACATGTGAAATCATTTGAACCCACAATACAGGCAGCCTAGACTCCCACCTCTATGAAGTCACATGGCTTAGAGGAGAGAAAGAACATGACTTGGGAGTCAGGTGGAGCTGGGTTCAAATCCTAGCTCTGCCATTTACTGCTGTGTGACATTGGGCAGCTCATTCCACTTCCCTAAGCCTCAGTTTCCTCATCTGTAAAACGGGGGAGTTCTCAGAGGTGTCTTCTGAGAATTAAATGAGCTAATGCTTGCATGGTGCTTAGAACAGAACCTGATTTGAAGTAAGGCTCAATAAATATTAACTATCATTATTATTGTTATTAATGTTTTATTCTAAAGAGGCTGGATTAGTCCTTGAGCAAACAGCAGATGCCTTCATATTTATTTCCTCTTCTTCCTCCTGCTCCTTGCCACCTTAGTCAGTGGCCCAGAGAAGTAGTTTTGGGGCCCTGGCTGTCACTTTCTCTCTGAGGCTGGAGTTGGGGCCCTAGAATACACACACACAAAACACCTAGAGGTGTTTTGTCCACCTCTGTATTCCCAGTGCTTAGATGCAGTAGGCACTCAACAAACATTTCCTGAATGAATGAGTGAATAAATGAATCCTGGCTTCTTAAGAACTCTCTCTGAACTCTTCTCTACAAAATTATCTAAACCTTAAGGGGAAACAGAAACAATTTGTACATTCATCTTGCAGTGAGTTCAAGAATCCCAACCCAGACATGTAGTTCTGGGGGCTCTGGGATATGAGTGGCCCTGAGTTTCTTTTGAGCTTGTAGATCTGCCTTCCTGCCCCATTCCTGGCCCTTTGCCTGCCCAGGTTGAAGTGCCCAGATCTTCATAGGATGCTTTATCCTGCCTATCCACAAACCCACTCCAGGGGTGACCTGAGGGCATCAGTTCTCCAAGTGTGGGGTGAGGGACCCCTGATTGCTCTTCCCTCCTCTGCCCACCCCTGTTATAGCTCTGCATGAGACCCATGAGCTCACTCTGGTGGGCCCAGCCTAGGGCCACTTCCCATAGTGGTCTCAGTACACCTTCATCAAAGGTGCTTTGAGGGACTGGAAAAGCCTGCAGGCCTAGAGCCCCACTGGAGACCCACTGAATCAGAAGTGCTGAGCAGGGAGCTGGGAGTCTGGAATCTAAAAGGGCACTATAGAGGTACTTTACTCACTGAAACGCTGGTACCTTGCCCCTGAAAGCTGCACCAGAGACTCTGGAGCTATAATTTAGGTTTCAAAAGGCCCAACAGAAACCTCACCTTTACCCTTGATTTGGGTATTCAGGCAGTTGTGTAATAAAAGCTGTCTGTTTGCTAGGCAAAAACATTCCAAGTCTGGGTCTCCCTGAAGGAACTCAGCACAAGGAATTCTTTCAAGTAGGAAGGTCAGCACTCCTAAACCCATTGGGCTTCATTTATGAATGCACCACTTTATTTCTTTTTGTCCCTTCAGGTGGTGACCCAGGTCATCCTGCAGTATGACCCCTTAGTATGACTCTCTGGTCCTCAAAACAATATAATGTCATTTGCATATCTGGAGTTAGCTCTGGACCCTCCTTTCTATAGCTAGTTAGACACCCAACACAAAGTAGGGCTCAATCAATATTTGATTGCATAACCAATAACTGGTAACTTTTAATGTGTTGTTTATTGACCAGGCACTGTGCTAAGTACTTAATACACTTTGTCTCATTTAATCTTCACCTTAGCTCTAACAAATTGGCCACTATAGTATGACGTTCCTTCCTCACAAGAGGAAACTATGTGACTCAAAGAGGTTAAGTCCCTTGTCCACAGGCAGTCATTGGTAAAGTCAGGATCCAATTCCACCTGCATCTGACTTCAGGGGCTGAACTCTTACCACTACAGGAGGAGTAAGACTGCTAATGAAAGCCATAGGCAGACCATGCGGACACTGAGAAACTTTACTGACTTCTCTTATCCATCTCTGTCTACCATTATCCATCCCATCCATCACTCACCCATTCTTCATCTATCCATCATCCAACCACTATCCATCTATCATGCACCCATCTATCTGTATTCATCTACCCATCCATCCATCCATCCATCCATCCATCCATCCATCCATCCATCATCTGTCCATCCACACATCCATCCATCCAACCACGATTGAACCTTCTCCCATCCATCCATTATCTAGTCAGCCAGCAATGACCTATTCATCTTGATCTCTCATTTCCTCCCTCTAAACCAGATCCCAATCTGGGACCAAAGTTCTACCAACATATCCCTGTTTTTACTCATTATTTGGTGTCACTGATATCTATATGTCACCAAGACAAAAATAAAATTATATTCAAAACAACTACACACAAACACACATACACACACACAAAATTCAGGCTTTCAGTGTCATTCAGTCATTCAGTTCACTATTCCCTCAAAGCAGAAATCCCAGCCTGAAGCCATGGGCTCTCCCCAGGGGAGCAGAAGCAAGATCAAGACAGACAAGGAAGACGAGGAATTAAGAAAGCAAGGACTGAGAAAAGACCTTCTCAGGAAATCACAGACCACTGGATGAGGGCTCCTAAAGCCCACCCCTCCTGCAAATTGTTGAGATATGGAAACTGAGGGTCCAGAGAGTAGAGAGCCTCAGGTCTCATCATAGTTGTTACTCTCTACCTTGTATCTTAATCAGGTTTTAGTTATTTCCCTTGTTGCAAAGATAAATGTGGTAGGACCTGTGTTCATTCTATAGCACCTATCAATGTGCCTAGTATATAATAGATGCTTGGCATATGTTTATTAGATGGATAAATCAGTGGGAGATGGATGGAGAGTTCAGTAGTTGGAGGGGAGGGTGGTTGGAAAGGTGAATGAGTGGATGATTAGCTGAATATGTAAATAAACTGGTGGATGGTCAGTGGTACGATAGGGTGAAAGAGCATAAAATATGAGAAAGATGAGAGGATGGAGAGGAGTCACACTTTGGAACTCTATTTCCTTCACCAATTCCATCACAAACGCAAATACTATTATACCACTAAGACGGTTATTATCAAAAAACAAAAAGATAACAAGTGTTGGCAAAGATGTGGAGAAATAAGAATTCTTGTGTATTGTTCATGGAAATGTAAAATGGTGCAGTCACTATGGAAAACAGTATGGAGGTTCCTCAAAAACTAAAAATAGAACCACCGTATGATCCAGCAATTCCACTTCTTAGTACATACCCCAAAGACCTGAGAGCAGATGTCTCAAAGAGATTTTAGTGCCCATGTTCACAGCAACATTATTCACAATAGCTAAAAACAACCCAGGTGTCCATTGACAGATGATTGGATAAACAAAATCTGGTAGATACATATAATGCAATATTATTCAGTCTTTAAAAGGAAGGAAATGCTGACTCATGTTGCAAATTGGATGAACCTTGAGAACATTATGCTAAGTGAAATAAGCCAGTCACCAAAAGAAAAATACTGTATGATTCCACCCATATGAGGTCCCTAGAGTAGTCATATTCATAGAAACAGGAAGTAGAATGGCAGTTGCCCAGGGCTGAAGGAAGGGACAATGAGTAGTTACTGGTTAATGGGGACAGAGCTCCATTCTTGCAAGACAAAGAGCTCTGGAGATGAATGATGGTGACGTTTGCACAACAATGTGAATGTACTTAATGTCACTAAACTCTACACTTAAAAATGGCTAAGATGGTAAATTTTATATTACATGTATTTTACCACAATTATATAATAATAATAATAAATAGCACATTTTAGGAGCCCTGCCTTCAAAAACCTATCCTGAATCTGTCCACTCCTGTCAGTCTCTACTGCCACCACCCTAGTCCAAGCCACCATCATCTCTTATCTGGGTTATTATTCCTATGGTTTCCTACAGGTGCTTTCTCCCTGTTCCTATTGTTGCCTCCTCTCAGTATTGTTGCTTCCACACAGCAGCCAAGGCAATCTTTTTAAAAGTTTATTCAATGGAACGACTAGGTACTGGGAGAAGATATCAGAAATTTCCAGAGAGACAAAACGAAACAAACATAAAAAATAAACAAAAACAAAAAATAGGTTACATTAAATAAAAAAGAGGACATGGAAAGGTTTAGGCTTCGTAAAAAAAACTCTGTAACCAGAAGACAGTAGAGAAATGCTGTCTAAGGGAAAAATGAATTTCAATGTAGAATTTTACACACAGCCAAAGTACTGGCAACTGAGTGAGAGCGTAGAGTAAAGGCATGAGGTAAAACAAACAATAATAACCAAACCTTTCCTCCCACACACCCTTTCTTAGGACACTATAATAATAAAATTGATAAATCCTTACATAACATTCACTATTTGCCAGGCAATGGTAAATTAACATTTTACATATAGTAACTCACTGGTCCTTACAGCAGTCCTGTGAAGTGGGTATCATTATGAAGAAGGTGGGGCACAGAGAGGCAAAGCATCTTGCCCATGGTCACCCCCGACCATAATTGGGAGACAGGGTGTGAATCCCCACAGCCTGGTTCCCAGGTGAGGGCTCTGTCTCCTCGCTGCACTGCCCCACAGAAGCATGGAGACAAGAAAGCACAGGTAATCAAGGTACACCAGGTGGCTCAGCTGTGAGTAATATTCACATGGTCATAATAATGAAAAATTTAGATACTGATTCAACAGAAGTTTCCATACAGAGAAAAACAAATACTATATAATCTCACATGTGGAATCTAAAAAACAAATTCATAGACAAAAAGATCAGATGTGTGGTTGCCAGAGGCAGGGTGGCCAGGGGATTGGGAGAAGGGTGTCAAAAGGTACAAATTTCCAGTTATAAGAAAATAAGTCCTGGGGAGGTAAGGTACAGCATGGCAGCTATAGATAGCTGCATGATGTATTCAAAAGTTGCTAAGAGCATTCTCATTATAAGGAAAAATAATTCTTTTTAACTATATGAGGTGATGAATGTAAAGTAAACTTATTGTGGTAATTATTTCACAGTATCTACATAGGCCAGGTCACTATCGTGTATGCTTTAAACTTACACAATGTTGTTGTATGTCAATTATATCAGTAAAACTGGAAAATAGTTACTGTATAATTATTTTGGTACATGTGGGGAAGTGTGAGTATGTGTGTCTGTATGTGTTGCAAATGAACGCAGTCTCATTTCTCATAGTACAAGTGAATAGATGCTATCTCAAATTATGAAATCAAGCTGGATTCCTCCTCACCTAGCATATAGAAAGTACTCACTACATGTTTGTGAGTGAATAAATGAATAATGCTCTAAGCTATCTCTGTTTCAAATCTTCATTTGTACATTTACTTAGCACTGTAGTAGAAAGACTAGAAAAATAACTTTTATCTACCTCTGATAGACTATGTGCCATGAAGAAATGTCTATGATAAGTTTAAGTAAAAAGCAGCAAGTTGCAGAACAGCATAATACAAGTCCATTTTTTAATGAGTAGAATATGCCCGTGTGTATGTAGTATGAACAAATGTACAGGATCATACACGTAGGATAACTTGTCTACATAGACTAGCTAGACTAAGGTGCTCTCACTGGGGAGTGAGATTGGGAAGAAGGAAATATTTTACTTGATACGTTGTTGTAGTTTTAAATTTCATACAAGGAGTATTTGTTATTTTAATAAATAAAATTTAAACTTTTTCAGTGTGTTTAGATTTTCACTGAGCACACTCACACACACACACACAAACAAAAGGTTATTTGGATCATTTCCCCGCTCAAAACCCTCCAGAAGCTTCTCACCGTCTGTGGGATAAAATCCAAACTCCTGTGGTAGCCCGCAGGCCCAGTGTGGTCTGCCCACCACAGAACCCTCTGACTGCCCCTCACCCTGCTCCCTGCTGTGACCCTGCTCCCTGTCAGGCCACGACCCCTTTACACCTGCTCTTCTCTCTACCTACCTTCCTTTTCATGCATGTTCCTTCTCTTCACTCAGATGACATCTCCTCAGAGGCCTGCCCTGTCCAGCCATGTTAAGGAACCCCCACGCAGACACTCTGCATCCCATCACTCTGCCTTTTATAGGACTTATTACCACATGTCCGCTTATTCTGCGGTTTGCTGTCTCTCCCTCACTGGAACGTAAGCTCTAGGAGAGCAGTGGCCTTGTTTGGCTTGTTCGATGTGGGACCACCAGTGCCTAGAGCAGTGTCTGGCACATGGCATGCCAATCAGAAGCTATTTGGTGAATGAACAAATGAGGGGCTGAGTGGACAGCTGTTGGCAGGATGGGTGGGTGGGTGACTGGCTGGATGGAAGGGAAAGTGAATGAATGGGGAACTGGCAAGCTGGTTAACTGTCGTTCCACTGAAAATGACCCAGTGATCTGTCACAGGGCCCCTGTGCTTCTCCAAGTCCCTCAGCTGTTTCATCTCCCTGTCTGGGGGATGCAGTAAAACACCATGACCTGGGTACTTACTGGGCCTGTGCTCAGTACCTCAGACCTTGCACACATCATCTCGTGTATCTGTCACAGCTCTGTGAGATAAGGTCTTTCATGCTTTCAGCTTTATAGATGAAGAAACAGAGGCTCATAGAGGTTAAGCTACTTGCTCCAAGGTTACGCACTGGTGAGGGATGGAGCCAGGACTGGAGTCAGGTTCAGTCCTTTTTCACTGAGTTTTGCCACCTAAAATGTCGACCCAGAAGACATGCAGGAACTGGTGGAAGAATGTGGGGGTGTCTCTATTCTTGAGTCTTCAGAAAGTGCCTTCCAACAGGTATTAGGGAGGGACAGACAGATGCCTAGATCAGCAATGATGGGGGCAGCACAGGGAGTCGGGGCCAGGACCCTGGGGGACACGGGAGGAGTCTCTGGAGGAATTGGAGCATGACTTAAATGGGGTGCTCAGGCATCCATCAGGAGTCATTCCTAGGGCCCCACCCCAGATACAAGGTTCTGGCCTGGGAAGCCCAGGTTTTCTTGAAAGTGCTCATTTCCTCAGCCACAGCCCCAGGCCTGGCTGGTTTCTAGATATGAGGACGGCACCCTCATATAACAGGAGGGAAAACCTTCTTCAGTAGACCCCAAGGAAATGATCCCAAACCCAGTGAAACTGAGAGGAGGTTAGGCGGAGAGGGAAGGCTCCCTGGTGTCGGAAGTGACCCAGGCCGGGAGGAGCTCGCTGGGACGTGAGCCATCCTGCTGCTTGGAGCCACCAGGGGGCGCGAGTTCCCAGCCACAGAGAGGCCGGTTCAGGTCCTGAACTGTGAGGCGGAGAGGGGGCGTCGCCGGTCCGTGGGTCAGGTAGACCTGCCCCCGCTAATGCTGGTGGAGCTGGGGATAGAGTTGGATGAGGGAGACTTTCTTGTAAATAGCCTGACTTTTCCACAGGAAGGATGCATTCCTTGTAGAATTATAAATAAGCATAAAAGGATGAAAAAGATATTTTAAAGCCTTTCTGGCACTGGGGTTCTGAAATAAGCCTGTGTTCCCAGATGTGAACTTGAGTCCACCAGCTACTCCCAAGACATGGCTTCCAGTATAATCTTTATAACAGTTGCCAGGCGTGAGTCCCGGTTCACAAGGCATCCAGAAGCAAGAGCCCTCAATGAGGACTTGCCCATCCCTGGGTATTGCTGTGGATCAAGACTGCCATAGATGTGCCTGAGGAATGGAGCTACAGGTGTGACTGGCCCCCAGCCATGGCCTTCAAGTGTGAAACCTTCCTCAGCTATGGCACAATGTACTTGTCCCTCTGGGGCTGCAGATACCCCAGCATCTGGCCTGCCCAGGTCTCCAAGCCACTGGAGAATCCCCCACAAGACCCACTAACTAGGCCACTTGGTCTTTGGCTCAGGCGTATGCTGGGATCCCCTTCAGGTGCCCTCTCATGGTGGTCTGCCCGGGCCCCCGACACCTAATGCCCCGCCTCCTTCCTCTGAATTTGCTCAGGGATCCAGGGTGGGCCTTGAGGTAGGCAGTTAGACACAGACAGAAGGATGCCCTGGCCCAGGCCCTGTCCTCACTCTCACCCGCACCCCCAGCAAACTGGAGGCTTCAGCCCCTGCTGACTGAAGGGGCCCTCAGAGCCCTGCCGTTAGCCCAGCAGCTCTCAGACAGAGGTGATTCTGTGCCCACGCCCCAAAGTGGGGGAGGGGGCTTTGGCAATGTGTGCAGAAGTACTTGATTGTCATGACTGGTGGTCCTGCTGGCATCTAGTCTGAAGAAACCAATATCCTACAATAGACAGAACAGGCCTCATAACATAGACTTATCTGGCCCCACATGTCAGCACAGAAATGCTGCTGGTCACATGCACCCAGCAATGCACAATGAGGAGTCCAGGTAAAGGGGGTGATGGGGACAGAGAGGAAAAGGGGGCAGTTGGGAGAAGGCGGACAGGAAAAAGCACAGGACCTGGAGCAGACAGACCAAGATTCCACTGACCAGCTGTCCAACCTTGTGCAAGTCATTTAGCTCCTTAAGCCTCAGTTTCCTCATCTGTAAAAAGGTCAGCAGGATTGGACAAGAAGATGAATATATGCAAAGCCAACCCTGAGCTTTGACACATCAAAGATGCTCAGTAAGTTCAGGCTGGGGTATGCGGTGGGAAGGCAGGAGTGTGGGGCTTTAGGGCATAGTAAGTTCACATCCCCTGGGAGCTAACTTGATCCAAAGCTCAGAATTCCAAAGAAGCACTGACAGATGTCTTTTTTCTCTCTCCAGGTCCCAGAGTCTCTCAGGTTCCAGGCCAGGCTGGGGAGGGCTGTGTACTCACCACTGTGGCTTTCTCCATCACTGTTAAGATAGGGGTAATATTCATGTGTTTGGCGTTGGTACAGATCTGTGTCATAGGGAACCAGGTCTTCCGATGGCTGCTGAGAGAGGAGGGTGTCAGGTGTTTTTTTTTTTTTCTTCTTAGATAGTAAGGAAAGTAACCTGGAAGGGTGTCAGGTTTTGGAATGCAGTGGGGAGACTCCAACCAGGTCTGCAGCCCCCAGTAGGTTGGGTCAACCACCCTCCCTGAGCAGCTACATCAGGCTGCAGCCAGCCCTCTCTATGCTTGGAACTGGGAGAGGACACAGAGACTGGGAGCAGAGACCAGGTGAGCAAGAGCCTTGGTTCCTGCAGAAAGGGCACGACAGGGAGCCCAGAGGTCAGAGGTCAGAAGAGGACCAGGGCTGAGGGGAGAGCATGGCCTCTCTCCACCACCCCTTCCCACTCAGGGCTGCTTCTCTCAGTCACATTCACACACACACCTGCATCCCAAATCCCAGTCCCACACACTTGCCCTCTCATATTCACACTGATACACTTACAGCTCCAAATGTACACCTACTCCCCAACACACTAACACCCACACGGGAACTCATGCCCATACACCCACCCACATGCACTCTGCAGGGCATTCACACACATTGTTATCCTCTCACCCTGCAGGCCCATGCAGAGTTAACACACGAATCCACACACTGGCTTTCAAGTGCTTAAACACACTCACACCTACGCCTTCCACAGTTACTCACCCCTATTGCACAAGCATCCTTACAGCACACATTCCTGTCCTTCTGCCTCAGTCCCCATAGCCCTCACCCCAAAGCCCCACTCTCTCACAGCCTGCACGCAGGCCCCAGGCAGGCTCAGGGCCCCACTGTGACCAACAGCTGGCCGCCCTGCAGGACTCCCAATGTTTGTCCAGGCAGGCTTTGGGGGCATGGACAGCAGAGTCTTGGTCCTCTCGCTCTCCCTCCTCCCTCTTTCTTCCCAGACCCTCACTAGGATCCTCTCTTCTCCCTGCCCCCCCTCCCCCTCCCTCCCCTCCCATTTCCTCCCCCACACACCCCCTCACTGGCATGGGCACAGTCTCCCCGACAATCCTCAGGCCCCCCCTGGCAGTGTGTGCCCAAGGATCACGCCACAGTCACTCTGGCCCTCAGGGCTTGGGTCGGGGGCCAGGGTCACCTTGGGAGCCCATCTTCCTGGGAGTACTCTGAGCAGCCCCTGAGGTTTGGTGTGGGAGCCCGAGAAGATGTGCCTCCTGCCCAGTTCTATCTGTAGTTCAGGGATTGAGAAGTCAACGGTCAGAGAGTATGGCCAATCTCCTGGGCCTGTGGCTTTCTTCAGAGTGGCCTCTTCTTGGACCACCTTCGTCCCCCCTGGCCTGCCCACTTTCTTGGTCCCAGGTCAGTTAAGGGCAGAACAGGGCTGGACAGTGGGGCTGGCTGGCTGGTGCTGTCTGTGTCCAGCCCAGTAAGAAGCCCAGGAGCCCAGCAGCAGGATGTCAGCCTGAGGCCTGGCTGGGGGGGAGGAGGAGGGGAGGAGGGAGCTGCCGCTAACCGGGGAGAGCTGTCATGTGGGCAGGCCCCGCCAAGCCCTTCCCAGCTCCCCAGGGCTCCCCACCATTGCTGAGGAGAGATGGGGTGGGCAAAGGGAAAGGGGTCTTCTCAGAGGGGCCCAGGCCTGACACCTGCCTGATGCTGCAACTACCACCAAGAGCAAAGCAATGGTCACCTGCCTGTGCCTGCTGCCCTTCCCTCCCTCCCCTGGGACTCCTGCCTCTTCACCTCCGTCTTAGTCCCTGTCCCAGCCCCTGCCCCTGCCCCTGCCCTAACTCCAGTCCCACACTGGACCACGTCCTACCCCAGTGTCAATCTCAGCCCCAGATGTCCCAACCTCAGCCTGTACTCTCCTCTCCCTGCTTGCCAGCCTGGTCCCCAAGCCTAACTGCAGTCCCAGTCCATGCTCCCCTCCCTGCTGCCACTCAGCCCTTGGCCCCTGCCCCTCCCCACCTCTTGGGGACCTGCGAACCCAAGGCCCAGACCCTCCAGTCAACAACCATGTCCTCTGGGCCAAGCCCCAGACTGGGCGCTGGGGACCCAGACTTAAAGCAGCCTCAGTCTCCAGGAGCACCCAGGCCATGGGCCAAGCCCTCTGCCAATGCTCCTGCCCTCAAACGTTTATGGGCCTGGGCCTGAGAACCGGCTTCCCCCAAAGCAGGTCTTCCCATCTTCTCCTCCACTACCTCCTTGCTGCCACCCTCACCATCCTCGGCCCAGCACCCTGCCCTAGAACTCCAGCCTGCCACCCAAGCCCCAACTATAACTAACCGTTTGGGCCCCACCATAGGCTCAGCCCTCAGCTCGCCAGGGCATGCTCTGAAGAAGCCAGTGGCCCCCTCGCTGGGTCTCAGGCCAGGAGCTCCAGGGAGGGAACACTAATTTCCCATTAACAGTAAGCCAGGCAGGCAGCCGGTGGGCTGGTGGGCTGGTGGGCAGGCAGGCGGGCATAGGAGGGCCGCGGGTTGGATAGTGGAGGAGTCCCAGTACTCACAGGGGAGACGAGGGGAAACCCTTCCATTTTGCACGCCTGTAACATCCAGCCGAGCTCCGAGTTGGTCAGGTCCCCTGTCTCGGTGGGGGCCAATGCAGAGCCCCTTGGGATGGGGCGCCCCGTCAGGGGCTAGATGGACTTGGGGCGGGCGCAGGGCTCAGGCCTGCCCCCTGAGCTAGAGGAGCCCTGGGTGAACCCCCTCCCTTGACATTGCAGGGCCAGCGCAAGTTCCTGATTTTATCGAAAGGCCTGCCACCAGGAGATAGTCCCCTTGGGGTGACATCACCGCCCCAGCCCGTTTGCATAAATCTCTTGCGCTACAGGAAGTCTCTGGCCGGCTGGGGCAGGTGGTGCTTCAGGGGCTGGCCTGGGAGGCAATGGGGGCCAGGCCCCCTGCCCAGAGGAAGCTGGGACTGTGAGGGGCAGCCCTGGGGGCTGGGGTGGGGAGGAAGAGTGGGAGGAAGGAAGGCTAGCTCTATCACTGGGGACTTTTGCTGCCCCCCCAACCCCCATCCCTGTTGAAGCCCTCTAACCCCTAACCTCACAAATGCCTACTGCTCTTGAGACCCCCATGTGGCCAACAGTCACTTCACTGGGGTCAGAGCTGGTACGGGTGGCCTCTTGGGGCCTCTAGTTTCTGGGGTTAGCCTGGCTGGCTGAGGGCTCTGATCTAGCAGACTGCCAGGCCTGGCTCTTCCTGGGTACTGGCCCCCAGTCCCTAGGTTCAACCTAGTCTGGTGGGGCTGGGGGCTGGGGCAGGGTCCTCAGCACAATGCCACTGTTCCCTTTCCTCACAGTTCCTCCCACCAGAGGAGGGTCTGCGGCTCTTACACCCTCCCCTCCAGTACCCTGAATACCATTGCTTCTTCCAAATCCCTAGGGGCTCCATTCCCAGCCCAGATTTCTCAGTTTCCCCACTCCTTACCAATACCTTAATATCAATCCAGTCTTCCTAGTTTACAAATTGTTCTTATCTGTTCATCCATTCATCTATTTTCCCATTCATTTATCTATTTGTCCATCTATCAATCCACCCACCAAGCTAGCCATACATTTGAATGGCTTCTATCAGTTTAGCCAACTGTCCATTCATTCATCCATTTATCTGTTAGCCCATTCATCCGATCCACCCATCAGTTTATCTACTTGTCCATCTAGATGTTCACAGATCAGCACACTTATGTTATTAATCCATTAGTCTATATTTCTATCTGTTTTTCCACTGTATGTCCAGCTATCAGTCTGTTTGTCCATTGGTCTATCCGTCTACCTACTCAACCATCCACCTATTTATCCATCTACCCACCCATCCATCCATTTATGCATCCAGCAATATTAATTGAGTTCTAGGCTGAGTGCTGGGAAAATAAAAATCTATCAGACAGGACCCTGCCTTCAGAGAGCTCCTGATCTAGTCTGGAGGGCAAGAGGGATGAACAGAGAAATTTTTTCATCCATTGATTTCTGGTGACTCTACTCTGCTGGAGAATGTCCTGAGCATTCGATTTCCTCCCCCATGTAGTCTAGCCCTTTGCTTTATATCCCCTTCCTTCCCACTAAGGCTAGCCACCTCCTTATCAGGGGAACCCCAGGCCCCAGGGCATTTCTTCTCTAGCAGTAAAGACCAGGGGTTTACTGCTATGGAGTCACCATTAGGTCTATCTCGCTTCTATCCTCACTTGTTTCTTGCATCTGCCATCGGGGCTCTCCAGGCCCAGGTCACAACTCCTCAGGACTCCCTCAGAACCTGACCAAGGCTGCTCCCCAGGAGGCATCAGCCCCATCCCTGCTCCCCATCTCCCCATTAAGAAGCCCAAGTCCCAGAGAACTGGAAGTATATATAGGGCATCTGCCCCAGAAAAGCCAGGTCCTCCTCGATGTGTTCATGCATTCATCCACCATACATTCACGCATTCATATTGTCTTGGCTTGGTTTGTTCACATGCTCACTTACCTACAGATTCGGTCATTTAATCATTAACTTTTCATTGAGGGTCTTTCATGCGCTGGGCCTGGTAAGTGGACACAAACATGAATGAGGCATACTCTGGCCCTCCAGGAGCTCACAGGCCTTTAGGGAGAACAGATATGTGAACATAGAGTACAGTTCTTTGAGGAGGATGAGGGCACAGAGAGAGGGCTAGGTACACTGAGCAACAATTGATTTGGTCAGGGCCACAAGTGGGAAAGCATGCAAGGAGAAGGGCATATCCAAGTGAGGAAACAGCCTAAGTAAAAGGCAAGGAGGCGGGAAAGAACAAGGAACAATGTGCCGCCATCCTTGTGGCAAGGAGCAAGGCAGGACAGGAAAATAAAAAGCTTTGAGTGTCAAGCCAAGGATGCTGGGTTGCATCCAGGCCCGACTGTGGGTCTTTTGCTGGCTGTGAGCAGGGAGTGCCATGCCCTTCCCCCGGTTGGCTATGTGCTCTTGAGGCCTGACTCCCAAGGGACATGGGAAAAGAAAGGGATTCTATCATCCCAAGTGTGGCCAAGGCCACGGGGCCTGGGTGAGGAAGCACAGAAAAGACCCAGGGCTCCAAGTCTCTGGAAACAGACAGAGTTACTCTCACTCTCTGTGCAACACCAGTGGACTTGTCCACTCAGACACCAAGTCTGCCCCACCTTTTCCACTTCCTCTCCTCCCAAAGTGTACCAGGGCCTCTTCCAGAGACCTCACAGCCCTAGGGACCCACTGTTATTCAAAGCCTTCTGAACAGTAGAACCCAGATTCTAAGCAATTCTGAGCAGAGCAGGAAGGCCCCAATAAACCACAACCCCAGGTCTAAAAGCTCCTTAGAAATGGGGGAAATCATTCTCTGAGTGCCAGGCACTGTGTGAGTGCTTCACCCTATATGATCTCGTGTAACCAAAACAGCCATCTGTTAAACTGAGGCCCAAGAGATCAGTGATTTGCCCAGGGTCACACAACTTGTGAGTGGATTGTTGGGGCGTGAAACCTGCCTTCTGGGCCTCAAGGAGGAGCTGGATCCTAGTGGAGAGGGAAGGATTTAGAAGAAAGAAAGGAGGATGAGGAAGCCACCATGGAGAGGGCAGGAAGGACAAGGAGTGGGAAACGTCAGTGAGGATCAGAGAGAAAGAGAAAAAGAAAAAAAATAGGAGAAAGAGTCAAAGAAGGGAGTAGACAGAAGTGAGGCAAGAAACAGAGACCAGGGAGAGGGTACGGAAGAGGGGGACAAAGGGGAGGGCCGCCTTCCTCTTCATCAGAGGAAATGGGGACCAGAGAGGGTCCCCACCTTGCTGGAGGCCACTGGGTGCAGCATGCCTGGGCTGTGGCTCTCATTCTCCTGGGCAAGAAATTGGTTTGAAACCAAAATTCTTGGGGGCTCCAGGGAATGAGAGGCAAAAAAAAGATTTTTTGGGTAGGTAATATATGCACGTGATACTAAACTCAAAGATACAGAAAGGAAAACAGCTGCCCAGACCCCCTTGCATAGACTACCCCATTACCTGATTCTTACATATTTTTCTAGAGATAGTCCAAGCAGACACAAGCATAGAGGCAGATCTATTCTTTCTTTAATTTTACACAGGAGGTATGAAACACATTGCATTTCCCTTTTTTTTTTTTTTTTGGAATAGTTTTTAATTTAAAAATAACTCCACAGAAGTTTATTATAGAAAAGTTTAAAACACAGATGAGGAAAACAAATAAATTTTATTACCACCACAGCATTTCCCCTTGGTTGTTATTTTTTTCCTCTAGATCCATCCCATGCCCATGCATATAGAATGGTCTTGTTCTTTTTAATGACTGTACAGTCAGTATTCCACTATTTAGAGGGACTGTGGTATTTTTAAATCATGAGACCTCATTCATATAAAAGTATGTAAAATGTTTATGAAGAGTTTAGAGAATGAATAACTGCAAAGCCAACACTTATGTAACCACCATCCAATAAGCCATTTCTAGCACTCCATTCCCCAAAGGCCCCCTTCCAGGCTCCTCTCTCTGTCTAGAAGTGACACTATATTAACTTTTTCAGTAATTATTTCCTTGCTTTTCTTTGTAGCTTTACCATTTATGTAAACATCCCTAACAATATAGTTTAGTTTTTGTCTTAACAGATTTTAATCTTTATGTATAGAGAAATCATATAAATATCTTTAGGATCCTGCTTTTTTCCCCCACCATGTTGTTGTGTGTAGCTGCGGTCCATTTTCATTGCTGTGTAATATTCCATTGTAAAGGCCATTTATCTAACCATCTTACTGATGAACATTCAGGTTGTTTCCAATCTTTTGCTATTACAAAAAAAAACCACTCTCATCAATAAAATTTGCTGGTTTACATATATACAAATGTGTGTCTAGGATAAATTCCCAAAAGTTGGAATGCTGGGTCAAAAGCAGTGTTTTTTATTTTCTGGGTTGTTTTTGCAGGGAAGTGAGAGGGGAGTACCTGCTGGAAGAGTTGGGCTTGATTTGGTTTAAGCGTTGTTTCCTGGGCAGACAGACTGTAGTGCTGGCTCAGAGTGGTGGTTCCCACGCTCTTACATTTGCTTGTCTCTAAAACAATACCCTTCAACAGCATAAAACAAATTTTTCTGCCTTAAATAAAAACAATATCAGAGAAAGGCCTACTTCTGTGGAAGTAAATATTTGAAGGGAAACTAAAATACTATAAATTATCCTTTTTTATATTTAACTTTCAGGCTCATCTTGATGGTTAACAGCTTGATACTGAAAAGAAAATCACCTCAACCAAACATAGGCTGAGTCTAAAACCTTTGTGCACCTCTCTGTAAACCCTAATAAATATCAGCAATTATCTAAAATAGAAATAAAAAGTCCTTAAATTATAAGTAATACTGAAAATGACATAGCTCTGAATCTTAACTCATTGGAAAAAAGACGAGCTAATTTATTTAGGTTTTATAACATAGGTGCACAGGAATTTTTAACTCACCCCTTTTGACGTCAAAGGAGATTAATTTCTTTGTTGAGATACATTGACATAATTTTGTATCAGTTTTAGGTGTACTGCATTTAAAATTTTGAAGTAAATGATAGATAAGATAGATAATAGAGAGGTGATATATATGGCTAGATAGATAAATGATGGATGGATAGATGGATGGATAGACAGATGGATGATATATAGATAGATGATTGATAGATATAGATAGATGATAGACGGATGGATGGATGGATGGATGGATAGATGATAGAAAATAGATACGGAGATATTGTCACATCGCCCTTTATAAAGTTGCACCTATTTACTGTCCTGACAGCAGCACATGACAGGGTTGTTTCCTCATCCCATTGGACAAGTGGGCAGCCCTGTAGGGCTGGACCTTATAGAGTGACAGGCCTGAGTGGTGGAGGGCCAGGCAGCCCTTTGCCCTGACTGGGCTTGGCCGCTGAGGGGGTAGGCTGGGTGTTACTGCAATCACAGTGTAGGCAGGCAACAGGAAACATGGGTGCTGTGTCCTCAAAGCAGTCCACAGAGGGTCACATGGCCCCTGAACTTGCAGACCCCTTGACCTCACCCCAGAAGAACTCTAAAATGAGGGAAGGGTGCCCCACCCACTTTCCTAGCAACTGGTCCCCATGGGGAGCAATGGGGTATGTGGGAAACCCAGGCCTCAGACTAAGAGCTGGGCAAGTTGACCAAAAAGAGCTGAGTTTATGAACATAAATGGCTGTCTCGCAACTTCCTCTCACAGTTGAGACACTGGGAGAGGCTCCTTGGGCCCCTCACAGCTCCCTGAGCTCTGGTCAGAGCACTGCGCTGGCTCTTTAGTACATTAGGGCATCCAACAAATTTTTACTCAGGGCCAGATGACCCACACAGGCAAATATCCCTGCCTTTACGGGGCTTGTTGCAAGCAGGGAGGACAGGGGATAACATGGTAGATAAGAGCGTTTCACTGCATGTCAGAGGTAACAAGTGTGTGCAGTTGGGTAAGGGACTCACAGTGGGGTAGGGTGAGGGGGCAGTTCGCAGTGCTGAGAAGGGTGGCAGGGCAGGCCTCACCTAGAAGGGGTCCTCTGAACAAACATGTCCAGGGGTGAGCTGCGCAGATGCCTGGGAGAGGAGCATCAGGCAGGGGGCTGGTGCAAGGTGAGGGGTAGAGGTGGGGGCTGGTTCAGGTAGGGCCCTGGGGGACATGGTGTGGCATTTGGTTTTGACTCTGGGGCCCTGTTGCAGAGTGCATTCTCTCTTATTCAAATCTAAAATTGAGGCCATTATCACACCCCTGACACAGATGAGGAAGGTACGGAGCAAGCTCAGAGGCAGCCCATGACTGGCACAACATGGCCTGGCCAGGAGGTGGTACAGGCAAGGCTGAAGCCCGATCTGGCCAAGACCTCACTCGTACCCACGGCAGCTGCTCGTGCAGTGCTTGTGGGCGGCGACAAAGGCCAGGGGCAGGAGCTGGCATTTGTTGAGCATCTACTGTCTGCCTGCATTAGCTCATTCCATCACATTTATCATCGGTGCCATATTACAGATGAGGAAATGAGGTGCAGGGTTGCACGTGGGCATGCCCAAGGACACATAGCTGGTGAGCAGGATGAGAGATGAATGCAGCTCTGAAGGGTCCTGAGGCCACTGTCCCTATCTCAAGCTTCTCCCATGGGTATTTCCCTACCTAAAAGTCCTCCTTAGCTTTCACTTGTCCACAGGCTGAGGACTGTGCTGGGGCCCCCAAACCCTGGGTCTGGCCAGCCATTCCACCCTCTCTCCCACCCCAAGTGAACCAGCACTCCCCCACACCCCCAGCCAGAACATTCTCAGAAGCTCTTTCTCAATCTCCCATTGCCTTTGCTCACAGGCCTATCCCCTTGCACAGACCAAAGCCTCTGTCTTTCAAGGGCCAGCCTCCTCCAGGCTGCCCCCTTTCTCAGCTTATCTCCATCTCTTCTCAGCCCCCAAGTCTGTCCTCTGACTCTGTGCCAGCTCCTGCCCTCTACTCCCCATCCCCAGCAGCCAGGAGGCACAGATCTCCAGAACAGCCCGACCTCCTTAGCAGCCACCCTCCCACGGCCTTGTCCCCTGTTGACCAGGCCTGCAGACCAGGAGCTCACCTCCCAGCCACATCACTCAGCCTCCGGCACCTCAAGCCCACCACTGCCCACAGTGACTTCCGCCTGTTCACCACAGCAGCATCCCACCACCACCACCTGCTTGCTCACCAAGGACACCAGCCACTTCCCCCCAGACCCTCTCCTCTGTGGAGCACCTTCACTGCCCTCTTCTATCTAGGTGCCCCTGGATCCTTCCCATTAACTTGCTGTGTGGCCTCTGGACAAGTTCCTTCCCTGCCCCAACACTCAGACACCTGTATTCTATAGAGGGGTCAACAAGACCCACCTCCCAGCATTGTTCAAAGGACTGCAAGTAATAGTGTGTGTAAGCATTTACCTGGCACACAGCAATGCTCACTGAGCCTTGTGGAGGTTAGGAGAGTGGCTCTGGAGATGGTGATTCCAGTCCTGTCCCTGCCCTTCATTCACTGTGCTGCTGAGGGCAAGTCCCTTCCAGGGCCTGACTCCTCATCTGTAAAACAGGGACAGTAACAGGTGCACACCCTGGGGCTGGGGGAGTAGGAGGAGATAGCATGTGTGATGTTTGCGTGTGACAGGCATACTCGGCAACCCTCGGGCACAGGGAGGCTTAGCCCATTGCCTGAGGGCTCAGGGTCTCTGCTGCCTTCAGCCCGTCAGGACTCCCACACTTCTGCCTCTCTGCAGCCTCCTCGGGAAACCTGAGAAATGAGGGAGTCTGGGCAGCCGGTGGGGAGAGCCCTGAGACAGCGGTATCCCTCCTTCCTCTGCCCCTCCCCTAGTTCTCTCTCACTGTCCCTGACTAAGCAACCAGCTCTTGTAAGGGGAAAGCCAGACTGAGAAGATGGGCTCAGATCTGGAGCGACCCTGTGATAGGATGAGAGGGGCCCTTTGAAAAGGAAAAAGAGAAGTAATACTTTTTGAGCTCCCATCATGGGCAAGCACACTGGATCTTTAACAAGGCTATGGAATAGGAATGATCTCCATTTCGGAGATGAGAAAATGGAGCTCAGAGCAGATCCATACACTGCTCCAGGTCACAGAGGAGAAAAGGCCAGAATTAGAACCAGATTGGGCTTATCATACTCCAAAGCTGCACTCCCAGTGCAAAGCTGCCCCAGTGTGTTTGCCATGAGCTCTTGGGACCTTGGGACAGGGCATTTGTACATCTAAGAGGGCCCTGAGGGGACCAGTGAATGAAGGGCTGACTTCAGCTTCCAGACCGTGGGGCCCAACGCCAGTTGGAGGCTGCCTAGGAGTCCCAGACAGTGGCGGGGGTCAGCCTAGGGTATGGAGCAGAAGCCGTGGGCCCAGAAGGAGTTAACTGCATGAGGGGCCTGAGTGAATCAGAGGCTGCAGGCTGTGATGGAAATTCCCTGTGCATGGCATGTGGTCACCCAGAAAAGGGAAACGGTGCTTTTCGGAGCAGGGGATGGCGGGGGCTGGAGCCTAGGAGCAGACTCCTGGCCGGGTGGGGCTGGAAAGGGCCTTGTAATCAAGAGGCCTGGGTTCCGGGTCTGCTCAGGCCCTGGGTGGGAGGTGGGAGGTGAGGAGCTGCCAGGCTGCCAGACCTGGTTATGCTATAGTGTATCCATGGATTCTGACAGATAGGTAGATGTGCACCAGGCCCAGAGGAAGCAAGGGCACTCCCACTGGCCGTGGGAACTGGTAAAGCTAAGGCACAGGGGTGTGACTCAGCATGGAGAGTTTATCCCATTTTTGCTGTGGAACTCTTTCCTGTCCTTCAGGGTCCATCTCAAGTGACCCCTCCCCACCCCAGGAAGCATTCATCACCCCTCTGTGTCTCCCAGCCTCAGTTTCCCTGTCAGTGCTCTCAGAATTTTGTAACTCTTCTGCCTTCTCCAGAAGAGTGTGGGCAGGGGCTGTATCCTAGCTTTAGAAACAGCTTGCGCTCAGCACAGCGTTGGCTCTGGGTGCTTGGCATTTGTGAAATGACAGTTTCACAGAAGAGGATTCTGAGGCTCAGAGAGGTCAGGTGAAACTCAATCAGCCAGCTGGCTGTAGCTCAGTGGGGCTTGGCCAGGGCTCTGCCTTAGTGGGAAGGAAGGAATGGGGCAGGCAGATCCTTCCCTCGGGGCAGGGCAGGACACTGGCAGCCTGGCCAGGGATGGCCATCTGATGGCTCTGCTGTCCCAGATCTGCTTCCCCCTCAAGTTTCAGGGCAGCCCTGCTTCTGCCCCTGTCACAGTGCTGGGAGACTTCTGTCCTCCCAGAAAGGAGACTGAGGTAGGAGATAGAGCAAGAGGCAGTCAGATGGAGAGAGAAGGGGATTTGGTTTTAGGACCTTGCAAAGCTCAGGCCAGATGTTTCCCTGCTCTGTGGCCTGGCTCACGTGGCTTCTTCCCTGAGCCTCAGTGTCCATTTTATGTTGGAGATAATGGGATAGGCACGTTCGGGGGACAGAAAGAACTGACTGGTGTAAACTGTAAACCTCTGTGCCAATGTGAAGGAGTTCGCCCACCATAGTAATGAGCAGTAATTGCCAGCTGTGTCTCTCCTTGGAGCTGTCTCCTGCTGCAGCGCCACCCTGCCTTCCAGTTCCTAAGCGGTGTGCGCTGTGGCTCTCAGGCCCAGTGTCCATCTGTCCCATCTTGATTCTGCACAGCACAAGGGCCTGTGACCCACACCCACAAAGAGCAGACCAAAACTCAACTTGAGGAGAGTTGTGGCTGGGGCCTTCTGCCCAGAAACATGCCGCCTGAAATCCCCAGGTGCCCCAAGCTCAACTTCTGCACATCATTTCCTTGGCCTCCTTTGAAGGTTGAGGGTGCTCAGAGAGGCCACCCTCAGGCAGGGACAGGCAGCAAGGTGGTGGCCAGTGGTGCTGGAGCTTTTCCAAGCACAAAGGGAAACTGAGAAGTGTGGGAATGTGCCTCGGGCAGGCCCAGTGGGCAGGCCTGCATGAGAGGGGCTGCTCCAAGGAGTCCAGACTGATGGGGTCCTGAGGCTGAGGAGGAGAAGAAGACATGCGGGCCAGTGGCTGAGGGATTGGAGCTCACTGTGAGGGGCTTGCAGCTTGTCCAGACAGAGAGCTGGCCAGGCAGTGGGAGGCTGGGGAGCTGTGTGGGGAAGGAAAGAGGAAGCCATGAGGAGAGGGGGAGGAGGCTGCTGGGGATGGAGCGGGAGTGGGGGCTGGGGGCCTGGAGCCACTTTGGCCACAGCCACTTCACTTCTCCCGGTTTCGGTTTGTAAATAGCTACTGGCTCTGTGCAGGCGGGATGGGCCCTGCCCCTTCTGTGGCCTATGTCCAGCAAGCCCCAGGTTTGAGTAGCAGCAGAAACTCAAACCCTGGATTTGAGGACCCCAGGGGGCATCAAAGCTGGCCCAGACTTTGGTGAGGGTGGGCAGGTTTCGGTGGGCCCAGCTCTGGGCAGCCCCAACCTGTGGTCACTGAGGTAACGCAGCTGGGACAGAACTTGATGACTTGGCCACACTGGGCTTATTTATAACTGGGCCTTTCTGGGCAGAAGCAGCTGCTGACCCGCCAACTCAGCACTTGAGCTGGCCCAGGGCACGAAGGTAGGGGACAAAATGGTGGGGGCCAGGCTGGCCTGGTGGCCCTTCATGCTGGACCTTGGGGTCTCAAGGTCCCCAAGCCTTTTCAGTGGGAGGCAGTCCTTGGTCTGCCTGTCATGAGAAGACCTTGAGATTTAGGGGAAGCTACTTGTGTGATGGGCATCTCAGAACCTCCTGGACCAACAGAGGTGTCTGAACTCAGTCAGTGGACTGGTCAGTTCTCAGGGTGTGAACTCAGGCCTTAGCCTTCCTGCAAAGAAACTCTTCCTCCAGAGGTCAGCCACTGTCAGCAAACTCAAGAAGCCAAGTCATCTCCTCTCCCTTTCTTGCAATAGCAGCTTAAAAACAAAACAAAGCATGTTCGAGAAAAGGGCAATGCTGAATCCTAAGGCCTGGCCCTGACGGTGGAGCAACAGGCACTGACAAATGGGGAAAGGTTCAGGCCCCTCCTAAGGCTCCTGCCTCATATCACTTGGGTACTTTTCTCCTTGTAGATGAGAAGGGCTGGCCCTGCCCCAACCCTTCAAACAACACTTGTCTCTCTTCTGAGGAAGACTGTGAAGGGTAGACCTGACCCTTTCCTATGGTTTACAGGAATAAAAAGGTTCCTAAAATGTTTCTTCCACTTGGGAATCCTTGTGGATCAACCTTGTCACTTCCTACTCTCTGTTTCTTGTCCCCATCATCATCCTGTCTCCCACCTTTGGTCCCGGCCTTCCCATCTCCAAGCCTTGTTCCAGTCTGGTCCTCAGCCTGGCATGCCCTTTCCTTCCTCCTGTTTCTCCAAGTCCCCTTTCTTTTAAGGCCTATGTCAAGCCCCTCTCAGAGGGTCCTTGCCTCAGTGCCCGCCCTGTCTCCAAAGCTGAGGCTCTTGGGATGTAAAAGTCAAGGGACATCAGAATTTGGGCAGAAATAGGTTGAGGGCTTTTAGATCATGGGTGCTGGGTGCCATGATCACTATGTGAAAGAGGAAAGCAAGCCTGGAGTGAGTCAGGGATGGCCAAAGGCACTCAGTGAGAGGACAGAACTGCAGACAAAGCTACGTGCCCTGGCTCTGGGCTTAGAGCTCCCACCCTGGGGGACCTCTGCCCTCCTGGACCACCTGCTCAGCCTTGAGTGAAAGCCCTTACTCTCCCCTTCCTCTTGTCAGAAGCTATTAGGGATGGAAGGACTGGGGCCTGGCATGGGGGGTAACTCAGGCCATCCACTACCCAGGTTTGAGGCTTAGGGTGGTGGGCCCCTTCAGGCCCCTCTGGGCAGGGTCGGGGTGCCCAGCCTGGAGCCACCTGAGCTGCAGCTGCCCCTGTTTCCACATCAGCAGTAGCAAGTCCGGCGCCTGAGAAAACAGGAAGCGCCCAGTCACCACAGGAAGCGTGTGTGCGCAGCCTCCCCACCCCCGGCCCATTGCAAAACGCCAACAGCCCCATTACCACAGGCACCGCACAGTGGCAGCAGAAATGCTCCGGTCTCCAGGCCTGCTGAGGAGCTGGACAGACAGCCTCCAGCCCTAACCCCTCTGGGTCAGGCTACAGGGTGATGTCCAGCCCTGGCCTTGAGGAGCCTGAGATCTCCCAGGCTTCAGGCCTCATGCCTTCCTCTGGGTTCTCAGCCCAATCCCAGTGGCCTGAGCCAGGCTGCTTTGGCCATCATTAAATCCTAATATGGGGTCAGGGGTCACCAAGAAGCCATTGCTCTGACCTGGTGGTAGGCATCTGAGGACTCTGGGCCTGGCCTTCAGACCCTGACAGGGCCTGATCCCCAAGCCTCGCCCAGGCAGTTGGCCCAGAGCCCGCCACTCCCACGACCCCAGGGAGCCATCTGCTGTCAAGTCTGCACCTGCCACACCCCCTGCCCAGCCCAGCCCTTTCCAGCTGAGACTGCAGCCCCTGGGGTCCTGCCCAGCTAGTCCTTGAGAGGCCTGGGCCCCTCCTCAACCCACCCTGCCTGCCCCGACTCACCTCCCATTTCTGGCCCCCCAGGCTCAACCCTTGGAAGGAGATGTAAGTCCAGCGAGGCCAAGGCCCGGTGCCTGAGGAGACCTGTGCTCCTCCAGCCCCGGGGACAGCAAGGAAAAGAGAAGAGAGCAGAGCATTTCATGGCTATAATAAATCAAAGGGGGAAGTCAGAGCAGGAGAAATAAGAAACTTCCCTACCCTGGGCACAGGGACCTGCCAAGCAGCAGCCCCGGCACCCCCTTGGCCTTCCCTCCTCCCTCCTGCCTCCCTCGCCAGGGCCCAGATACAATGCCCTCTCCTCAGGCCTAGGCACTGCACCAACCCAGAGACCCCCTGGGCATCCAGTGACCTTCTCACTGTGCACCCTGAAGCTAGGTACTCTCATCTCAGTTTCCTCCTAATGGGCACAGAAATCCGCAGGTTGTGTGCTGGTCCAGAGACCTGAATGGCCAGGCTGCCCAGCAGAGAGGCTGAAATGCCCCTCTGGACAAGGACCCTCAGGGGGTGAAGGGCAGGGTGAAGCATCCTGGGAATCCCTGGTGGGACAGCTGGGCTGGACTGGGCTTGTGTCTGTGAGAGAATACAGGAGGTCCAAGGCAACAAGCAGGAGCATGGAGCTAAGGGAGGGAGAGCCCCAGACTGGAGGAACCTCAACTCTGTCCCTGCATCTCCCAAACCAGATGGAAGGCCATGACGCAGGCACCAGATATACGCAGCCACTGGATGCACCAAGGCATGTATTCCTGGAGTGTCCACTCAGGTAGAGACAGAGAGGGAAACTTTTTCTCTCTTTTTTTAAAAGCCTACATATTAAAAAGAGGGATGCAAATCTGCATGAATTTTTCAGACAAAATCGGGAACTTCAGGCACGTTTTGGACAGTTTGGGAGCCACTCTGAGCCATGCCCTCAGATGCCCAGCAGAGCCTCCTCCAGCTCCTCAGCTCTTGGGTGCATAGATGGAGACTCAGGACAGCTCGGCTTGAAGCCCACTCTCCTGGGCCAGTGTGCTCGCTCCCTTACTCCAGGGGTCTCTGCTCTCATGCAAGCAAAGACTCCCCAGCCTCAGCCCTAGTCTCCTCCTGATGACTCCTCGACAGCTGCCAGCCTGGAGCTTGGGGCTCTAGGGAGACAGCAGCAGGGCCCAGGCTCCCTCTGAGCCTCTGAGATCACGCTACTTCACTCACAACCTTGTCAGGCCGATAAGATAAGGAAGTGGCAGTGACTGTTGGAGTCCAGGCTGCAGAGCCAGACAGATTCAACAGCATGCAGCGTGTGACCCTGGGCAAGTGATCTCACTGCACAGCATTGGTTTCCCCATTTGGAAAATGCCTACCTTGAAAATCTGCAAAGAGACAAAGGGGGCCATGGAAAGGGGCCTCAGGATGATTGTGTGGCCAGCATCACCCAGCAGCCGCCACTCCTGTCTCCTCCCAGAAGTCCCCACTTCCTCCCTCCTTTACCTCTCACCTGCCTGAGTCAGGGTGAGAACCTCTGCTCTCTGCTCTTCTCTGTACCTGTAGGGCCCCTGGCCTCGCTCTGACCTGTCCTGCCCTGTGAAACTGCTGGAGCTGGGGTTCCCAGCCCTGCCCTTTCTGAGACAGAGACCTTGAGGCCCAAACTCCTGCCCTGGCAGGACCCCCCACTTCTGCTTGCTATTGTCCTCACAAGGCAACACATTCCATCCTCAGACAGCCACAACTGTTTTTAACAACTGGTGGCACTCACTAGGCACTGTAGATACACAATGTCTTGTAAACCTCACAGCTACAGATATTTTTAGCCCCATTTCACAGGTAAGAAAACTGAGGCTCAGAGGAGGAGAGACGGGGGCAAGGTCAGCTGGCTAGAAAGGAGCAGCTCTGAGATGAAAACTCAGGCCTGTGCTGGCCCAGTGGAAATCCTATGCAAACCATGAGGCAAAGCAGCACTTTGTTTGAAAAGAGACTTCAAGCCTTTTGGGGTGTGACTGCTGCCCAGGCTGGTGATCCTGGCCTATTCCCAACTCCCCTGCTCCGTCCCCATCAACAGTCTTTTGCTTCCCCTGATCCAGGTTGTAGGATGCCAGAGTTGGAAAAATTCCAGCCTTAGGGGCCCATGAGAGTAGAAAGATTATAAAATCCAGGAAGGCAAGCAGTCTCCTGAACCAAATGCTCCCCTTGGCTCCCTGCCTCAGGCATGCACACCTCCCAGGGGTACTAATTCCCTGGGGAGACAGGCCCAAGGGTGTGGCATTCTCCGGTGGTTAGAACCAGGGCATTAGTGATGGACATTCTTCCTGGGGTTTCAGTCTCATCTCTGCAGTTGAGAGACCACCTCCTGGGTAAGTGAACTTAATCCTAAAATGGAGAGAATAATGCCTCTCCTGGGCCTGGAGATTTCACAGAAGGGAGATTTGTTTTTAATAGCCAACAGCTCAATCCTTCTTCGTGCAGGGTCTCATTTAAGCCTTATAACAGTTCTGACAAGTAGGTACTATTATTACTCCCATTTTATAGATGAGGAAACTGAGATGAAGGAATCTTCCCAAGTCACACAGTCTTGCAGGGGCTTGAACCCCAAGCCTGTGTGACTCCGAGTCAGATGCACTTACGCAGCCCCAGAGGGGGCCCTCCTACTTTTCTCCCAGGAATTCTCCTCGGCTGCCACCAGCTTGCAGGGTCAGAGGCCCTGAATGGCAAGTTGAACCATGACTGGATGGAACTGGAGGGGTGGGCCCTGTCCAGCTGTGGTGCAGTCCCCAGATGCCTGGCTGCCCTTGCTCTTGCGCTGGGTTTGCGGATGGCTTCCTGGGGATGCAAGTGTTTGGGACCAGCTGCATGAGGACTCCTCCAAGCAGTTTCCCTGCCGAATGTCTTGGGCTTTCCTACCCTGTAACCAGGTGTCCCACCCGTTCTACAGAGGGGTGTGAGCCCTTCCGGGGGCCTGCGGGGTGGAGCCAGGAGACCAAGAAGCTAGGCTTGAGCTGTTCACTTATTTAGGCTCCTTTCAAGGCTCTGGGAGAGGCTTCAGCATTTTGTAATATTTTTCTTAAAGAGAGCCCCAGATTGTATAAGCACCTGGTTCCACAAAACCTAACTCTGTCCCCAAGCTGGGGACAGTGGAAAGAGTTCCATTGTCCTCCCCACTTGTTGGTATTCATTGGCTCTGTGACTTTCAGTGAGACTCCACTTTCCCAACTATACGATGGTGATGAAGCCTGGAGAGTCAGGGGGTACAGCAAGGCCAATGAGAGGAGCTGAGGATACCCATCCTGTACAAAAGGCCCAAATCTTCAGAGGGATTTCACCAGCCTGCGTTCATTCTGCCCACAGCTCTAAGAGGTGAATGGAGCCTCCTACCCCCATTTTCCAGCTGAGGTTTGAACTGAAAGAGCAGACTGGAGTCCCATCCCCCACTGCTCCCTGGGGTCTCTGCCCAGGATGCCCAGCACTGAGTTGGAGGAGTGAGGACAGTGGGTGCGGGGGCCGCTCGGCGGAGGCCCAGGGAAGAGGCAGCATCCCGCACTGTCTCACCGCAGGACCGACCTTGGCCCTTATCGGCTCGGGCAGCTTCCGCCCCCGACCCCAGCCCTGCCTCAGGCCTGGTCCCCGCCACCACCTCCGGAGGGGCCAGCCTGGTGGGACCTCCCCCGCGGCCGCCCGCCCCCAGGGAGCTCCTGAGCTGCCGCGGACGGCTGCCCAGCCTAGCAGAGAGGGGCCTGGCCCCCAGGTGAGGAGCAGGAAGTGATAAATAACTGAAGGAGCCAGGGGGCCACGTCGCAGTGAGGCCCTTTCTGCCCCCGGCATGTCCACCCCAACCTGAGGGTGGCTCCCCAAACCCGGTGGTCTCAGCCAAATCTGTGAGGGAGGCGGGGAGGGAAGAGGAGCACAGTACCATAAAGCCCCAGGAGCAGTGGGGTCAGTCTACATGGGGTTGAGGGACATGGGACTTCGACCACACACACACACACACACACACACACACACACACACACACACACACACACACAGTAGCAATGCCAATGGGTGTCCCTGGCACAGGTGTGGGAGGGAAGAGAGAAGTAAAGACACCTTAGAAAAAGTGAAAGGCAAGCCACAAATTGGAGGAGACGTCCCACACACACACACAAGCCACAAGCCTTACAACCTGCAAAGGGTAAGCATCAAAGATACATAAAGAACTCTTGCAAATCCACAGGCAAAAAACAAGTAATCCAACAGAAAAACAGATGAAAGACATGAACAGGTATTTTTACCAAAGAAGAAGCACATTTGTCCAATGAACATCTAAGGGGATGCTCAGGCTCATTGGTGATGAGGGAAATACAAATGAAGACCGCAGATGAGATACTATTTTACTGTCACTTGAAGGGCCAAAATTAGCTAGCCTGACAGTACCATGCGCTGGAGAAGAGGTGGAGCCATGGAATCTCCAGTGCCTTGCTAGTCAGAGTACAACTCAATGTAGCCACTGGGGAAAATAATCTGGCCTTATCTTGTTGAACTGAGGCCCAGCAGCTCCACTCTAGGCATAAAATCAAGAGAAACTTTGGCATGTGTTGCAAGAGACATGGACAAAAATGTTCAAAGCTGCACTGTTCTGAACAGCAAACGTGTGGAAATAACCCAATGCCCACTGACAGAAGAATAGATAAATTACAGTAGATTCATTCACAGCATGGCATATCGTTCAGCAGTGCAAGCAAATGCACCAGTTTCACTCAATATCACAAATGAATCTTGGTACTATGCTGTTGACTAAGAAAGCCAGTCCCAGAAGACAGATACCATTCCTGTGAAGTACCATACCAAGCCCAACCATATCTCTACAAACAACAATTTGGTTCCTTCCTTCTACTACTTTTGTTATTAGGAAATACACAATTATCCACCCAAAGACTTAAGAGTATAGTCAAGACTCCAGAGTAATACTGAGAAATTATTAGAATCAGTAAGAAAATGTAGTTGGCTTGCCAGGTACCAAAAGAATACATAATAATAATTTGCCTTCCTATGCACTACAGTAAATCATTCAAACTGTAAGGGAAATATCCTATTCAAAATAACTGCAAACTGTGAAATATCTATAAGTAAACCGACTAACAGTTATGCAGGACCTATATGAAAACAATTATAAAATCACTGTATAAGATGAAAGAAAACCGTACAGCAGCTTTTCTGCCTTTACTTACAAAGAAGCAAAATTGAATGGAATATGGTCTCAGCATACATAGATATGAGAAAACTCTTCATTAAAAAAAAATAAGGACCGATTGTCACAAAATTCAGGTTACCTCAAGAAAGAGGCAGGGAGATGGGATGTGGGAGGGAAAACAAGGAAGCAAATATATCAATAAACATAAAAAATGGCCCTGCAAAGGTTCAGATCATAGTGCACAGTGTATAAGAATTTCATTCCTGTTTGTTCTCTTGAGGTAGGACAGAGAGAAAGGAAGACATTATGCTCATTTGGACAGACTTTTATTTAGTGTATAGGCCAGAGCTTGCCTTTCTAGCAGGTCACATGGGGTGGGGAGAAGTTGGGGAGAGGCCTGTGTATACAAGCCTCAGAGCTAAGGGCCCCCAAACCACACAACACTGAGGGCCTTAAGGCTGGACAGATCCAGAAGGCTTCAGGGGTGAGGCAGCCTAGTATATGGGCTGGATTTCAACTGACAGAGATGGTGGAAGAACATGTCAGGCCTGCCAGGGTTCCGATGGATGTTACAGAGGCAGAGAGGCCAGACAGAAAGTATGAGACTTGGCTGTACCTGGGCTGCCCACAGAAGATGAGGCCCTGTGGAATCACTGAGACATCATCTGACCAGGGCTTGAGATTCAGGGAAAAAAGCATCCCAGAAACTTATAAGGGAGCTAAAGCTGCTCAGGGAAGAACAACCTGAGTAAGGGTTAAGGTTAAGGGTTCCAGAGGGGTAAGTCCAGTTTGGGGAGAAGGGTCCCAGGGTGCCTGGCTCCAACTCTTTTCAGCTGTGACCTTGGGTAAGATGTTCCCTGCTATGAACCTCAGATCCTTTTCACAAGAGATTACTGCCTGTCTGCCACACCCCAGAGAAAGCTCTGTGAAGAAGGCCTGGTCTCTCACAAAGGACCACACTCTGGAAGCAGCAGGAATGTGAATTCACCCCTACCCCAGAGCCTCTAGCCCTGCACTGCCAGAGGAAGGGGAAGGTTGACAGAACACTGGCATTGCCAGGCCAGTCTGGTTTCCCAGCCACTGTCTGATCAACAGGCCTAGGGGCAGTCCCACCTTCAGGAATAAAAGGCTGAGGCCTGGTTACCTAGAAAGGTTTCCAGTGGAGATATCAGAACCAGGAATAGTGTGTTGAAATCAGACCCTGGGCAACCCAGTGAAGTCAGAGAAATGGTTGTTCAGCTCCTCAACCCTAGACACCCACAAGCCACTCAGGGCCAAGTAGTGTCCAGGCCCATCCCACCATGCTGAAGTTTGTCTGCCGGTGCCATGACCCAGGAAGTCCCTGAGACCTCCAAACCTATTGACAAATGTGTTGAAAAATGCTCATCTGTGCTCAGCAAGAAGGAAAGGGGTGGCCACCACCCTGTGTCTATCTGTTCTTTTCATTGCCGTAGCATTTTCTTTATACCCATGTATCCACACATATAAATAATAATAATAATATCTAACCTTTAAATAGAATTTCCCATATGCCAAGAATAGTTCTAAGTGCTTTGTGTGTATTCATTCATTTAATCCTCACAACAGTCCCACACAATAACTTATTTTACAGATAAGGAAACTGAGGCATAGGGAGTTAAGTAGTTTTCCCCAAGAGAGTCTGGTACCAGAATCTGTTTGTTTTAACCCAAGCTAGGAAGCCATCATATGTGCATGTGTGTATGTGTGTGAGTGTGTGTGTACATATATATAGTATGTATGAATTTTTGCATAATTGCATAAAGTTTTAATGTGTTCTTAATTTTTCTTTTTATGTTTTTTTCTCCCTCCACCATGGAATCGATGTTATCCCCCTACCATGTGATATTCTATATTTTTGTACTCACTATCACACATGGACTTAAATACACTGATACCTATAATGACATGTACATATACAGGTTTCTTTTTTGTAATTTTTAAGTAGTGGATCATATTTTATTTATTTATGTATTTATTTTGGTATTATTAATATGCAATCACATGAGCAACATTGTGGTTACTAGTAACCACATTATCAAGTCCCCACCACATACCCCATTAACTGTCCAAGCCCAGTTAATAGGAAGATGGTATAGAGTCACTACTTGTCTTCTCTGTGCCATACTGCCTTACCCATGCCCCCCATGTTATGTGTGCTAATTGTAATGCCCCTTATTCCCCTTATCCCTCCCTTTCCACCCATCCTCCCCAGTCCCTTTCCCTTTGGTAACTGTTAGTCCATTCTTGGGTCCTGTGAGTCTGCTGCTGTATTGTTCCTTCAGTTTTTGCTTTGTTCTTATAGTCTGCAGATGAGTGAAATCATTTGGTACTTGTCTTTGTCTGCCTGGCTTATTTCACTGAGTATAATACCCTCTAGCTCCATCCATGTTGTTGCAAATGGTAGGATTTGTTTTCTTCTTATGGCTGAATAATATTCCATTGTGTATATGTACCACATCTTCTTTATCCATTCATCTACTGATGGACGGACACTTAGGTTGCTTCCATATCTTGGCTATTGTAAAAAGTGCTGCTATAAACATAGGGGTGCATATGTCTTTTTGAATCTAAGAAGTTGTATTCTTTGGGTAAATTCCTAGGAGTGGAATTCCTGGGTCAAATGGTATTTTTGTTTTTAGTTTTTGAGGACCCTCCATACTGCTTTCCACAATGGTTGAACTAGTTTATATTCCCACCAGCAGTGTAGGAGGGTTCCCCTTTCTCCACATCCTTGCCAGCATTTGTTGTTCCTAGTCTTTTCTATGTTGGCCACCCTAACTGTTGTGAAGTGATATCTCATTCTGGTTTTAATTTGCACTTCCCTGATAATTAGCGATGTAGAGCATCTTTTCACGTGCCTGTTGGCCATCTGAATTTCTTCTTTGGAGAAGTGTCTGTTCAGATCCTCCACCCATTTTTTAATTGGGTTATTTGCTTTTTGGGTGTTGAGGTGTGTGAGTTCTTTATATATTTTGGATGTTAACTCCTTGTCACATACGTTATTTAGAAATATATTCTCCCATACTGTAGGATGCCTTTTTGTTCTGTTGATGGTGTCCTTTGCTGTACAGAAGGTTGTCAGCATGATGTAGTCCCACTTGTTCACTTTTGCTTTTGTTTCCCTTGCCCGAGGAGATGCGTTCAGGCAAAAGTTGCTCATGTTTATATTCAGGAGATTTTTGCCTACATTGTCTTCTAAAAATTTTATAGTTTCACGACTTACATTCAGGTCTTTGATCCATTTTCAGTTTACTTTTGTGTATGGTGTTAGACAATGATTCAGTTTCATTCTCTTGCATGTAGCTGTCCAGTTTTGCCAACACCAGCTGTTGAAGAGGCTGTCATTTCCCCATTGTATGTCCATGGCTCCTTTCTCGTATATTAAGTGCCATATATGGTTTGGTTCATATCTGGGCTCTCTAGTCTGTTCCATTGGTCTATGGGTCTGTTCTTGTGCCAGTACCAAATTGTCTTGATTACTGTGGCTTTGTAGTAGAGCTTGAAGTCAATTCCTCCTGCTTTATTCTTCCTTCTCAGGATTGCTTTGGCTATTCAGGGTCTTTTGTGGTTCCATATGAATTTTAGAACGATTTGCTCTAGTTCGTTGAAGAATGCTGTTGGTATTTTAATAGGAATTACATTGAATCTGTAGATTGCTTTTGGCAGGATGGCCATTTTGACAATACTAATTCTTCCTATCCATGAGCACAGATGTTTTTCCATTTATTGGTATCTTCTTTAATTTCTCTCATGAGTGTCTTGTAGTTTTCAGAGTATAGGTCTTTCACTTTCTTGGTTAGGTTCATTCCTAGGTATTTTATTCTTTTTGACGCAATTGTGAATGGAATTGTTTTACTGAATTCTCTTTCTGCTAGTTCATTGTTAATAGTGGATCATATTAAATAACTCCTTCTGCATCTCTCTTCCCCACTTGTATATGCCTGGAAGCCTCTAAGAAGATCTAATTCACTGCCTTTAACAGCCACACTTTATTCCATCTACTGTGTCTTTGCTCGTGGTCATGTTCTAGAGTCCCATTCCCACCCTTTATGCGCTTGTTTCTTTAATCCATTAGGGAGGCTGATGGTGGAAATTCCAGGTCAGGTGATAGGAAAGAGCAGTGAGAAAGCAGCAAGTGGCATTTCTGGCTGGGTCTTACCCATCCCCTTGCTGGTGGCCAGCAGCCCTCAGCCCCCAGAGAACCTTGACTGTGTTATTGTGAAATCATCTGTATATTGTGAAGTGCTTTGCATATGATGGAGTGATTTGCATACAGGGCATGAGGGGGTGCATCTTAGAGATCTCAGAGCAGCATCCTTGAGCGTCTTCCTCCCTTTGCAGAGAAACCAACCCTGGGTTTCCACTTCAGAACTCAGCAAGGGGCACAGGAAGATGTCCTGGCAGACCTGTGAACCTGGGGGGTGGGGCTGACAGGGGGCTTTCAGAGTTTATCCCACCTGGAAGGAGTTGGGGTCTAGGAAGAGCAGACATTGAAGCATGAAGTGGGACACTACACCAGATGCAGCATAGGAGAGTTGCATGTACCCTCAAAGCCCCCAGAAGGCGAGAGTAGCACAGGAGAGATGAAAGGGTGCTACACAGAAGGCAGCTAAAGGATCAGAGGCTTGGAGACCACCCTGTCACAGTCTCTTCCAGAGTGAGTACCCATGTGCACCCTCCTGAAAATTATACAGCCCAGCCTGACTCTCAGGGATGGATGCCAAATGGAAGTGCCAGGCAGGACCCTTGAAGTGAGAGGTGCTATCACATGCTCTGGGCTCAAAGGCACCAGGTTTGAATCCTGGCTCTGTCATATGCACCACTATGTGACCCTGAACTAACACTACCCAGCTCAACGGGCTAGAATAAGAATTCAGGAAGATAATGCAAATAGAGTGAATGGCCGTAGTTGGTGTTTAATGAATTGCAGTTATAACAATAATGCTTTTACTTGCTGCCCTAGTCAGAGGTCAGGCCTAGCTTCCTCTAGGTGAGGGGAGCACAGAGTCCTTGCTCCCTCAGTTATGGAGTTCTGAACGGAGCGGCAGTGTCAAGCCACCGCGTTTTGGACCCCAAAGGGTTACAAGCCCTGGAGACAAGGCCTGAGGTTCCCAGTGAAAAACCAAGGCATAAAAATAATTCGATGAGTAAGAATAAAATTCCCTCTTCTGAGGTTCCCGGGGCTAGGCCCCTCCCTGCGGCAGGCACTTCCCCTTTCCCTTGTTCATGGAGATGCCAAGCCCCGCTGACTCAGAGCTGGAGCCGTGCAGCCAAGCCACCCGCCCTGAGGCTGTGCTGTCTGGCGGCCGAGCGCGCCCCCGTGCGGCCGCAGCCGGAACTACAGACAGACAAAAGAAACGGCCGCCGAACCCGCAAGCCCAGCCACGAACCGCTCGCGGTCCCTGCGGAGCCCCGCCTCTGGACCCTGCCCGGCCGGGCTGAGCGCGGTGCCCTTGGAGCTCCCACTTCCGCCCGGTCCGCCCAAGCGGAAGTGCGTCGGCCGGCCGTGTTCCCTACGGCCTCCAGGCGGAAGCGCGCTGAGGTCGCGTCTCCCACCGATCCCGCGTTGCGCTGTGCGTCGGGTTCCGGAGAGGTCCCGTGTGACGTGGCCGCGCGCCGAGGGCGGCTCCGGGCCGGGGGCCGGGCAGCCGGGCAGCCGGGCCGGGTGGGGCAGGCCCGGGGCGGGGCGCGATGCCGCAGCTGGATGGCCGGGGCAGCCCGGAGCGTCACCGCTGCCGCACGGTGAGTGACCGCCCGACCCCCCAGGGCCAGAGCCCGGGTTGGGACCCCCCCGATCCCCGCATCCCGGCCGGGCTTGTCTTGGTCAGACGTGGGCCTCTCGCCCAGAGCCCAGGCATTAAACTTCTGTGAGGTCTCTCTCCTGTCGCCTCACTCGTCGCTCCCCATTTCCTCCTGCTGTGCCCCTTCACGTTCTCCCCTCCCACTCTCTGTAGAGCTACAGAGCTCTCTCACTCTTAATTCTCTCTTGCTTTGTCCCTTCTCTCTCTCCGACTCTCCGTACCCCCTTCCCCTCTCTCAGACCAGTGGTCCCCTCACCTCTATGTGACCTACCTCAGCCTTCAAGTATGGCCTGGCCCAGTCCTGCCTTTGATTTCATCAGGGTCTCCTGTTAAGGCCTGGAGATCCTACAAGGGGCATCTTTTCTACCTCCAGAAGCAGCGGCTTTCCACCCTTCCCATCTCCATCGGGATGAGAAAACTGAGGCAGGGATGTCACTAGCTCAAGGTCACAGCCAGCATGAGGCAGGGTGAACCACATTTAAACCTCCTGCCTGAGTTTCCAGATTGAACTTCTCTTTTGGTTGACTCACATCCACGTCTTGTGGATCACCCCAGCTGGGCACATTCCTGCTGTCTAGAGCTCCAGGCCTCCTCTGTCTGCCTCCTCCTCCACACCAGACACGTTCACCTGCATCAGCAAGCTCATCTCATCTTCACAACTGTGTGAGGGAGGCAATACTTAACTTCATCCTATAGACACGGAAACTGAGGCTCTGAGATGGGACTTCAGGGACTTGCCTCCAGTGTGAAACAGGTATAAGCCAGAGCACAAAGTTCACAGCAGGTCTCCAAAGCCTGTACTCTGCACATCTGTCAGGCAGCCCCTAACTGAGGGTTCCTTTCTCTTCAGTCCCACATCCTGTCTATCTCCATGCCACAGGGACATGGGGCTCATTTCCTAGGAAGAAGTTCTGATGTTCCTGTCCTGGCTCAGCTTCTTAGTTTCCCCACCTATGCCTCATAATGTCACCCATCAAGCTAGAGAGTGCTGGCCTCAGTCCCTGGAATGTATTCGCTGGAGCACATCCTGGTGGCCAAGCCTCCCCTGGCAGCCAGGCACCCCATTGGGCCTGGCCTGCTGGTGGCTAAGGGGAGCCTAGCCAGGGCCTCACCCTGTTGTTAGGGAAAGTTTAGCCTCAGGCAGACATGCTGACACACAGTCTGGAGCTGGCTCAGAAGGAAAAAATGTGTGGATTTGGGAGTGGGGTTTGAAGAAGCAGAGCTTCTTCACTCTGTGCACCCATCATTTGGGTCCTCAGAGGCCCCAGGCACGCCAAGCAGGAGGGCAGATGCCATGGCCACTTGTAGTGGGAGGAGGGTTAAGATGCCACGTTTCCTAAACAGGTGTGCAGCCAAGGGTGGCAGCTCACGTCAGTGGCCTTTGTGTTTTTCAGCACGTGGCATGCCTGGATGTCCCTGCCCCTGTTGTGGCATGACGGGTCAGAGGCTCCTCTTCCTTACTGCTCTTGCCCTGGAGCTCCTAGGAGGGACTGGGGGTTCCCAGCAAGCCCTCCGGAGCCGGGGGGCTGCCACAGCATGTCGCCTAGACAACAAGGAAAGTGAATCCTGGGGGACCCTGCTGAGTGGGGAGAGGCTGGACACCTGGATCTGCTCCCTCCTGGGCTCCCTCATGGTGGGGCTCAGCGGGGTTTTCCCGCTGCTCATCATTCCCCTGGAGATGGGGGCCACGCTGCGCTCAGAAGGTGGGTGCCCCTCGTCTGGTGCCCAAGGGTGGCCAGCAGCAGGGCAAACATGCTTTCTTCCTGGGAGAACAAGGTCTCACGTCCCGGGTTACAGTGTGTCTGAGGTGGAAGGAAGGGACAGAATACAGTTTCTCACCTTGGTCCTCTGAGACTGGGGTGCGCCATGTTCACTTGTCTTCGTGTGTATGTGGGTTCGTTTATTCTGAAAGAATAAAAGTCAACAAACATTCACCAAAAAGCAGTACAGATAGGCTGCCTGGGCTCAGATCCTGGTTCTGCCACTTACCAACTGGGTGGCACTGGGCAAACTACTTCTGCCTCCAGCACCCAGCCTTAACAATGGGGATGATAATAGTATCTACTTCATTGGCACTGTTGAGAAGATTTAATGAACTAATATTGGTAAAGCACTCAGAGGACTGCCTGGTGTAGGAAAAGGGCTACTATTCACGGGCCCTGTGCTGGGTATATATGCAGGGACCAGCAGAGTGTCACCTCTCCCTTCAGTCTCTGCTCATGCTGCAAAAGAACCCTCAGACCGAGGGCCCTGGCTGGCCTTATTCAGGAATATGTGCGAGGCTGGCTGCAGGCCTGCCTTTGGGAAGGGGACCTCTCGAGCAGCACACAGGCCGGTGTGCAGGCTCTTCCTTGGCATTTCCGTCACACTGTGTGCATGTCTGTTCACAAATGCCATGTCGTAATGAAAAATACACAACGTCAGATGAGGAGTGCCGTGGTCTGGAGCATCAAAGTGAGTGGCCCGCTCAGGGCCCCCTCCTCCTACAGCCACCCCCACCCCAAGTGGCAAGCCCAGCTCAGCCCTGCCTTTCCAGCTCAGCCTGGCTTACTCTCCCTTCACCCAGGTCAGTGGCTATCCTCACCCAAGAGTGTGACACCCAAGGTCTGGGCCAGGGCTCCAGGAATCTGTTTGAAATGAGTGCCCCAGGGGCTTGTGCTGCCTCCCAGGCTTGGAAACTGTTCATCCAGCAGATGGTTATGAACACATCTATGCCAGGTGCTGGGCTGCGGGTTGGCACCACAGCTGTGAATGGAGCCCTCTTGGGTCCCTGCTGTCATGTCTGTGCATCCTGTCATCTCTGCTCTTCATGGCATCCTTGCCGGGTCAGTGCAGGGAGGACTTGGATTATTAGCTCCATTTTACCAGTGGGGTGGCATAGGCACAGAGAGGTTCTTTGACCAGCCTAAAGTCACACAGCCTGGGAGTAGCAGCTTCCCATGGGATCCTCCCTAACCCCCACCAAGCTGCCTCTGGGCCTCAATTTCTCTGTCAAACAAAGGGTTTGGACATGGCCTCTCAGGGCACTTTCAACTGTGGATGCTGCAAGTCTGCAAAAGTCCCCAGATCTGCCACTTTTCTGACAGTACAGTAGCTAAAAAAGTTCCCATTTAGTGAGGACTTGCTATGGATACTGTCTTATAATTCTCACAAGATCCCTATTGGATCGATATAATTATCCCAATTTACAAATGGGGAAACTGAGTCCCAGAAGTACTCTGCCCAGGGTCATCAGCTGGTGGAGATGATGGAGAGCTGGAACCTGTTGGGCTTCAAAGCCCATCTCTTAACCATGAAGCAGTAGAGGCTCCACAGTCATCCAGCAGTTGTGTATTCCTGCTGAACACCTAGCCCTTGCTGGGCCTGGGGACCTAGGAAGGACAGCAGCCCCCATCCAGCCTTCTGGAGGCTTATGGTCTGATTGAGAAAAACAGAGCCCAGTGAACTGGGTGGGGTAGACTCTGACAGGTCGGCCCCAGGCCCCCCATCTCTGCCTTGTAGCTGGGGCCCGGCGCCTGAAGCAGCTGCTCAGCTTTGCCTTGGGGGGCCTCTTGGGCAACGTGTTTCTCCACCTGCTGCCTGAGGCGTGGGCCTACACGTGCAGCACCAGCCCTGGTGAGTGGGGCCACAGGCCAGGAGCAGAAGGGTGGGGGGCTGGAGGGGAGCTGCACCCATGCCTGCAATGGCCTAGGCCCTGCCTGCTCTGCCAGAATGACCGGGAGAGGGGTGCCGTGCATCTGCCAGGGGACTTGTCCTGGTCCCAGCACCCTGGCTCCTGTGGGAGTTCCTGGGACCCAGCTGCCCCACTGGCCAGTCCTGGCCCCCTTGCCCTGTCACTGCCCTGGACTAGGACCCATTCCAGATGGTCTTCCTCCTGTGTCGGTGCTGCCCCCTGCAGGTGGCGAGGGGCAGAGCCTTCAGCAGCAGCAGCAGCTGGGGCTGTGGGTCATCACTGGCTTTCTGACCTTCCTGGCGCTGGAGAAGATGCTCCTGGACAGCAAGGAGGAGGAGGGGACCAGCCAGGTGAGTCCCAGGTCCCAGGACCTGGAGAGGTCAGCCTCTGTTCTGTAGTGGTGCCAGGGAGGCCCAGGCTCTGAGTTGAACCCTGAAAAGAGGGTCTCCTGGCCCTTCCTGGGAGCTCTGGGAGGCTGGGCCAGCTTGTTTGGGAGGATCTGGAGAGTGAGGCATCAGCCCCTGCTATAGCTTGTTCTTACAGACTGATAGTGATGGTGGCGTGAGTGGCTGAGGGTCTGTGGAGTTTAGGGGCACCTGAGTGATTGAGCAGTCAGAAGCCTAGCCAGATAAAAGGGCTATTTTCCTTCTGTTTTTCCATCAGTCCCCTTCTGTGTCTACCCTGGCCAAGTGGGGGGCATCTAATGTCACCTCTCCCTCCTTCTCCTGGCCCTAGGCCCCTAGCAAAGACCCAGCTGCTGCTGCCGTGCTCAATGGAGGCCACTGTCTGGCCCAGCCAGCTGCAGAAACTGGCGTGAGTGCTGTGGTCCGGAGCATCAAAGTGAGTGGCCCACTCAGGGCCCTCTCCTCCTACAGCCACCCCCACCCCAAGTGGCAAGCCCAGCTCAGCCCTGCCTTTTCAGCTCAGCCTGGCTTACTCTCCCTTCACCCAGGTCAGTGGCTATCTCAACCTGCTGGCCAACACCATAGACAACTTCACTCATGGGCTTGCTGTGGCTGCCAGCTTCCTTGTGAGCAAGAAGGTGAGTGGGGTTGGGGAAGGTGGGACCCAAGAAGTTCTAGTGAAAATGATGGTGCCTGTGTTGACCAGTTGGCTCTGCATTCAAAACAGGTCTCCAGTCTATCTCCTTCCTGCCCATCCATCACCAACACCCTCATCTAAGCCCCCAGGACTCCTGTCACTCAGCCTTCTTTTGTCCCAAACCACTAGTCTATTCTCCTTGCTGTGAACACTCCTTATTGGGACCACATGCCTCTGCCTGGTTTTAGATGCTTCTCCCCCACCTCCTTCCTCTGCCCTCTATGCTCTGGCCCCAGTGGTTTGCCTACTCTTGACCTGGCTGAGTTCTTTCCCTGTCATCGCCTCCAAATCACACTATTTCGTTTGCCTGAAATGTTCTTCCTTCCACTCTTTGAACCACTGGCTCCTCATCCTTCAGGCCTCTGCTTAAACGTACTTCCTTAAAGAGGCCCCCATTACTCATGGCCCATGGCACATATCCTTTTCCCCCAGCACCTGGCACAGTGTGTAATCATGCTGTTACTCATGTTTATTCAGTGCCTGCCTCTCCCCTCCAGATCATCAGCTTCATGAAGGCAATTTTCTTGTCTTTTTCATTTGCTGCCATATTTCTAGTAGCCAAACATTACCCAGCCAGAGCACTCAGAGTAAATATTTGTAGAATAAGTGGACAAGTGGGTGCCCTGGCCCTTGGTACAGACCCCCACAGACTCCACTCCCTGCAGATCGGGCTCCTGACCACCATGGCCATCCTCCTGCATGAGATCCCCCATGAGGTTAGTGCCAGAGGGTCAGCATTGTGGGTGTGGAGCCTTGGGGAGGGATTTTGGATGGGACTTGCCCACCAGTGGCAGGCTTGAGGGCTGGACTTCTGAGGCTTGGAACTGCTCAGCCCACCAGGTGGAAGCCACCATCTCAGCTTTGCTCTAGCCTCCTTGGGCCTGGGGTCCCAGACAAGGGGGAATGTGGGCTGGGGGGCTCAGTGACAGGGCTGGTGCAGGGGACTTGGTGCTCGTGTCCATATCCGAGGTGTTCAGGGGGTCTGGCTCCACTGGAGCTCAGAGTGATCATCTGAACCTCCCCTCAGGTGGGCGACTTTGCCATCCTGCTCCGAGCCGGCTTTGACAGATGGAGCGCAGCCAAGCTGCAGCTCTCGACGGCGCTGGGGGGCCTGCTGGGTGCCTGCTTCGCCATCTGTACACAGTCCCCCAAGGGAGTAGGTATGGGCGTGGTGGGTAGAGGGCCCCAGCCAAAGGGCACAGCTGCCTGCCCCTGGTGTCCAGGCTGGGTCCCGCCTCCAGTCAACCCTGCGGGAGGGGGTGCAGTGAGCTGCACATGTCTCCTCGGGGCTCCTAGCCAACTGGGACTCCTCTTTCCTTGGCAGAGGAGACTGTGGCCTGGATCCTGCCCTTCACCTCTGGGGGCTTTCTCTACATTGCCCTGGTGAATGTGCTGCCTGACCTCTTGGAGGAAGATGACCCATGGTGAGTGGTGCACTGGGACTGCCATCCTTAGGGCCCTTAGGGATCGAGGAGGAGGCACTATGCCCCCCGCCCCATCAGCGTCCCCCTAGCGCCTTCCTAGCACCCCTCTGAGCCCTGCCTACCCCCACAGGCGCTCCCTACAGCAGGTGCTGCTGCTCTGCACCGGCATAGTGGCGATGGTGCTGTTCTCACTCTTCGTGGAGTGACTACCCAACGGCTCACCCCACACAGTGATAAGAGGCTCGGATTCACTCTGTGACCATCTGTGCGGCAGAGAACCAGTGTCTAAGAGAGCGCACCTCCAACCAGATGAGAGGACAGTGTCTGTGTTTGTGTGCCGGTGTGACCAGAGATGTGTGAGACCGACACTGTGATCCCTCATGCTCTGGGCCCAGAGCCCGATGCCCGCGCCCATCCCCGGCCACACTGTGGTCTTCTCTCCTTGCTACCCTGTCACCTTGCACTTCCCAGAGTGAGCAATGAGGAACAGCAGCATTGGTCCCAAGCAGAGGCTTCTCCCCACCAGGACCCCAGGGGCAGTGAGCATGGCCCAAGGAGCTAGGGCTGCAGGAAGCCCCGCAGTAGTCACCCCCTGGGGCCTCATGGGTCCCTCGCCTGAGATGAACCCCACTGGTCATGACCTGGCAGCCTAGGGGCCAAGGCTGGGGCGCCTTCTCTCTGCTGTGTTCTTTGGCAGCTTGAAAGGCAAAGAAAGGAGAGGCAGGCGTTCATGGAGCCATACCTGGCCCAGCATGGAGCTGGGAGTTGCTAAAACCTTTTCCTACTGGTTGCCCTCCCACCCTGGGCCAGCTCCTGTTCCCTGGGAGCACCAGCAGCTCTTGCCACCTCCAGCTGCCAGACAGCGGCCTGCAAGGCAGCATGCAGCCCCTGGACAGAGGCCCCGTGGTCCAGCTCAGGGATGCTCGTGGCAGCAGGGTCCAGGAAGGGACCTGGGGCAGGGAGGATGAGCCGCAGCTGCCGCCCCTGCTTGAGCCCCTTTTCCTGTCCCTCTTTGGGTGGGGGTAAGGTAGGGGTGGGAGGGCTCCTGGCCGTCATCACTCAGGAATGTGCTCTTGGAGAATGCTAAAGCCATAATCTCCAGCTATTTCCCTTGGCTGATGCCCAGGTACTCAGCTGGCCCACTCCACAGCCAGGCTTCAGCCTTGCTGCCCAACCGTGGACGTTTTGAGAAGTGGCCATGAAGAGAGTCTGAAAGCTTTTACAGCAGTTTTGCTCTGGTTCTGTTTGTATCTGTAAATACCTATTCTATAGATAAAGGTGCAAATAAATATTATATACAAACTGGCTGCCTCTGTTCTGCATACCAGAGTCCATGGCCAGAGGCCTTTCAGGGCGCCCTGTGCTCCAGCCAGGTCAGCTGCTCTGGAGACCCCGCTCTGGCTAGCCACTAGTTGCTCTCCTCAGTCATCCCCACCTCCTAGCCCTTCTCAGTGCTCATCTCTTAATTATTATCCTTGCAGTGCATCTCAGAACAGGGTAGAGCATTTCAGTTTCCCTGGCTTGTTTTGTTATTAGCTTTTATCCCAATAATACAAGTCACTCTGAATATGCTGTTGTAGCCCATGTTACCCCCATTGGTTGTCCTCTGAGCCAGGGGCTTTTTCCCAGCCTGCCTCCTGAGTAACAATTTAACCAAGCGAAGGAACTGCACCTACAAAGTCATCTCCAGGTTTAGCCTCAATAAAATTATTTTTCATTAGAATGTAAAGAAATATAGAAAATACTCTAAACCCCACACCCTCACCTCCTCCCTCCTATCAGGCATGGTGGGGGTGGGGGTAAGGGCACTGCTTCCCCACAGTGCTCTTAGAATGGGGCAGAGTCCCACTCCTCTCCAAGCCAAGCAGGGCCATCTTCAACAGGCCACTGGCTTGACAGCAGCATGCAATTTAGCACAAAAGCTATGAGCCCAGGTCAACTACATCCTCCACTGGGAGTGCCTGGCCCTGACTCAGTAACCTACAGCAAAGAGACCTGCTTCATGGGGGTGAATCTGGGACTCAGCGAGCCTGGTTCGGAGAGAACCAGGGAAGGAACCCAGGGCTGCCCTGCCAGCCCCCACCCTCCCCTTGGCGGCACTGGGGATGCTGCCTCTGGTGAGCACCTGACAGGTGGCAGATGCACATGCTTGCTGTCAGGGCACTTAGCCCCTGAGGGAGGCAGTGGAACCCCATTTACAGATGAAGCCAAGGTGTGGGGTGGCGCCACAGCCAGGTGAATGTCCTAACTGGTTAGAAGGGGGAACAAGGAATGCCTAAGTGGAGGCAGCTTATTGCAGGGCAGGGGACAGAAACCAGACACACTTCAGAGGGTGGTAGAGGGTGGGAAGTCGATGGGATTGCAAAGGAGCCATGCAGGTGGCACCAGGACACTTGGGAAGGTGGCCTGGAGGCAGTGGGACTAGAAAGTTGGGAGTCAAAACTAGGAAGGAGCTAAGTCCTCTGGATAGACTGATGCAGTTGGTAGCTCACTGTGAACACGTCCACTTGGGGAAGGGGACGGGAAAAGGACAGTGTAGCAGCTTTTGCCAGAGGGCAGTGGGATAAAAGTTCTGAAAGGCCATTCAAGGGGTAAAAGCTGATGTTTATTAAGCTTTTTTTCTCAGACCTGGGTTTGAGTTCCAGCAATGTCACCTAACAGTTGTGTAGTCTTTCTCCAGTTGCTTAAATGAATCTATAAAATGGGGATATCCTATTGGTGGTTACTGAGAAAACTGGGTAAATTATGCTCAGGACCTGTGTGGCACACGGCCCAGAGTGAGCCCTCAGTGACTGGTGAACCACACCAGGTCAGGCGCCATGTTGGGGAGCCGTAAGGTGGACACAACACCAGCTAGATCCTGAAGTAAACTGCGACAGTGTATGTAGCCTGACAGGGAGTGGGACCGACAATCAGGCCTAGAAGGGCTCTTACTGGATCCTTCTCAAGGTTCATTTTTCAGTCATAAAATGGGTCAAAAGAGTTAATGGGGACATGTGGACAACACGAGGTAAAGGGCCAGGAAATAAGAGAGGAGTTTCAAGGAGCAAAGACCCAGAGCCTGCTTTCCAAGGAAGCACGGCGGAGGGTCAGGACACCAAAATGAAGAAAGGGCAAGGCTGGCTTCTATTCAGGCCCCACTCCAGAACTGCAGGGTTGCAACCTCTTTTAACACCCAGAGGTGGGACCGGTGTGGGGAGAGGGGTTGGGAGGCCCGTGGTGAGATCCCGGAACACCCCAGGCAACAGCTACAGCTCGCTCCTGTCCTCCCAGAGGGCCCCGCCCTGACAAGTGGTTTGAGGCCCTTGGCTGTCTCAGGTTTCTAGGCAGCGGCACCTGGGGAAGGCACCTCACGCATATGCCCCCACTGTAACCCCAAGAGCCCAGGTATGGTGAGAAAGACAGTGGCAGAGACTGGAAACCATCTTTTATTACGAATTTGAACGAGTAGGACACCAAGGAGCAGGGGTAGAGGGCACCACCCTAGGCGTAGTACTGCAGGTTGGCTTTTTTCTTGGCCTGCACCTCCAGGATGCCCTCCATGTAGTCCTCGTGAGTGAGCTCCGTGGCGCCCCTGCGCAGTGCAATCATGCCCTGCAGCCAGAATGGACAGGCTCAAGGGTGCTTTCCATACCCTTGGCCCAGCTCCCAGAGGCCTTGACCTTCTCAGCCTCTTGCCCTCAGCAATGTCCGCCAGCCAAATGCCCGTCCTATCCAGGGAAGGGGACAAGAAGGCACAAAGCCACCCCCCCACCCTATCACTCACCGCCTCCACACACACAGCCTTGCACTGGGCCCCGTTAAAATCATCCGTACAGCGGGCCAGCTCCTCGTAGTTCACATCAGGACTGGGGGAGAGGACAAACACCACAGGGTTGTTATTTATGAGGAGGGTATGCCTTCCCATACTCCTGTCAAGTAGTGAAATCAACTCGCCCTGTGATCATAGGCAAGACCCCTTCCTACTGTGCCTTGCTCTCTTCTCATTAACAAGATGTAGAAAGGAGGTAAGTGAAAGCAGGTTCCTTCTGTCTCTTGAGCTCTATCCTTACTGATTCAGTCTCAGGCAGGGGAGCAGGAAGTTGTGGAGACAAAGGATGAGCATCTCCCCCCTCCCCCAAGTAGCAGAGGCCCTGCGTCACCACAGCAGCACTGCTGCCACTTACTGGATTCGTGTGCCAAGCACTGCACATGACACTGCCACAACACCATGAGATTGGTTCCATTATCCCCAAGTCCGAGGTAAGAAACTCAGGCTTAGAGAGGTTATGCCACCTACTGAAGGTCACAAAGATCTGAACCCAGTCCATCTGGCCCCTGGCTGAATTCCCCTTGGGCCATGTTGGGCTCTGATCACTTGCTGGGGTGGGAGTGAGGTGGAATCTAAGGAACACAGCCCCCAGAATGAAGCCCCAGCAAGATTCTACCTCAGGCCTCAGAGGAGAAATGGAGGCTGGCATGTGGAACAGTGCTGTGTTTGAATAGGGAGGGGAAGGATGTTAAGAATCCTGGGAAAGCGCAGCACAAAGAAAACAGACCACTCGGCTGCTGCCCCTTCAGGTCTCAATGCCTTGCTCATGTCCTTGTTCACCTGACATTCATCTTTCTGGAATGGATCTGCATGATTCTGGCCCGGGCCTCCTCATTGGGCATTGGGAACTCGATCTTGCGGTCCAGGCGGCCTGAGCGGAGCAGGGCAGGGTCCAGGATGTCCACCCTGTTAGTGGCTGCAATTACCTGAGCAAAGGGGGAAGCAGTAACTTGAACTGAGGATGGGGTTCACAGACAGACAACAGTCATGGCCGTGACAGACAGTGAGGCAGCCTGAGGTCTGGGTCAAACAGCATGGGGCATTAAAGACAGGCCCCAATTCTAATTCTAGCTGCAGTAGCTAGGTGACTGAGAAGGTCCCCTGACCTCTAAACCCTATGTGTATAGTCACAACAATGCTCACCTTTACTTGGGTGTTGGGCTGGAACCCATCCAACTGGTTCAGAAGCTCCAGCATCGTCCTCTGTACCTCCCGGTCCCCAGCCTTCTCACTGTCAAAGCTGGGCCACACAGGAGGCCCAAGACACAGTGAGGCCGCAACTCAGGCACAGCCCTCCCCTCCTCCACCCACCAGAAGCCCAACCCAGCCTATGCAGACAGGGAAATGTCTCCCTCAACTTGGAACCCCAGCCTAGGAACTGGCACAGAAAAGGTGTCATGGACTGGAGAGGCTCTTGGGATCAGGTGCCAGGATGAGGATAAAATGGTGAGCAAACCAGCCACTACCTGCGCTGGCCTCCCATGAATGTGCCACTGCAAACTGAGCTAAAGCTTAGAAATACAGGATCCAGTCCAGACTTGGAAGGTAAGAGGGAACCCAGGCAGGAATCCCTGAAAAAAATGTCTCTTGGGCAGAGAGGTAAAGGCTGAAATCATATTGGCTGGGCAACCAACCAATGAGAATGGGGAAAAGGAAAAACATTCCAGAAAGGGAATAGCAGGTGTGAAATTGCTCCCACCAGAGTCAGAATAGGCCTGCAAACCCAGGAGATGCTGTGGAGGGAGTCCAGAGGAAAGGGGGAGGTGAGGGTGGGTCTAGGATGAGGCCAGAGAGCTCTAAGGGCAGCCACACAGGGAGTTCTTGCAGTCCATGGTCAAGGCAGCATTTATCCCAGGGAGCAATGGAGATGTCCATGAAGGGTTTTAAGTGGGATCTACTTGTGTGAGGGACTGTGGGTGCCTGTAAGTGAAATGACCAGGTTTTGAAAATAACATGCTGGCAGCTGAGAGAGGATAGATGGCCAGGGAAAAGAAGGCAGTCAGCACTCCCTTACCGCTTGGTGCCAATGGCATCCAGCTCATCAATGAAGATGATAGACGGAGCTTTCTCCTTGGCCAGAGCAAAGGCATCCCGGACCAGCTTGGCACCATCCCCAATGAACATCTGCACCAGCTGAGGGCCAGCCAGCTTCAGAAAGGTAGCCTGGGGGGCAAAGTGTGGTATAATCAGGTCAAAGGCACCACGAGAGGCCCTTCTGAGCCTGTTTCCCCCCCAACCCTCCCAGGGCTCACCTTGGTCTGCGCGGCACAGGCTCGGGCCAGCAGGGTCTTCCCTGTGCCTGGGGGCCCATACATCAGCACCCCCTTTGGAGGCTGGATCCCCAAGTTCTCGAACTTCTCTTTGTGGTTCATTGGCAAGACAATGGCCTCCACCAGCTGCCAGAAAGAAGTCCTGAGTGAAGAGAGAGAAGCCCTAAAGGCTCCTACAGCCAACTTTCAATGGCATCAGCCCCAATCTGCAACCCTCTACTCCAATTCAGGGCCATTGCCCTCTCCTTCACCCACATCAAAAGAACACAAAATGCTGACTCCCATGAAGGCTGGCTACAGTCTCTGCAGGAACAGCAGGATTTAGTAGAAAGGCACTGGGGCAACAACAACAAAGAAGACTTGAGTCCCAGTCCTGGCTCTAGCCCTACTCTCCTGTGCCCCTGGACAAGTCATTTAAATCTCTCTGGACCCCCGTTTCCTAAACTGTGACACGGTACCCTCCATGCCTCCTTAGGATGCTATGAGGATAAGAGGCACATTGTGGGAAGTGCTCTGGCCAATGAAGTTTAAAACACAAAAGGCTGACAAGGCTGTTTGTGGCTGCCATGTCTCCCTCACCTCCTGAATCTGCTTGTCCAGGCCTCCAATGTCACTATATTGCTCTGTGGGCCTCTCATCCACCTCCATGGCTTTCACCCGTGAGTCGTACTCTGTGGGCAGGGTCTCCAGGATCAGATAGGAGTCTTTGTTCACACCCTGAGGACACAGCACGAAGCCTTCAGATTTGTCCCAGCTCAATGCCTAACTAATTGGCTGGGTTTCAGGTGTCTGTAGAGTGAAAGGAAAGATGTGGGACTGGGCAACACAAGAATCAAAGAGTAGGTAGACAAGTTTTGACTTTCTAGGCTGCTCTGCCATGATTCAGGGCCAACATTCACATGGGCCTGGGGCAGAGGCTCAGCTAGTCAGGGGGAGAAATCTCACTAAAAAAGCCATGCCTGGGCTCAGGGACATTACTCACCACCAAGTCCCCTGGCTTCAGCTTCTCAGCATCCACCAGCCCAATCACTGGCAGGAAGTATGTCTGTAGGAAGAATTGCAGGTACAAACTCAGTTCCTGCCCTTACTAGGACTCTCTAGCCCAGATCCACATCCACCCCTCAACCTCTTTGGTTCTGTTGCAGAGCCAGCCTCACCTGTCGTGTAGAGGTTTTGATCACCGCACATTTGCCCTTCCTCTGGGAGTCCAGGTCAATATTGGCACCATCCTCCTCCTGGTCATTGGGATCAACGTCCAGAAGCTGTAAAGGAAAAAGCTCAGGTCAACAGGCCCTGCTCAGCTCCTTGAATTCGCCACACTCCAGTGCATCTGGGGCCAAGACAATCCCAACAGTTGCTGGGCTGGCATCCCCACCTCATTCCTCAGATCAAACCAGTAAAGGTACAGTTGGTAAGCCAGGGAATTGATAGCATCTCTGTCTAGGTGTTGTTTCTCTGCAGAGTCCACCTATCCCCTAGCAGAAGAGGAGATATGTGAGGCTTCTGAGGCCTTTTCAGGCCCTATATATCCTCAGGGAGGGGGCCCTAGGAGGTGTAGGTCTAACATGCAATTTGAGCCTCAAAACTTCCACCCACTCTTTTCCCAATGGCCCCATCACAGGCTGTCTTCAAGCCCCACTGACCCTGACCCCCTCTTCCCCTCCACATACACACATACCTCAATGACGTTAGAGACAAGGTACGGCAGGGTCTTGTTCACTTTGATTTTCTCACTGTTCTCTTTGATCTTGTCCTTCATGGCCTGGAGTTCATGGGTGACTCGCAACACTTCGCTCTTCATGATCTGGGGGAATGAGAGTTAGTGGAAGCAAATGTTCTGCCTTGGCTCAGCTTACCCTAGAACCCTGTAATTGGTGAGGTCCAGGCTGCCCAGAGGACCCTCCCACATCCATTCTCTCAGCTCCATGGTTCTCTGAAAGCTGAGCTTGTGTTCACACCCAGCAAAAGTCAAAACAGGCCAGTTTGGAAACTTCCTGGTGAAGTAGTTATAGTAGGGGAAAAAGAGCAGGACTTTGAGTCAAGCAAATATAGCTTTGGGGTTCTGCCTCTTAATAAGAGCTGGATATTTTTACCATAACAAAAAACAATCTGAGCCTCAGTTTCCTCACCTGAAAAATGGGGATTTCTTAAAAGAAGGATTCTCGAGTAAAACTTAAAGATCCCATTTGGAAAGGTGGTCTAATGATTCCCCTTCTCAGACCTGGTCTCCCAACACCCTGACCCTCCTCTTGTCCCTTTTATGGCTTAGTTTTCTTTTATTTTTCCCTGATCCAAGGAGGAAGCCACGGGTCCTATGCCTACCCTAGAGAGGCCAAGAATGACATGAGACTGGCCGCTAGGATCGCCAGGGCCTGCCCTTTAGTGGCTTCACTATCTGCAACTGGGGCTGTAAGCCCACCTTTATCTCACTGTCCAGCAGCCGCGTGCGCTGGATGATTTCTTCTGTGGACATCTTGAGCACCTCCTCCCCGATGCCATCTTGCTGTTAAAAAAAATCCCGCGTTCTCTGAGAGTCCACTCACAAACTCTAATTTCCCCGTCTAACCCTGTCCTCATACCAAGACGCCCCGACCCCAGCAACAGGGCAGATTTGGATCTCCAGCAACCTCCTCCCCTCCTGCCAAGGGCGTCTCCTCACTGGCCCCAGCTCCAGGACCCCCAGCTCTCCCAGCGTTCACCTCAGCCTCATCCCACACGGTCGCCATCTTCTGCTGCCGAGTCACTAGATTCTCGAGTTTCGGCAGCAGATTCATTCTCTAGATAAGACCAAAGACCGAACTGAGCAGGAGCCGGCGAGAGATTAATACTGTCTTTTCTAATGCCTGCTCTTGACTACTGGCAGACCTTCTCTCCGAGTCCTGACTACCGAATTAGCTATAGCGAGTTGGCACAGCGAAACTGCTTCTCTGTTTCAAAAGACGCAGCCGGGCCACAGGATCCGCCCCTTTACTGAAATATTTAAGCCAGGCGCGAGAGGCCAGTGCACAGCGGGGCAGAGCCTAGATGTAAAACCGGAAGAGGAAGGAGAAACGTTGGGCCCTTCGAGGGACCCTGGGAGATGTAGGAGTCTTAATCTGGCGGGTAAACTGGGAGGGCGCTTTCCAAGGAGATTGAACCTCAGAATGTGGCCCAGCTAGGAATTCGGGGATTAACGCAATGGCCCTGTCTCCCAAACATAGACAACATACGCTAGCCGTGTGCAAAGGGTCAAAAAAAAGGGGGTATGACACCTCAGGCTGCCCTATTATTTAAATACAGGCTAGCCACCCAGGGTTACTGGAGAGAATTATTAACCCGTTTTAAAGAGAGTAATTGCTTCTGCTACTAACTTCGGAGTCGGCGTAACAGAACTGCCCACGTAGGAAGAGCTCAATTGACAACAGTCTCTGCCATTAAAAACATTATGACTCATGTCTGTAATAGTTTTCTTCTCATCTCACTGAATAGGCCAGATCACTTTGGATATGAGACTCATATGTTGTACTTGCGTCCTGGGTGCCCTGGAGGGTGTTTATCACTCTCCGGTGAGGCCCAGGGCCCCCTTGAATGAACTTCGTGGAGGCCTCATAGTTTACATTTTAAGTCAAAACATCACGAATCACTCCTAAACCTGGTGAAAATCTGTCGTGGTTTTCATGGAACACAGTTTAAGGCAGGTACTTATTTCTTTAGATAACAGCATTTGCCCCTGCTAATTCAGGCAGTCAAAGACACCTTTGAGAGTAACATTTATTCCATCCCCTCAACAGCGCTGCCCAGTGGACAGATTGAATAAGGTGTTTCAACTTCAGATAACATCTTTATCTAAACAGACTTGCACAAGGCTGTTCAGTGAGTCAGTGTCAGGACTGGGACTGCTGACCCCAAATTCACTCTTTTCAGAGTTGCCTGACAGGAGTCAAGAAGGCCAGTTCGGAAAGTTGCTGTCCTGTCTGTGCTGGTCCCACCACACCTAACGCAGGTGGGCCCTATTCTGGGGCCTACATTTGAAGACCCCCAATAAAACAGGTATATGTTTAGCAAGCCTCCAGCCTGGACCTGTGATGGGTCATGGCAGTCTCTGACCAAACTTTAGACAGGCTCCTCTGAGCCCTCTTTTCTACCAGGTCTTGTCCTTGGGCCCTGTTCTCTGTTTAACCCAGATTTTGTAAGAATCCTGCCAAGTCAGTTTATTGAGACTTCCCCCACTCCTTTGATACCTGATAATCCTTGATATTTGATCAAGTTTCTTATCCCCACCTTTGATATATAAATCCTTGGCCTGCCCTTCCTTAGTAAGAATACTGTTAGGTTAGTTTAGCAAGAATCCCCCTACCCTTGACTAATCCTTTTAGTAATTTTCCATTCGATGACCCCCTCCCTCTGCTTATTGACTACAAATGCCCAGCTGTCTTTGCTGTATTTGGAATTGAATTGGGGTCTATAATTGAAGTGTCTTTCCCCTATTGCAATAATACTGGATAAAATCTTTACTGCCTTGAAATGGTATATGGCTCTATTTCTCTTTCAATAGCAGGTACTGATGAAAGTAGCCTGCTGCTGAGATAAAATAAGCAGGCAAGATGGCAGCTTTCACATCCAAAAAGCAGTCAAGGAAGACAGCCGGACTCAGCCTCAGTGTATCCAAGAACTCTAGCAACAGGGATTAGAGAGATTTATTTCAGTCAATTCTTAAATCCAAATTCTTAACGAAATATAAGAGGGTGCCCCAGGGAGTAGTGAGCTCTCCATCAGAAGAAAAGGGAAGGCAAAGGTGGGGCCACCACGTGGTGAAATGTAACAGACAAGACTCCTGAAAGGGGTGGAGAAGGATTGGCCCATGTGGCATTTTAAGGACCTTTCTTAGGCTTAGAGAATGAATGACAGGCCAGAATGGCAGGGAGAGATTATCTTGAGGGCCCAGGAGTAGGGATGTCTTGGGGCAAATTGGAGAAAAAGGAGAACAGTTCACGAAGGTTCAGGCTGCTCAAGGGGATCAAGGAAGTACCAGGAGGTCAGTCCAGCAGGGAGCTGAGAGCCTGGGGCAGAGCATGTCCTTGGGGGGGATTGAGGTTGACCCTAACATTGGCCTCTAGAGAGAAGATGCATAGGCGGGCCTTTAACAAGGTGGGGCAGGGAGCCAAGATGCTGCATGAGGAGAGGCTAAAGCTAGGAAGAGTCAGGAAAGGCTGAACAACCCCTCTCAATCCTGAACTCCTGTGGGTGGGGCTAGGTGCAGAGAGGGCAGAGCCCAGCTCTGCCATGTGACCCTGGGCAAGTCTCGTCTCCTCCCTTGTCTCCATTCCTCCATGTGGGAAATGCAGAGGCCCTAGTGCCCAGCACAGACAATGTGGTGTGGAGTAAGTAGGGTGGATGTGAGAGGGCTCTGAGCATTGTAGAAAAGCAGATGTTTCTCTGCCTCAGCATCAGGTTGGATGAGAGCCACTCATCTCTAACCTGCTCTCCACAGGGTAGCCAGAGAGATCTTTACAAAACCAGATCTAATTATGGTACCCCCACTCCCTCAAAAAACAAAAGAAAACAAGGAAAGCCTGCTTGAAGGTTTTCTACTGCTCTTCAGATGGAGACCAAAGTCTTGACCTCCTGACCCCAGGTCTTGACCCCCTGACCATGGCTAGAGCCACCTGTTCACTGGCCCCCTGGCAGCTTGCTCGGTTCTGAGACCCAGCAGCAGCTTCAGCTGCCTCTGGACCTTTGCTTCTCCTCTTCCCAGAATCCTGTGCACTGACTGTAAACTAGCAAACCCCTTCACCATCTTCAAATCTCAGTTGTGAGCCCCTCCTTGCCCAGCCAAACCAGGTCAAATCCCCTTGCTCATTCTTGCACAGCCCCCTGTCCCTCAGGGCCCTAATGAGACACATTCGCTGTGTGATGACTGGGTTGCTTGTCTTGCTGTTCCTGGATTATGAACTCCATAAGCGTATGTATCTGATGTGGCTACCACAAGTCCCCAAAGGCCAGGACAATTAAAAAAATATTTGAAATTAAAATTAAATCTCAAATCACAGACTGGACAATTTCCACTCCGAACTCCCTTGGGCCACACCCGGCAGTCATTCCCTTGTGGGAAGAGAAAAAACAACATCAAAGGGTGTACTCTGGCCCTACCAATTGCTCAGATCAAAACCTTGGAGTTATCCTTAACTTCCCTCTCCACACACTATGTCCAATCCACCAGAAAATCCTGTTGATTCTAGCTTAAACAGATATCCAGAATTCTGAAATGATAAGACCTGAATCAAATCCAGTGCAGGTATAGACCTGGCAGGGCATGGGTGGAGGGCATAGGCATAATTAAACAAGATTGTCCATGTGCTAAAAATGAATATTGTTAGAGCTAAGATGGAGATTCATTGTACTAGTTTGTCTATTTTGTACATATATTTTAAATTTCCAAAATAACATATATTTTAATATATAAAAGATATATTTTTAAACCATAATTCTTTTTTATTTTATTTTATTTTATTTTATTTTTTTTATTGAAGGGTAGTTGACAACAGCATTGCATTACATTAGTTTCAGGTGTACAACACAGTGACTCAACATTTATATACATGATATTTCTAGGTACCAGGTATCACCATACCAAGTTGTTACAATATTTTGACTATATTCCTTATGCTATACATTACATCCCGGTTACTTATTTATTTTACAATTGGAAGTGTGTTTATATATATATATATATATATATAGTGAGGGCATCTCTCATATTTATTGATCAAATAGTTGTTAACCACAACAAATCTCTGTATAGGGGGGTCAATACTCATTGCACAATCATTAATCCACCCCAAGCCCAATTTTCGTCGGTCTCCAATCTTCTGATGCATAACGAACAAATTCTTACATGGAGAACAAATTCTTACATAGTGAATAAGTTACATGGTGAACAGTGCAAGGGCAGTCATCACAGAAGCTTTCGGTTTTGTTAATGCATTATGAACTATACACAGTCAGTTCAAATATGAATATTCATTTGATTTTTAAACCTGATTTATATGTGGATACCACATTTCTCTATTATTATTATTTTTAATAAAATGCTGAAGTGGTAGGTAGATACGAGATAAAGGTAGAAGACAGAGTTTAGTGTTGTAAGAGAGCAAATGTAGATGATCAGTAAACCATAATTCTTATACATTACATGTAATATATATATAATCCTATGACACTTATCACCACCTCCATGGCCTAACATCCTGGTTCAAACCAACATCATGTCTGACCTACATTATTGCAGGGGCTTCTTCATTGGTCTGCCTGCTTCTACCCTAAACTTCCTATGACAGTTAGTTTTATGTGCCAATTTGACTAGGCAATGGCATGCCAAAATTTGGTCAAATATTATTCTGGGTGTTTTTCTGTGAGGGTATTTTTTAGATGTAGATGAGAGCACATTTGAACTGGTAGGATGAGCAAAGCACACTGCATTCACTAGTGTGGGTGGGCCTCGTCCAATCAGTTGAAGGTCGGCATAGAACAAGGCTGACCCTCCCCCAAGTAAGAGAGAACTCTTGCCTGACTGCTTTGAACTGGGGACATCAATCTTTTTCTGATTTTGAACTTGAACTGAAACACTGGCTCTTCTAGGGGCATTAGCCAGCTGGCTTTCAGACTGGAACTTAAGCCATCAGCTGTCCTGGTTCTCAGGCTTTCTGACTCAAACTGGAACTAAACTATCAGCATTGCTGGGTTTCCAGGTTGCCAACCCATTTTGCAGACTTGGGGACTTGCTTACCTCCATAATTGCATGAGCTAATTCCTTATTATATATACAATAAATATATATACATATATATGTGTGTGTGTATTATATATATGTATATATATAATATGTACACATTCACACATTTGGGAGTCAGTCTTTTTGTTCAAGTCTTCAACTGACTGGATGAGGCCCACACACATTAGAAGAGCAATCTGCTTTTTTTCAGCCTACTGATTTAAATGTTAACCTCATCTAAAAATACCTTTACAGAACTATTGGTTCTGTTTCACTGAACCCCAATATACTTCCTAAAGTCTATTATTTCAAAAAACACCTTGTTTTGAAAAATGTTAAATATATAAGAAAATTAAAAGAGTAGACAATGAACACTGTACCCCTTTCATCTAGATTTGCCAACTGGTAACATTTTGTCATATTTGCTTTTGCTTTATGTGTGGGTGTATGTACACATACTTTTTTGTTGGAGCTATTTAAAAATAAGTTGCCAATATCATGATACTTCAACTCTAAATATTTCACCGTCTCCTAAGAATAAATATTCTCATATGTAACTACAGTACAGTATAATACATTATCATACCTAAGAATTTAATATGTGGTAATATTTAATATACAGTCCATATTAAATTTCCTTCTATCATTCCTAATATGTCCCTTGTAGCCTTTAGCAAAAAACCCAGTGTCAGATTCCAAGAAGGGACTAGTGGTTACCAAAGGGGAGGAGTGTGGGAGGGTGGGTGGGGAGGGAGGGAGAAGGGGACTGAGGGGTATTATGTTTAGCACACATGGTGTGGGGGGTCATGGGGAAAACAGTGTAACTCAGAGAAGGCAAATAGTGAATCTGTGGCATCTTCCTACACTGAGGGACAGTTGACTAAAGTGGGGTATGGGGGGGGGCTTGATAATAAGGATGAATGTAATAACCACAATGTTTTTCATGTAAAACCTTCATAAGAGTGTATATCAATGATACCTTAGTAAAAAAAAAACCAGCCAGTGTCACGTCAAGAATCACACATTACATTCAGGTATCACGTCTCTTCAGCCTACTCCAATCTAGAACAGTCCCTCAAGCTTTTTTGTCTTTTATGAAATTGACATTTTTTAAGCAACCAGGCCAGTTGTCTTATGTAGTCTGTTCTCAACGCAGCAACCAAAGGAATTATTTCAAAACCTAGTTAGATCATGTCACTCCAATGCTCAAAACCCTGCAGCGGCTGTCCATCTCACTTAAACCTCCCAATGACAGCCCAGGGCGCCCTGAATGTTCTCAACACCCCCATAGTTTCCTCCAGGACTTCGGCTCCAGCAGTCTTCCTCCTTGCAGCTCGGTGGCCAGGCCAGGCCAGGCCAGCTCAGCTGCTATCTAGAACTCTGATTCCTTCTCCTGGAATGCTCTTTCCAGGATATTTGCTTGGTTCACTCCCTCACTTCCAACAAGGTTTTGCTCAAATGCCTTCTTCTCACTGAGACCCACCCTTACAACCTGCTCCTCCAGCCTTCCCCAAGCCCCTGGTTCCCTTACCTTACACTATCTTTTTTTAATTACGTATTTTAATTTTGAAAACAATCTCAAACTTAGAGAAAAGTAGCAAACAAAATACAAATAATTTTTTATTTCCTTGCACCATTTGAGAGTTAATTGCTGCCCAGTTACATCATCTCAAATATTTTGGTGGGAATTTCCTACAAACAAGGACATTTTCCTACTTAACCACAACACAACTTTTACCATCAGGAAGTTAACATTGATATGTTTCTGCCTTCTCATCCTCAGACCCCATTCAAGTTTCACCAATTGTCCCAATAAAGTCCTTTACAGTAAAGGGATCCAGTTCAGGAACATTGTATTTAGTTGTAGTGGTTTAGTCTCTTCCAATATGGAAGATTCTCTGTTTTCCCTTGGCTTCATGACTTTCACACTTTCAAAAATTATAGTTACTTTGTAGAATGTTTCTAAATCTATGTTTATCCGTTGTTCCCTCATGATTTTAGATTCAGGTTATGTCTTTGGCAGGAATATTGCAAAAGAGACGAGGAGTTTGTTACATTCAGTCAGGAAGCACCTGGCTTTGTTTTGGCTCATTACTACAGATGTTAAGCCTTCTCACTTGATTAAGCTGGGGACCTGTCAACCTTCTCCACTGTGAAGTTACTTTTTCCCCCTTAAATTAATAATTATTTTCTGACTTTGGAACTATGTAAATATCCCATTCTTCATTAAAATTTTTATGTATTCATTTATTTATTTATTTACATCAGTAGGGATTCTTATTTTATTCAATAAAATGTTAGTATCATTGCTATGGAGTGAATTTTTGTTCCACTAAATTGATATGGCAAAGCCCTACTCCCCAATATGATGGTATTTGGACATAGGACCTATAGGAGGTAATTTGGGTTAGATTAAACCATGACAGTGGGGCCCTCAAGATGGGATTGGTGGCCTTTAA